>NC_090332.1:82420530-82739280 GCF_035084215.1 Heptranchias perlo
TCAATAGCTTTATCATCACCTCTGTTCAACATAGAGGATGTAGCCTTTCCATATATCCTGTAATGAATTGCATTCCAATAATGTTTATGTTACCTCATCCATCAAGCTAATGCCTTAACCATTGCCCAAGGGTCCCCTGCTCTTTCACTGCTGTGTAACTAATAGATTCTGTCTGACCATCTGGCCACTTCCCAAAATGGACCACAGTTACTCTTATAATGACTCCTCTTTCCTTCTATTTTCTTCTTTATCTTAGCTGGTATAATGCAACCTTGAGCAATTGCACAGAAGAGAGACAACTAAGAACATTAACCTTGGTTGTTGTTGGAAGCACAAAAAGCTTTGGGGAAATAGGACGTGGGTAGTGGCAGTTAAGCCTCATTATAGTTGTGCCAGGATCCTTGGTTAACTCTTTTTTCAACCTCTGCAGACCAGGTGGAGTCACTTTCTGAGGAGAGGTCTATAGGAAGGAGGAGTGACGTGCTAAGCTTCGCCTGGTAACATGCAGGTTTTAGACAAAAGATCCAAAAGGCCCAAAGATCACGGGGGTGTAATTGGAAATGGGCGGGGACACAAAGAAAGGTATCGCATCGGTCTCCCATTGCACACTCCATCCCATAGTCAGTCCCATTGACTTCAAAAGCGATTCTGTCTGTTTTTGCGTCCCCACCCACGTCCAATTTCACCCCTAAATGTGTGTAAGATGGAACAGGTCGTTTTTCAACTTCAAGCTCTCTGCTTTTTAAGAATAGATATTGGAAATTCCAGTGACCAAATTTAAAATAATGGTGAGAAAATGGTGTGGAGCGTACAGCAGAATTTCCAACTCCAGCTCTCAGCAGCTTAGATTCCCCACCGGGAACATGAAGTCGGAAAATTAACTCATCGCTATTTACTTACGATCCAACTGATTGGAGTTCAGGGATGATCCACTGTAGGAGACCAGTGTAACCTCTCTGGATGCAAGGCATATGATCAATTTTCAATACGTTGCTTACCTCTGTCTTAACGATGCATATGGACTGGAAAGCACATTCCTTAAGGAAAGGTATTTTCCCAATTCTGCCTTTGGCCAGTCAGAGAATCAATCAAGGAAATCTAAATTGTATTTCTTTTTCCAATATATTCATATCCTTTGATCATCTAGCAGCAACTATGTGTCCAGTTGTTGGCAGTCTGGGAACACAGGCAAATTTAGAGAGAAAATCTAAAAGCAAATTCAAAATCTAAAATGATTAATTGATTTAATTAAAAAGGATGATAAGGATGTCCCAAAGTGCTTCACAGCCAATGAAGTCCTTTTGAAATGTAAGCATTGTTGTAATGTAGGAAACATGGCTGCCAATTTGCGCACAGCAAGCTCCCACAAACAGCAATGAGATAACGACCAGATAATCTGCTTTAGTGATGTTTGTTGAGAGATAATTATTGGCCAGGACTCCCCTTCTCTTCTTCGAAATAGTGCCATGGGAACTTTTACGTTCTCCTGAGAGGGCAGACGGGGCCTCGGTTTAACGTCTCATCCGACAGACGGCACCTCCGACAGTGCAGCACTCTAGTGCGGAAAGGTGCCACGATTCCTGATCTGCTGGAGTTAGTGTCCAAACCTTAATGATTATTAGGAGACTGAATAGACTTCTTGGTGTCGGTATGCTGACCATGTGGCCTTGCGATAATAATACATCAGACGTGTGGTATGCAATTCTAAGTGGAAAGCTGTTATCCCAGATGAAACCACTCTATAACCTTTAACAGCTTCACCAATAGTAATATGTGCATGATCAAACTCCATCATTGCGTTTATATAACACCTTCTCACATCTCTCAGATACATTTCAAAGCACCTTACACACAATAAATTATTGTGAGGTGCAGTGACTATTGTACGTGAGCAAATGTGGCAGGCATTTGTGGCATTCCTCCTAGACAGGTAAATGGCTGGATATGGAGGGAACAAATGTTGCAGCCTTTGAAAAGGACTTAATTATTTTTAAAAAATATATTTCCAAAAGCCGTACGGGACAAAAAATGGTATAAAGGTGAAGGCAGCAAATGCAGTTTTGGGGCAACTCAAAGCCCCCGCTTTGATGGCTGGTGAAATAAGGTGCTGCTGCATGAGGTGGCAGTGAGGACAGCTGCCTTCTCTGCTAGTCCAAAGGACAGTGGTGCTGCATGCCTTCAGGAGCTGGTAGTTAGGGTTTGATGTTATGCAGGGATCGGAAATAGAAATTTGAAAAAAAAATGGCAACCTTAAGGAAGACTCAACTGTACCGTTTGCCAGGCAGTTGATCTATGTTTACATCCCATAAAGGGTTACCTGTCAATCTGCTCCACATTTATCACAATGCCCAATAATACTTACACCGTTTATCATGCGGGCCCATATTCCAGCAGGGTGCACATTCAAGTGCAACTAACAACTGGCACCCTTTGGCACACTTGCATCTTCAAAGGGCTTTACATGGAACATCGTTGTTACGCAACATAAGAATAGGAGCAGGAGTAGGCCATACGGCCCCTCGAGCCAGCTCCACCATTCAATGAGATCATGGCTGATCTTCGACCTCAACTCCACTTTTCTGCCCTATCCCCATATCCATTGATTCCTCTAATGTCCAAATATCCATTGATCTCAACCTACTTGCATGATACATAGTCACATACTGGGCCCAATAACGTGCCTGTGGTATCTGAAGTGCAAAAAGGTACTTTGCATCTGATATGCTAAGCACAGGGTAATGGAGATGGAAAGCACCTTGGGTGCTGGGAGCCTGTGTACCAAGACTCATCGAGGCTCCCATTTACACTGCAATTGAAGCCTTCTTTCCCATAACGCAGCTGGTATGCCTGAGATGTGCACCAATTGCTCAGTGCCCATTGCAAACTGGGCACTGATGGCTCCAGGGAACTTTTTTATCCTGACCTTCCACTGGGGCAACCCAGTTTACCTTCAGCCACACTGTTGGGCCTTAAAGGGCCAATTTTGCTCATTCGCATCTGTTGTCCTGGATGCTCCAGTGGCCATTGATGTGCTACTAGCACTGGCAATCCTGTCCCGTGATGAACAATTCACTGGGAGCAACATCAAAATATTCAAATGGACTGATCAACACATTATTGTTCCAGGTCCGCTCATTTGTACGCAGGGATGGGCAACATCTAAAGAGCAGTAAGAGCTGGGACTCAGTCATTCGTCCCATTGAAACACAAGATGAGTTTTTTCTGCACCCTACAGCTCAAAAAATTTTCACGCCGTCAGTGGGAGTGGGAGCTGATAACGGAGCGGCAAGGACAACAGGGCATCTGGGATCTTAGTGAACAGCGTATCTCCTTAAGCAATCAGATTTAAAGATTGAGAAAGTTACAGAGGAACACTGGAGAAGGAGGGTGAATTATAGTGAGTGAATTAGAGTCAAATCAGGTCCAGAAAGAGAAATAAAGAGAGGGAAAGAAAGATTGGATTAAGAGAGAGAGGAAAAAAAGAGACAGAAAGGAAAAGTCAGAAAAAAATTAAAACATTTAAAATTTGAAATTTTTTAAATCTTTAAAAAGAATTTACAACAAGCAGGAATGAGACTGAACAGTTTAAATGATTCCCTTTCTGGGCCAGAGCGGTTGATTGAAATGGCAATCATCGGTAACCCCTTTACTTAGGGAAATGCTGGTGTGGTGACTTTGGGCATTGTATCATGTCGCTGTTACGATTCAGTGGGAAAAGAGATGAAAGTGCTGGCCATGCTGGCTCTGCACCAGTCACCTGTTTAATACTTATGTGCTGCAGATCATCCCCATGCTAGCCTGGGAGGAGGAAGAGGAGGTGACCTTGACTGCCACTGACAGTGCTATCACTATGGCGCAGTTTAATGGCAGGTGTTTTTGCAGCAGATGGCACAGCCTTGCACTGAGCTGACCCAGAACTTGCACGGCCAGTGCCACATTGGTGTGCCACAGTCTACAGATAAGCTTGATGGTATAATAACAGGTGTGGGCAGTCTGGCTCTGGTGCCTGCAGATCTTCCTGACATGCTTTCATTCACCTTGCACCAGTTCAGTCATGAAATATATTCTGGTGATTTTTTAAAGTCAATACTCCTCATTAATTCGAACAACTTCCCAACGCTACAGGACTCTCCATTCAGATGCCATGTCGCTCCCTGGGTTCCTGTGAAAGTTTGTATTGTAAGATCTCCTTTTCCACGTTCCTTTTTCTTCAGCTTTTCTTCTTTTGCTGTAGTCGTAGAAACGTTTCAATTACAGTTGGCTTTCGGGTGAATTAACAGGCCAGGAAATTGTTCTCGCGCGTGGATTGAATTGAGGAAAATGTTGTGTTCAGGATAGCAAACGTATTTTTAAGTTTCTCAAAAAAGTCGTTTTCAAAAAAGCCTCATCGCAGGTGAATCCCTGCTTCCTTTCCCATCTGATTCGCGAAGATCTTCCCCTTTATCTTTATACTTTAGTTGTCTTATATAAATGTGCAGGGAACATTTTGAAGAATGCAAATTGATCAGTCTCCTGTTAAAAATCAACTGGTTGAAAAAAACACATTGGGTAAGAGTTTGCTGGAGCAGAGCATCTCCCGTCAGTTAGGCTTTTCTCTGCGCCCTTCAGCTTGAACATTTTTTGCGCCGTAACTTGCTGGAAGTGCGAGCTGATAACGGCGTAGCCAGGGCAACGGGGCATCTGTGACCTCAGTGAACGAAGGGACCAACAGTCTATCAGCTTAACTTAATGAGAATTAAGGGGCAGCATTTTAGCACCCGCTATCGGGTGCGTTCCTGACGGGGGCCCCGAAAATCATGAAATCCCGGAGCGGGACCAGAGCCCGCCTCGAACCCGTGCACTTCCGGGTTCCTCGCTGACGCGCCGGCGTGCGCGCGCAGCCCCCGCTGGTGGGAATCCCGCAGGCAATTAAAGCCAGCGGGATGCCACTTGAAGGTATGTATTTGGCTTGTTCAGGTCATTAACTGACCTGATTAAGGGATTATGTGAGGAGGGGTGGGATTTTAGAGCAAACAGGGACTGTTTCCCACACTGGGGAAAACACTCCCAGTTCAAATGGACGTGTTGCAGCCATCAGCCTGTGGCAGCTGCAAAGGTCCATTTGACAGGTGGCGGGGGGGCGGGGAGACCCTCACTCATTGCAGGAGGCCACTCTGTCACTTGGGACAAAGTTTGGCCTCCACCACCCTCCTCCTGACAATCAAAGTCACCAACTTGCACACTTACCCCGGGGTCCAAAGACATGTACCTACCTTGCGGACCCCCACAGATGTGCATCTTCTGGATGGGGGCTGCCGTAGTTGCAGATATGACCTCCTCGGAGGGCGAACAGCATAACCAGCCTCGCCATCCACGCCGTCCACCTCTGACACGTGGAGCTCGACAACAGAGTGCTGTGACACATCCACCTGTACAGCAGGAGGGAGGGCTACCGCAGAGAGAGATGCGTCGCAGAGGGCACTACCCTCGCCGCAGGGTCCACAGACCAAGGCTCAGCTTCCTGGACCTCTTTGAGCAGCAGTGCACACGGAGGCTCAGATTCACTCGACATGTAGTCGTGGACATCTGCAGCCTCCTTCATGCCAAGCTGCTCCTGGCTGGCCCGAGCACCATCTTCTTACCTGTCACTGTCAAAGTCACCACTGCCCTCAACAACTTCTCTTCCGCATCCTTCCAGGGTGCCACTGGGGACATCGCCGACGTCTCTCAGCCGTCTGCACAAAAGAGCCCTGCAAATACACCTACACCCACTCTGCAGTGACACAATGGGTGGCATCAGTTGTGGGTCTTCATAGTGATCCTCAGGAAAGGGCATTATTGCACAAACCAGACAAGATTCGCAAAGACATGGCAATAATGGTGACAATATAATATGTGATGTGAGTTGGTCAGAAATTAAATATAGGTAAACACCATGACAAACCCTCAAACACCCTTGTGCATCCCCTTCATGCTCACGACACGTTTGCCTTACGCTTCCTACTGCACATATGTGATGCATGCCCTGTGGCTGCAGCACAGGTAGTGGCAGGTTGAGTGAGGCTGGCCGTGAAAGAGATGCATGAGAGGGTGAGTATGAGATAGAGCCATGAGATTGTATGAGGATTGGGTTGAGTGGTAGTGGCGGGATGAGTACTGGCGAGGTGAGTAAGTGCAGGTACGATGAGGATGAGGTTTGAGTGGGTATGAGGGGTGATGTGACAGAGTAGTGTTGGCAGTGCAGAAGGAGATGTGGGGTGGGGCAGTGATGTGGCAGACGGAGTGTAGGGGAAAGAGTAAGTGTACTCACTTTGGCTGACCTACTGAGGTCATTGGAGCGCCTCCTGCACTGTATGCAGGTGGGCGATATGTTGGTGGTGCTGGTGACCTCCTCTGCCACCTCGAGCCAGGCCTTCCTGGTGGCAGAGGCAGGCCGCTTCCTCCCGCCCGCCGGGGGGAAGATCTCTGTCCTCTCCCTCCTCCTCACCCCATGTATTGATACCTGAAGTGAGGCATCATTAAACTGGGAGCAGCCTTCCCCCTGGGCTGCTCCATGCTGTGATTTTTTCAGTTTGTTGCAGCATCTGTCAGTGGAGGACTGCCCCTTTAAATAGAGCTCCTCCAGCTGACAGATCTTACTGCGCATGCGCAGCCCGCCCGACGCGCAGATCAGCAGCGGGGAACCCGGAAGACAAGGTAAGTGGATCTAATTGGGCTACGATTGCGCGGGTGGCTGACTGATTTCACCAGGCGCATTACCCACGCACCCGATAGCCCCCCTGCCGAGAACCCGCAGCCCTGGTAACATCGAGCCCAAGGATTGAGAAAGAAACAGATGAGCAACAGAGAAGGAGGGTGAATTAGAGTCAAATTAGGTACAGAAAGAGAAACAAAGAGAGGGAAAGAAAGATTGGATTAAGAGAGAGAAAAAAAGAGACAAAAAGGGAAAGTAAGAAAAAATTTAAAATGTTACATTTTTAAATCTCTAAAAAGAAATTACTATTTGCAGGAATGGGACTGAACAGTTTAAATAGTTCCCTTTCAGGGCAGAGAGTTTGATTGACATTGAATTAACAATTATCACATCGTTAAAAAGGTACTTACGCTATTAATTATAACCCCAAACTTTCTGCGATGCGTTTAATGGGCAATTAATGTGCAAACTCAGCAAGTTCTTAAAAATAATAGGGAGACTAAGGGCGAGATGCCGTTTGTGCGAAGCAAAAATGGTGGAGCGGCATAAATCGACCAGCAAGCTCTGGCGATTCGCAACTCACACCATATCTCTTCAAACTTGCTGGCCAATTTGCGTATTAACAGGGTGTTGGGTTCATCTTCAACAGTGGACGGTGGTTCAAAAAGTTAAGCACTGGATGTAACACTACATCTACCCCACTGGTACTCATAACTCTGCCCAGGGCATCACTTGTGGTGCAACTCCCCACACCTATGGCTGTCTGCTGACATATTGCTTCATGTGTCTTCAGGGCTGTATCCATAGCATGTCAACTATGAGAAGTTCCTGGAGTCAGGATAAGAGAGAAATAGATATATAACAGAATTGTAGCCCTCAACAAAAGGTACTGAGTTATTCTGATAATAGTTGGCTCTCTTCTGTGTAGAGGCAAGGGTGAATTTGAAAGGAATGATGATCTAACAAGGTACATGCGAGTTTATTAATCCCACATGCAAGAACAACTTTTCGGGTGCTAGAAGGACAAGTTACATCCTGAATGAAATAGGCATTTCATAATGAGGCACATTTTACTCTAAGCCTCCTGGTCTAGAATCCTGCATACTCCGGTCATTTATCCCTGTTCTTCCTTTATTTCCTGCCGCTTTCTCCTGGGAGGAGAATTCTAGTCTAAGGTTACATTCCTGTGAATTGTTCTCGTTTGATCTTATGAAGCAATCAATATGCTGCACTTTTATAGAAGATCATTTTGCTCCTTGTTTGTACAGAAACACATTGGCCTATTAAAACTTATATAGCAAAATATGTCATATTAAATTGCAGACCCCTGCCATATGTGCACTCGATTTCATGGCCACATCAGCCTTCCGTGATAGAGTATTCCTAAAGGCTGACAATAACATTGAACTCAAATAATGCTCATTTCCCCTATTGTACACATTGAGAAGTTATCCCAGCAAAGCCTTTTTCTTCTAGGATCCATTAAGTAAATTCCTTCCTGGAGAAACTATACTTTCTCTGACGATGTCCCAAAACTTGAGTTGAATCAGTGCTGTCATACTGTATTCCCATCTATCCTCTTCCTTTTTTACCAAAGTGGGAAACAACATACACTAATTGAGATTTTCTTTTTTTTAATTATTCTCGGGATGTGGGCGTTGCGGACAAGGACCCATTTATTGGCCATCCCTAGTTGCTTCTTGAGAAGGTGGTGGTGGGTCTTCTTCTTGAACCGCGGTGAAGGTTCTCCCACAGTGCTGTTAGGAAGGGAGTTCCAGGATTTTGACCCAGTGATGATGAAGGTGATATATGTCCAAGTCAGGATGGTGTGTGACTTGGAGGGGAATTTGGAGGTGATGGTGTTCCCATGCATCCACTGCCCTTGTCCTTCTAGGTGGTAGAGGTCTCAGGTTTGGGAGGTGCTGTCGAAGAAGCCTTGGCGAGTTGCTGCAGTGCATCTAGCAGATAGTACACACTGCAGCCACGGTACATCCATGGTGAAGGGAGTGGATGTTTAAGCCAGTGGATGGGGACTGCTTTGTCCCAGATGGTGTTGGAGCTGCATCCATCCAAACTTCACTAGAGCAGAGGTCATGGGGTATTTTTCCTCTCTTCTCCAGTACCTACATTAGATTATGGCACTTACTTCAAAAGTGTAGAGAAAATCATTTGGTGATGACATATTACGTAGCTACGAGGTGAAAATTCTCCGCCATTATATGGCACTTGTGTGAGCTTCCCTGGAACACGATATGATGGCTGTCCAAATATATTTGTTAGAATTGACAAGTCGAGGAGTTAACTTTACCTGAAAAATTCCCTAGAATAGCAACAGTAACTCTAATTTTACTGATTAGCTAAAAAGTATTGTATTGACTTTCATTAGGAATTAATATGATTAGGAGTGACACAACAGGCAGAAGTATTTTCGGTCAGCAGGAGCTCCAGTAGAGCTGGTGCTCCAATGTAGAGTGCTGATGCTACTTCATTTTGTAACTGCATCAGCGGGACCACAGGATTTCCATGCTATCCTATTATGGATCAGCTGCCTTTAATGACCAGCACCATGAATAATATTTACATTTTTCTTTTGTTGTCACATAGATAATAGCTGAATGAAATTAACGATAACACCTAGCATGCAACAGGGTAGACGTTGGTCTGTGTTCAATTTTGGGCCCAAGCTTGGCTCATCGCCGACTCATTTCTGGATGGGTTTGTTCAACAGGCGTTAGGTCAATAATTAAAATATTTAAGGGGTCTAATGTCTATTTTACGCGTCCGCTGAAGACTTTTAAAAGGGCCCCACCTAATTTAGCAGTGGGACCAAAGCCTGCGCAGATTGGGCACAGGACAAATTGGTTTGCTTTATGTTTGTTTTACGCCCAAAAAATGGGCGCAATCTTTACCAAATTCTACCTCATCGTGTCAGAGACAATGGGCTCGATGTTAGCAGGGCTGCGGGATCGCGGCGGGGGGGCTATCGGGCGCGTGGGTAACGCGCCCGGTGAAATCAGTCTGCCCCCCGCGCGATCGCAGCCCAATTGGAACCACTTACCTGCTCCTCCGGGTTCCCCGCTGCTGATCTGCGCGTCGGGCGGGCTGCGCATGCGCAGTAAGATCTGTCAGCTGGAGGAGCTCTATATAAAGGGGTGTACTCCACTGACAGATGCTGCAAGAAATAGAAGAAATTACAGCATGGAGCAGCCCAAGGGGAAGGCTGCTCCCAGTTTAATGATGCCTCACTCCAGGTATCAATACATGGGGTGAGGTGGAGGGGGAGGACAGAGATCTTCCCCCCGGCAGGCGGGAGGAAGCGGCCTGTTTCTGCCACCAGGAAGGCCTGGCTCGAGGTGGCAGAGGAGGTCACCTGCACCACCAACATATCGCCCACCTGAATACAATGCTGGAGGCGCTCCAATGACCTCAGTAGGTCAGCCAAAGTGAGTACATTTACTCATTCCCCTACACTCCATCTGCCACATCACCGCCCCCACCCCACATCTCCTTCTGCACTGCCAACACTACTCTGTCACATCACCCCTCACACCCACTCAAACCTCATCCTCATCGTACCTGCACTTACTCACCTCGCCAGTACTCATCCCACCACTACCACTCAATCCAATCCTCATACAATCTCATGGCTCTATCTCATACTCACCCTCTCATGCATCTCTTTTACAGTCAGCCTCACTCAACCTGCCACTACCTGTGCTGCAGCCACAGGGCATGCATCACATATGTGCAGTAGGCAGCGTAAGGCAAACGTGTCGTAAGCATGAAGGGGATGTACAAAGGTGTTCGAGGGTTTGTCATGGTTGTTACTTATATTGAATTTCTGACCAACTCACATAACATATTATATTGTCACCACTACTGCCACGTCTTTGCGAATCTTGTCTGGTTTGTGCAATAATGCCCTTTCCTGAGGATCACTATGAAGACCCACAACTAATACCACCCATTGTGTCACTGCAGAGTGGGTGTAGGTGTATTTGCAGGGCTCTTTTGTGCAGACGGCTGAGAGACGTCGGCGATGTCCCCGGTGGCACCCTGGAAGGATGCGGAGAAGCTGTTCAGGGCAGTGGTGACTTTGACAGCGACAGGTAAGAAGATGGTGCTCGGGCCAGCCAGGAGCAGCTTGGCATGAAGGAGGCTGCAGATGTCCACGACTACATGTCGAGTGACTCTGAGCCTCCGTGTGCACTGCTGCTCAGAGAGGTCCAGGGAGCTGAGCCTCGGTCTGTAGACCCTGTGGCGAGGGTAGTGCCCTCTGCGATGCATCTCTCTCTGCGGTTGCCCTCCCTCCTGCTGTACAGGTGGATGTGTCACAGCACTGTGTTGTGGAGCTCCACGTGTCAGAGGTGGACGGTGAGGCTGGTGATGCTGTTCGCCCTCCGAGGAGGTCATGACTGCAGCTACGGCGACCCCCATCCGGAAGATTTACATCTGAGGGGGTCCGCAGGGCAGGTGCATGTCTCTGGACCCCGGGGTAAGTGTGCAAGTTGGTGACTTTGATTGTCAGGAGGAGGGTGGTGGAGGCCAAACTTTGTCCCAAGTGACAGAGTGGCCTCCTGCAATGAGTGAGGGTCTCCCACCCCCACCTGTCAATTGGACCTTTGCAGCTGCCACAGGCTGATGGCTGCAACAGGTCCATTTGAACTGGGAGTGTTTCCCCCAGTACGGGAAACAGTCCGAGTTTGCTATAAAATCCCACCCCTCCTCACATAATCCCTTAATCAGGTCAGTTAATGACCTGAACAAGCAAAATAAATACGTTCAAGTGGAACCCCGCTGGCTTTAATTCCCACCAGCGGGGGCTGTGCGCGCACGCTGGCTCGTCAGTGGGGAACCCGGAAGTGGGCGGGTTGGAGCTGGGCTCCCGACCCGCTCCGGGATTCCCCGATTTTCGGAGCCCCCCCCAGCCAGGAACGCACACAATAGCGGGTACTAAAATGATGCCCAATACACTTTTCTTTGATATTTTATATAAAGTAACAGTACAAAGCCTTTACCCCACTGGTCTTTTTGACATTTCTTGATTTGAGGAGGTGGGCTTACACCTTATGTGACTTGACAGAGGCGACACTGTCTCCTTAAGCATCTAACTCCAAGCACATTGATTTCTCATTACTACACCAGTATTATAGTGGCTACAGCTCAAAACCATGCTGGAAGTTAAAGTATTTGTATATTTGTTATATTCAATGTAAAATGTTTGACCTATATGTTTGACCGTTGCAATACCTGTTCAATGATGGATCATTATTGCATTTCTTGGTTTTGTCTTTAGTACCATGAGAGATATAAAAAATAAAATCTTGCCAAACATAGCGAGCTACACACTGTGTTAGAGCCTGTAAGGATGCAGTGTGGCCCAGATGGGATGTAGATTTGCAAATACAATCATCATAAGATCACAAGATACTTAGAAATGAGGGAACACATTTGGCCCATGTTGGTTCATCCATACAGAATCCTACAGTCCCCCACATTACATTATCTAATTGTTTCTTAAATACATCCAGGGCTTTCACCTCCACCACTCCATCTGGAAGTTTTGATCAATCTATGAATGAAGAAGAATTTCCTGATATCAGTCCAAAGTAACCATAGAGAACCCATGTCTCCCTGCCCTCCTCTCGTAATTTAATTTTAAGGTTTACCTTTTCCATATCATTTACTATTTTATGCACCCACACATTCAGTTCTCTATCTCAGCCATGCTGTCATGGGGACGTGCCAAATAAAGGCCAGGTACTGCAGAGAGAGCTCTCTTTCTGTGCATAACCTAACAGTAACATTGTTAACACTTGCAATTCACTCAGATCGCCACATGATTGTACTTTCCACATGACTCAAAGCATTAAAGAAAGAGACTCGCAAGTAAATTGCAAGCATTGGCAATGCTGTAATCGCCAGTTTTGGAATGTCATTGATGACAGTCTAGAAACCGGTCACCTGCCCAACCTTTCTGCTGGGATTGATAGGTAAAAGGGGAATTCCTCAGGCTTTCCTCCCCATGGGGCAAATGGAAAAAATCAACAAACCAACAACTTGCATTTATATAGCGCCTTTAACATAGTAAAATGTCCCAAGGCGCTTCACAGGAACGTTTGTCAAACAAAATTTGACACTGAGCCACAAAAGCAGATATTAGAACAGGAGGTAGGTTTTAAGGAGCGTCTTAAAGGAGGAGAGAGAGCTAGAGAGGCGGACAGGTTTAGGGAGGGAATTCCAGAGCTTAGGGCCTAGACAGCTGAAGGCATGGCCATCAATGGTGGAGCAATTAAAATTGGGGATGCACAAGAGGCAAGAATTGGAGGAGCAAAGAGATCTCGGAGGGTTATAGGGCTGGAGGAGGTTACAGAGATAGCGAGGGGCGAGGCCATGGAGGGATTTGAAAACAAGGATGAGAATTTTAAAATCGTGGCCTTCCCAGACGGGAGCCAATGTAGGTCACAGGGTGATGGGTGAACGGGACTTGGTGCGAGTTAGGGTATGGGCAGCAGAGTTTTGGATGAGCTCAAGTTTCAGGAGGGTGGAAGATGGGAGACTGGCCAGGAGGGCATTGGAATAGTTGAGTCTAGAGGTAACAAAGGCATGGATGAGGGTTTCAGCAGCTGATGAGCTGAGACAGGGGCAGAGACGGGCGATGTTATGGAGGTGGAAGTAAGCGGCTTTGGTGATGGAGCGGATATGTGGTTGGAAGCTCATCTCAGGGTAAAATCCTTCCCAACATATTAAAATCACTAAAGCCATCCGATATTAACTGATGATGAAACAATGACTCTTATAGAATAGTTACTACCATCTGGATTCTGTGGGAATGACAATAATCTACTCAGAGCCCTGATTTTAAACTCAGGGCGCGTTTGCGGTGAGCCCAATGCGGGACGGGAGGGAAGCCCCCGTGGAGATTTTAGCATAAGGTCTGGGTCATTTGAAATCCCAGCCTTATTTGAATAGTTCAGCACTGTTTCCTGTCCAAAGTTGGCAGGACTAACATCACAGCTGGCAAATAGGAGCGGGAAATCGGGTGGGAGGCCAATGCAACTGGGGACTCAATGGAATGGTCTCTGGCATAAGGTTAGTGCTGCTGGTGGTGGGAGGGAGATGGAAGGCCAGGGCTGGGGAGGCCAAAGGATTCCTTGCTGCTCCTGGCCCACAAGGATTTCTCGCACTTAAAAAAAATATATATACTTTCTTTGGCCTCTTCAACAACAACAACTTGCATTTATATAGCCACCTTTAACATAGTAAAACATCCCAAGGTGCTTCACAGGAGTGATTATGAGACAACAGATTGACCACTCTGCTGCCTCCCGCTTGGTTTCGCTGGTGGGTTTGGCGTCGTGCAGGCCTCCCGCCATCTCAGGTAAAAATCATGTCACATCGCCGGTGATATCAACATTTTAAGTAGGCCCTGCCATGCCTGAAATGTCCTTGGTTAAAATGGTGGAGGCCAGAGAATGCGGCGCCGACCACAACCGCCACCGCCACCCCCCCCCACCATCCGACCGACATTTTAACCACCTGCTCACCCCATTCGCGCCAGGTAGGCTGGGTTAAAATCAGGCTCAAAATAATGGGGATTCTCATCGTTCCTGGCCAGCTTAAGATGGAAAATATTAATCAAATGTTCATAGAAGTTAATTGAGGTACCAGAGAAAGAAGGAATATTACTTCTACCTGCTGAGGTCATTATACTTTTCATTTCCAGGACTGTTGGGCCCAATCCAGTCATTATTCTTGAGGAAAAAAAAGGTCAGAAACATTAGAAAACACAAAGTAAGAAAGCCGAGAGACTTTTGCCAACATTCAGCCGAGGATATCATGTACATTTTTACTGAGAAATTACAAACTGTTTAAAAACCGTGGGCAATCTTTTTTTTCTGAGGGAATTAAGTTCACAACAGTATAAAAGTGCTCTGTCCATATTTCCCTTACATAATCTCTTTAACAGTGAAACTGTGGAGAAGGTTGACAGTTTTCCAGATGCCTATAAAGAGGAACAATTTTGTTAATGCTTTATGAATTCTTCTATTCATGTAAAAGGTTACATCTGTGCTGTAGCTCCCATTAACCACCTTGTGTTGAAAAGAGTTACAGTAATTTTATAAAATTACAATACAGATGCCATGAATCATATTGAATGAGGTCAGGCAGCATAATTTATTCTCCTATGAGGTAGTCAATAGTAAGAAATTAAACACAGCTGCCTCCTTTAAGGTTTCACATATTTTAATTATAAATCATGTTTTTGTCCATACAGAAAATTAATAGCACAAAGAACCTGATCTTGGAATCACGAATCAACAGATTAAGACTTTGGCAGTTTGAAAGATCTGGGTTAAAGCTTAACATTTGGCTCAAATGCTCAATTCGAACTTTTCTTTGTTAGAAATTACCTTCAGGATGACATCATACGCTGCACACATGGACTGGAAATCAGGCCGGAATGATGTCATTCATCACTTAAAGAGAAGAAAGCGACATCATAATCAGTCAGCCGGTGCATGTCCCTGTGCTGGGCAATTAGGACTGTGTTCGGAGAAATGGGAATATGCAGAAGTTCACACGTCTGAAGTACCTGCAGTTAGATTTCAAATGGCAGTGTTGAATTACACAATTGAGAGAGTGAATGGATACATTAGCATTTGAAAAAACCCGGTTGTGACGAAGGACGGTTGAGGCCAGGGTATTTAAGAGGCACTTAGGTGCTGTAATGGGAAGAGGACAATGTTAGTTTCCTGGAAAGGTAGGGTAAAGAGGACTAAACTTGGCTTGTATTCCCTTGAGTACGGAAGATCGATCTGATTGAGGGGTTTAAAATTATTAAAAGATTCGATCGATAGGATGCAGAGAAACTATTTTCTCAGGTGGGGAAATCAAGAACGAGGGGACACAATCTTAAAATTAGAGCGAGGCCATTCAGGAGGGAAATCAGGAAGCTCTTTTCACACAAAGGGTAGTAGATATCTGGAATTTTCTCCCCCAAAAGGCCATGGATGCTGGGACAATTGGAACGCTCAAGACTGAGAGCGATAGATTTTTGCTAGGCAAGGGTATCAAGGGATAAGACGGCTAAATGGAGTTAAGATGCAGGTCAGCCATGATCTAATTGAATGGCGGAGCAGGCTCGAGGCGCTGAATGGTTTACTCCTGTTCCAATATGCCTATGTGATGTATCTTGCGATCCTGTGATTACCAAAAATGGGAGACAGATTAACTGAAAGCAATATTTAGACACATTTAGCAAATGGGAATTCCCCCACTCGGCCGACAGACATTAATGGAGTTTCTGCCATTCTTTCACCAAAGACACAGTGGCCATTCTGAAGAACCCCCTCCCCACCTCAAGAGAATTTCTGGCACGTGTAGTCAAAAAAAAAACTGAGAACAATGAGTTCAGGAATGTAAAAGATAAAAATTATTGATATATATGAATTCACTACAGAAGTGGGAGAAATAATTTATGACATTGATATAACTAACTCTCGACTGTGATAAGTCTCATAACCTTTTTCAAAATTCACTAGTTTAGCTTGTGTAATATATTAAAGACAAGAATTTTGGTTTGCATAAGCATTAGTGTCACTTATGAAATAGCATCGTACAGACAGAAAAAATATGTAGATAAGCAAACTTTTCTGTTGATACATACTATTATTTTCTTAAAGGGGCAGGTGCTTTTGAACCTCCATGGACCAAATTAACCCAAAGTTCTGATTTTGTTTCCAAATTTAGCCTATGAATGGCTGTGGGTGATACTAATAGTCAAACATTTAACTTATTTGCATGAAATTTCTCTCTCTATTTTAGTGAGACTTTAATCCATTAACAGAGCGGTGAGAGGAACTTCAGATGAATGCACTAAATGCTCTGCCACTAATGTTAAAAACAGCAATTTATTGGGACCCATTGTGAATCACTTCAGATTTTTACTTCAAACTCAGTCATTATCCAGACATGCATTGTATCAATCTGTAAAGCTAAGAGCATAAGTAAACACGATCGAGGTGAGGAGGGAGAGAATCTTTCAACACTGTAGAGGGGGGAGGAATCTTCCAACTGCCAGCAAAATGTCATCCCATTTTTCCACCAGGGAGTTGAGTGGAATGTGGGTTTTGGTTAGATTTCCACCAGCCTGAATCCTCCACACCATGCCTATTTTGTGGGATATTTTTCTGCTCAGTCCTGAATGCCACCAATTTTCTACTCCGTCTTATTTAGAGGGGAAATCCAACCAAATCGATAATCAGTCAGATTGTCCATTGTGATTCAAATCTCCTGCTCGTGCAACATTTGGCATGCTCAGAAGAGGTTTACAAACTGCACAGCCTGCAAGGCAGAATGGAGAAAAGTGTTCTCAGAAACATAACTTACTAATCACAATATAATGCATGTTTTTGTTTCTCATTACAAAACTTGGTGGTAAACTGATAACTCTTGCACAACCTTTCACTTGCCACGTAGAAATCACAACTAAGAGGTAGAACCAAATGCACAGCGTAGTTCAGTTGCTACAAACATGTCCTCTTCATGTTATTTTTATGACCTTTCTCTCTCGGAAGTACGCACAGGAAAGAAGGACCCGAACCAACATTCCGAGAGAAGTTATTCAACACAATTAGAGTCATTTTTACCTCCGTGGCTTGGGCAGTGAACTGGTGGAGTGGAACTCCCGCCCAGCAAAGAACCCGCCATTGAAATCAATGGAAATAAAAGTTGGGCAAATTCCATAATGGGCGTATGATCTGCTCCACCAGTTTACTGCCCAAGTGGTGAAGGTGAAAATTAACTCCAATGGTGGGAGAATCGCCCCAGATGGATTACTGTGCTCCCATTTTATGCGATTGAAAACCTCGACGGGTTATGTTTGGGTGTGGCTCTCGTGATTGGACATAACTCTCCTTTATTACTCACAAGTTCACGGCCAATTTATTCTTTTCTTTAAGTGCTCTGAAAGACATTCCCCCTCCTCATGCGATTCAGGGCCGCTTGCCGACTCTGAAGAAGAAACAGGAACTGCAACTTCGACAAATATGTTTGAATGGTAATGGACATTCAAATAGAACGGGAAGAGGCAGAGGTTCTAAAACAGAAGGTAACTCGGAAGAAATAGAAGAAGCAAATGGTGAATTTGCTTTGAGTCCGATGATACAAAAAGCAATGAAGAAAGTAATACAGTTAACGATAGGGCTGGTAGAGTGAAAAACCATTTGACACGATCAATTCCAAGGATAAGCTGCAATGCAGGATGTTCTTACAGAGCAGCCAGGCTTGATAAATGTTAGCACTGGCCATCAAGTCCATCTGTGACTCTATCCATCTGTTTTGAACTTTTCTTCACACCTGTTAGCTTGGAAAAGATATGCATACACACAAATAAAGAAGCTCAGTGTTATTTTGACTTCAATGAGGCTTTGTACTGATTTTATTGACACCAAGTAAGACACAACTAGAGTCACTAATTGACCCCATGCTATAATATATGTTGAAAAATTCAGATGCTCATCCAAGTGATAAGCTGCTAAGCAATAACGTTTTATAACCTTACACCTCATGGCATTACGAGGAAAGGGAATGTTTACACAATGTATTTGTGAAGATTTACAGGTTATGACAAATAATTTATATGTTATGTAAAATGGTACAATTCAAAATGCTAAAGGGATCAAGGGATATGGGAAAAAAGCGGGAGCAGGCTACTGAGTTAGACGATCAGCCATGATCATTTTGAATGGCGGAGCAGGCCCGAAGGGCCGAATGGCCTACTCTTGCTCCTATTTTCTATGATTCAATGAAAACGTATGCTATAATAAAATAACAATAAAACTGAGTCCCGTGAGCATGCTTTAGGTGAAATGAGAAGGAAAAATCAACACGATCATGAAAAAGAGGGACAAGACAGGAACCGATTAATAAAACAAAACCTTGTTCCAAACAAAGGAATTCTCATTGAAATAATACTGGCCAATTACTGAGCTCACTAGAAGAACCAGGTAATAAGACACTCACATACCCATCCCTGGTTAGAGTGGCAAGTCTGCTGCTAATGGAAGTTGTGCACAATAATCTTTTTGGTCTCCTGTAGTTTGCCGTTGATTATTATTGAAGCACATGGTTAGACCACTGACCATGCATACTGTAACAATTTTGCTGACCTCTTCTGGAGTATAAAGCAAGCTCCTCCTCCCTCCAACCTGGTCCAAACATCTGAAGCATTGCTTTAGCACCCCAAAAACCCGTTCAATCAAGACTCTGGTTGTGTTATGTACCTTCCTGCCTTTTATAACTATTCCTCTGTTGAGATACACTAGTTAAACAGAGATGTCATCAGCCACGGTTGCACGATGCAATCCTTATCCCTCTGGAGCCAATACTCCCTTCTTCCTTCTCTTTCAAAGAGCTGTGTGGGGTTTAATGGCCTCCGAATGAAAGCATCATGCGTAATCCTCAAGAAGTATTTCCCCACTGTGCATTATTAGTAACCAGTGGTCACATATCGTTTGATGGAACAATGGGGTAGCTTTATCGATAGTTCTCTCTGTATGACAGGCCCCGACCATCTAACGGGTTTGGACGTTCGGGTGAGTAGGCCTTATTACTATTTCTCACTCAATTCCTTCCGCCTGCTATTTTCTGGCCGGATAATATTTTGTGCATAAAGTCCTCTCTCTCAAAATGTATGATGGCCTCACTAAGGCCATGCAAATGATTTTAATTTATCTAAATTAGGTGACTGCCCCATTTCCCATGACTCTTATTGTGACGGCACTCATTTAAAATCAATGATGCTTGGAAGCCACATTCTGCTCTTTCAGAGTTTATGCTATTTGTCACTATTTGTAGTTGCATTTAGATTCTTGCATTTTTGCTTTTCATGTTACCTTTTCTGCATTATTTAGAACATAAGAAATAGGAGCAGGAGTAGGCCATACGGCCCCTCAAGCCTGTTCCGCCATTCAATAAGATCATGGCTGATCTTCTACCTCAACTCCACTTTTCTGCCCTATCCCCATATCCCTTGATTCCCTTAGTGTCCAAAAATCTATCGATCTCAGTCTTGAATACACTCAGATACTAATTATTTACATTTACTGTCATTTTTGTTTTTTTTTACCTTAATTTTGCATTTTTCTTGTCCCTGAATTTTCCATCTGTTGCTTTTTAAGGACAGATGTGGTGTCACTCTGAGAGACAGCCCCGTCATCTGTGCCAACTGCCCGCAGTAAGCTGTGGGAGTAGATCATTGGGCAGCAATGAGCTCTGTCAAGTCTCTCAGCCTGATTCCTCAGCATGTTGAATCTAGGCAAGAGGGATTACTGTGTATTGGAGGCCAATGACCCCAAGATCACAACAGAAGAAGGAAAGAAAGAACTTGCATTTATGTATTGCCTTTCAAATCTCAGGATTTCACAAACCCTTCACTGCCAATGAAGCACTTTTGAAGTGTAGTAACTGCAACAGACAATTTGCACACAGTAAGGTCCCACGAACAGCAATGAGGTAAATGACCAGAAAATCTGTTTTTGGTGGAGTTGGGATGGTATCTTTTACATCCAGCTTTGGGGGCAGACAGGGGTCTTGGTTTCATGTTTCAATCGAAAGATAGTACCTGCGACAATGTAGCACTCCCTCAGTAGTGCACTGAAGTGTCAATCCAGATTATGGCCTGGAGTTTACGCGAGGGGCCCAATCGGGAAAATGTGCTCAAAATGCATTGAAAATTGCCGATGTCAAGTTACACCCAAAACTCATTTGTATAAAGCCCAAACGTAAAACCTCCCATGAATCAGCGCAATCAAGCAACGTTATCGATTGTAATCGATTATTGACTGGAACATGCCCAATGGGGCCTCAAGATTAGTGAATTAAACTAGTTTAAACTGAAAATTTGTTCAAGAAATTGCTTCAGCTGAAGAACCAGGCCCATCAGTGGTTTCAATTGACTGCTGGTCACAAGTCTTATGTACCAACGGGTGCCTGTGCACCCGAACCTCTGGGCGCGATGCGATGAACACCCCCAAATGGACGCAACCAGTGGAAACTCACCATGCCGACCGGGGGGGGGGCATGGGCAGTTTTATGGGCGGGGACTACTTCGAGCGATTTGACTTTTGAACCAGTGTAAAAGATCGCGGAAACTCGAGTGTAAATGGTTATGTTCATTGACTCACACACATGTTGGGAGGTGGGGTTTCTTTTAGGAGCGTGCTTTGCGAGCACAGCCTCCAAGATGTGCGTGTGACAACATGTTGCAGGTGTCAGTACCATATACAAAGTTTGGCCTGCAGTGATGGGTGTGCATGTGTGGGAAAAGAAACCCTGAAATGTTGCATCTTTGGGGTAAAGATTACATACTGCCCAGCTCCTGGCTTGCAACGGGTGTGCATCTTAATGAACTACAGACTCCCAGCCCACAATTTTACATCCATTAACTTTAAGTTGCAAAATTTCAGGCTGGCACCAACCAATTTTATAAAATGTGCTCCTGGTATATGCCAGGAATGGCACAGCAGAGTCTTTAGCCCTATGTGCCATTCATGATAGGGCCATATATTTTGATATGGCAAATGATGAGTGCTCTTACCTTGGCAATCTTCTTGAGGCTGTCAAACATCTTACACATTTGCTTCCACGACCTCCAGAAGTGGGAGGGGGCATTTATTTTATTTTAGCCATCTCTTTCCATGCATTTCGAGTGTTGTATAGAGAGGATGGTGCCTCTCGGCCTCAAAGGTGGCAGCCCTCATTTGCAGCACCTAAAAAGCAGCATCTCCAAAAAGTCCTCTCCCTTGTGCCGTGATGTGGGCAGGTAACAATAACGCCACGAAAGGAAATGCTGCTTCCCTTTAAATAGCAGCGAACAGCTGCTGTGTTGGAAAACCCACCCCATCAATGAAAGAAACTCCTGCTTCAGGCCCACTCAATGCAGGGAGCTTGCAGGTCATGTGTTAATTAGTGGACCTTTCAATATAGCATGAGGTGAGTTGTTGGGAAATCACCAAGCACTTCACTTAATATGACCCAGTCCTACTTTATCTGCATCGCAATTGGAAAGTCTACCCCTAATAGCCTTTCCTATTTAAGTATGCCATAGGTATATGATCAGCTCCATGTGTATAGTCAATTATGCTCTCTACCTCTGGGAAACCACCAATTTGATAAAAAATTAGTTGGCTCTGTTTTTGGCACTAAAGTGGATGCAGTTGCGGATGCTTGGTGAAGCAGGGATTCAGTCACATGCTTAACTGAGCAGCGGACTGCAAGATGGCTGATCCCCAGTGAGTGTTTGGAGGTCCCTGTGGCATAAAAGTCAAGGGCAATGGTGACCTTCACTGCCATAGGTAGTGCAAAATGGTCGGTTGACTGTCCGCTGCAGACTTCAGTCTTCTGGGCCTGAGCTCATTGTGCACCTTGGTTATGCCTTGGTATCTGACTTTGTCATGGTACATCTGCCTCCTGGAGTAGTTTGTGAGTCTTTGGCTTTCCATCCCTCTGCATTCAGTGGCAGTGTTCTCCTCCTACCTCCACTGCTCTGAAAGACACCTACCAATGGTGGCTGCATCTATGCTGTGGGATTGAAAACTCCTTTGTACTTTTCGCCTTTGTCTGTGCTCTGGTGGCACTTTCAAGCCTTGTTTTTCATTCAGCTGATCAATGCCAGATCTGATCTTCAGTTTTTCCACAAGGCCTTCCGAATGAAAGAGAGGAAGGGAGGAAGAGGAGGGTGGGTGGGTCGGTCCCAAGATTCCAAAGTGCTTTAAAGCCAATTAAGTACCTCTGAAGTGTAGTCACTGTTGTAATAGAGCAGCAGTAAGAACAGGACTAAAATGGTATTCCTACTTTCTAAATATACAAACGCAAGTTGTTGTTCTTTATACACATCTACTTTTTTGTTAAAATTAATATACAGAGGAAAATATGGCCTTTGATGTTGCTCCCAAACATTGGAATCTGATAAAATAAGAAAATGTGAGAAATATACAACAGGGGATAGATTTTCCCTCCCTGAATTTTGAGGACCAGGCCTTATTAAGGTAGTCTCGGTGGGCTGCGGGCAGCAAATGAGATCCCCGGGGCAATCTGCCGGCTTTGGGCTGCTGCAATTACAGGCGGCTTGATCGGTCTTCTGGCCCGGAAAAAGGGAGGTCCGGTCGTCCACTCTTGGAAGAGGGACGGAAATGGCCCAGGTTGTTTTTGTGGAGCTCGGAGGAGCATCCCTATTCCTCCCGGCCCCACAAAAAGAAATAAAAACGTACTTTCTGGGCTCCTCTTCGGCTGGACCGCTTGTTGAAAGAGTGCGGCCCAGTTGAGCCTTAAAATGGCAATCGGGCTCCTTGTAAGTCATAGGACGCTGATTTGCATATTAAAAGGGGCCTACCACCTGACTCAGGTGCTCCGACCACCCAGCGGTAGGCTCTGGGGGAAGGACCACACTGGATTAGGGCGGTATGGCATACCCCAAAACTTTTGAGGTGCTATCACCCTGTTTCCACCAGGAAAAAGGTCGAAAAATCAAGGCAGCATTTGACCGAGTGTGGCACCAAGGAACCCTAGTAAAATTGAAGTCAATGGGAATCAGGTGGAAAACTCTCCAGTAGCTGGAGTCATACCTAGCACAAAGGAAGATGGTAGTGGTTGTTGGAGCCCAATCATCTCAACCCCAGGAGATTGCTGTAGGAGTTCCTCAGGGCAGTGTCCTAGGCCCAACAATCTTCAGCTGCTTCATCAATGACCTTCCCTCCATCATAAGGTCAGTAATGGGGATGTTCGCTGATGATTGCACAGTGTTCAGTTGCAACCCCTCAGATAATGAAGCAGTCCGTGCCCGCATGCAGCAAGACCTGGACAACATCCAGGCTTGGGCTGATAAGTGGCAAGTAACATTCGCGCCAGACAAGTGTCAGGCAATGACCATCTCCAACCAGAGAGAGTCTAACCACCTCCCCTTGACACATTCAACGGCATTACTATCGTCGAATCCCCCACCATCAACATCCTGGGGGTCACCTCCTGACTCCCCAAAGCCTTTCCACCATCTACAAGGCACAAGTCAGGAGTGTGATGGAATACTCTCCACTTGCCTGGATAAGTGCAGCTCTAACAACACTCAAGAAGCTCAACACCATCCAGGACGAAGCAGCCCATCCACCACCCTAAACGTTCACTCCCTCCACCACCGGCGCACCGTGGATGCAGTGTGTACCATCCACAGGATGCACTGCAGCAACTCACCAAGGCTTCTTCGACAGCATCTCCCAAACCCACGACCTCTACCACCTAGAAGGACAAGAGCAGCAGGCACATGGGAACAACACCACCTGCATGTTCCTCTCCAAGTCACACACCATCCCGACTTGGAAATATATCACCGTTCCTTCATCGTCGCTGGGTCAAAATCCTGGAACTCCCTACCTAACAGCACTGTGGGAGAACCTTCACCACACGGACTGCAGCGGTTCAAGAAGCCGGCTCACCACCACCTTCTCAAGGGCAATTAGGGATGGGCAATAAATGCTGGCCTCACCAGCAACGGCCACATCTCGCCCCCCAGGTTAGTCAGCAACTTGAAAGAGAATCTGTTCACCAGAACTTAGAACAATATTTTGATGTAAGTGAAATTTCTCCTGCAGATAATTTTACTGAAAAAAAATCGGCATGACTGCAAACAAGAGATCCTGTTTTGTGGACTGTTTCTGTAAAGTCATTGAAGTGGGGGGGAGGGGGGAGATTGGGAGTTTTAACACCATTGTAGTGTGAGTGGAGAGTGCGTGCTCAACTTCGGTTGGCCTGGTGCCAGTAATTTTGTGTCATTCTCACTCACAGCCTATTTATGACATGTTCTACTCTGGGACCTTTTTGCAAAGCTCCAAATTTTGGGCATTCAGATGCTCAAGACTGAGTCAACAGTCTTTGTATTGGTGACATTCCTACATGAAATTTCAATGAGGAAAATGTCAAAATGTATGGAACTCAGGGCTGCAAATGATTTAAAAACGAGACTTTTTTTCTCAGTCAGCCTCTGTACTTGAAATTCTTCCAAATTCCCTGCAATCCCAAAACCATGGAGGGGGGAGGGGGGAGTGGGGAGAAGGGTTATAGATAGTTCTGTCAAAAAAATGTCCACAAGACCAATTTGCAATAAAATCATGTGTCACAAATCACCTCTTGGTGTCACAGCATCCAGAAAAATTGGCGTACATTTTCAGCAGTGTTCAAAATGATCACCCTTTTACAGATGCATAAATAAATCTATCTATTTATTTCTCCTGTAGTACTGGTATCCTTTAAGCTTGATTTATTTAAAATACCTTGTGTTTTATGGTGAGGCTGATTTTTTTTTAAACAAAGACGTTCAGTAAGTTTGATTTATGATATTTTTTATACCTATACTGGGCAGGCAATCAAGAAGGCAGACTGGATCATTAATAATCTTCATTATTCACAGAAATGTTACACATCACTTTTATAAAATCGTTATCAGTCATGATAAAGAGAAATGGATAAAAAAAATACATATGCCATTTACTTAAATAATTCATAAAAATCCTGACAAATGTTATGGACATTTTTGATGTAGAGCAGAAATATCTCTGGAAGCTCCAGAAAGTTCATCAATCCTTACTTCCACTTGACTAAATCTACAATTTTCCATTTTACACGATTATCTTGAGTACACTCCCAAGAGGTCTGGATCTGCTCTACAACTGGACAAGCGGGTCCATCCATCATTGGGGTGATAGCACTTTATTAACATATTTAGACATCTGCTGGCATCCGACAGAAAATTCGCTTTTCCTACCTTCATGAATAATGGCTATTCCGTTTAACCTGCAGCTGATTATCACCAAATTCACCCCCCTTTCCCACCTCTTTATAAATGAGAAATTCCAGGATGCAGGTCTTTCTGCTTTGTTAAGGATGCACTCTATTCACATAACCATAGGAGAAAGCCAGAATGGCTTTTGGAAATCATAGGTAAGTGATAACATTAATATCTTTTACCATGGCGCCTCTGAAGCCGGCCTAACATCCCGTTGTGATGTTAGAAACAAAATGAATAGCTCCTGGTTATTCATTTTAGCTCAGCCATTATGGCAATATTAATGACCAAGTACAACGTGCTCATATGAAATTCCTCTGTCCGCCATTTTAGTGGAGGCTTTAATCCATTTAAAACAAACTTAATGCCTGTATTAAAATAGTGTACAGAGGAATGTTGGGTGGACCTGTTAAAGGTCCACCTGCTCATGTCACCAGCAGTAATTTGTTGGTTTTGATTCTAAAAGCTGACTGGGGAATCTTCAGTTAAGAAACAATCAACAAAGGTCTTCGCTGTACTCGCTAGGCGGGGCAATCTGGGAGACAAGACCACAGGCCAAAACCTTCTGACGTGGACACAGTAGAGTGGTCTCAGCTTCTTTTGCCTTTAGAACCAGTAGCTTTTATTTAGTCCTTTGCAGATTTCAAAATTCAATGCCTAGGCTCAAGTAGTAGACGGAAATTCTTCAATGCTCCAATACGCAGCTAAGGTGCCACGTAAGAAAATTGATAGAAAAAAAGGCACTTGGTATTAAAGGGAATGTAGTGCCAGGATATAGGGATGAGTATGGGAGAGAAGGCAAAGGGTAGAGGTAAATAGATGTTTTTTTGGATTGGTGGGATGTGCCTAGTGGTTTGCCTTAGGGATCCATGCTGGGACCTCTTTCCATATACATAAATAATTTGATTTAAGAAAGGAAGAAGAAACAACTTGCATTTATACAGTGCCTTTCACATCTTCAGGATGTCTCAAAGTGCTTCAGAACCAATGAATTATTTTTGAAATGTAGTCACTGTTTTTCTGTAGGCAAACGCAGCAGCCAATTTGTAAAGAGCAAGACCTTACAAGTAGCAATGAGTTGAATGACCAGCATGGTTGAGGAATAAATACTGACCAGGACACCGGGAGAATTTCTTGTTCTTGTTCAAAAAATTGCTATGAGATCTTTTAAGTTCATCTAAACAGGCAGACAGGGCCTCAGTTTAATATCTCATCCAAAAGATAGCACGTCCAACAATTCAACACTCCTTCAGTACTGCACTGAAGTGTAAACCTAGATTAAGTGATCAAAGCCTGCAGTGGGGCTTTTACCCACGATAAGAGTTTCTCCTAAATTCCCTATTAGATTTATTCGTTTTGGTCTCCCCTAAAAGTGGAAACATCTTCTCTTCATCTACCCTATCAAAACCTTTCATAATCTTAAAGACCTCTATCAGTCTCCCCTCAGGCTTCTCTTTTCTAGAGAAAAGTGCCCCAGCCTGTTCAATCTTTCCTGATAGGTATAACCTCTCAGTTCTGATATCATCCTTATAAATCTTTTTTGCACCTTCTCCAGTGCCTTTGTATCCTTTTTATGTGGACAGGTTAAGTGAGTGGGCAAGAAGGTGGCAGATGGAGTATAATGTGGGGAAATGTGAAGTTATTCACTTTGGTAGGAAGAATAGAAAAACAGAATATTTTTTAAATGGTGAGAAACTATTAAATATTGGTGTTCAGAGGGATTTGGATGTCCTTGTACATGAAACTCAAAGTTAACATGCAGGTACAGCAAGCAATTAGGAAGGCAAATGGTATGTTGGCCTTTATTGCAAATGGGTTGGAGTACAAGAGTAAGGAAGTTTTGCTGCAATTGTACAGGGCTTTGGTGAGACCATACCTGGTGTGCTGTGTACAGTTTTGGGCTCCTTACCTAAGGAAGGATATACTTGCCTTAGAGGTGCAATGAAGGTTCACTAGATTGATTTCTGGGATGAGAGGGCTGTCCAATGGGAAGAGATTGAGTAGAATGGGACTATACTCTCTGGAATTTATAAGAATATGAGGTGATCTCATTGAAACATATAAGGTTCTGAGAGGGTTTGACAGGGTAGATGCTGAGAGCCTGTTTCCCCTGGCTGGAGAATCTAGAACTAGGGGGCATAGTCTCAGGATGAGGGGGTCAGACATTTAGGACTGAGATAAGGAGGAATTTTGTCCATCAGAGAGTTGTGAATGTTTGGAATTCTCTACCCAAGAGGGCTGTGGATGCTCAGTCATTGAGTATATTCAAGATTGAGATCAATGGATTTTTGGACTCTAAGGGAATCAAGGGATATGGGGAACAGGCTCGCAGGGCCGTATGGCCTACTCCTGCTCCTATTTCTTATGCTCTCATGTTCTTAGAACTGTTCACAGGACTCTAAGTGTGATCTAACCAAGGTTCTATATAAGTTTAACATAACTTCTCTGCTTTTCAATTCTATCCCACTAGAAATGTGGCCCCCTTATTCTTCCTATCAAAAAGCACCTCCTCACACTTATCTATATTGAAATTAATTTGCCAATTACACACCCATTCTGCAAGTTTATTAATGAGGAAACTGCTCTGTGGTTGTCCAAGGCTGTTGTTGTGTGTAAGGGGAGGTGTGTAGCCATCATGTTGGATAGGGAGTTGTAGGCGCCTCTAAGCAGAGTGGATTGTGAAAGGTTAGTAGTGGGAGTGTTACGTTAAGAGGGTGAAGAGATTGGTGGTGCCCAGGGCGGGCAAGGAAGAAAGGGGCAGGGTGCTGTGAACCTTACCTTGCCTACCCTGGTCAAGTTGTTGAATTGCTTGTAGCACTGTTCAGCAGTTCTTGGTGTGAGGGAGTTGCAGATGGTATTAGTGCCACCTCCCTCCAAGTGTCTTGGTTTGCTGGCTCATAGACCCAGGACTCTGTCCCTCTTATCTTCCATCTCTTCCAGGAGGGTTTGCTGGTCTTCCTCTGAAAAATTTGCTACCCTTTTTCGAGCCGGTGACCTGTCATGATGCCCAGTGGGCAGAGCTGGCATCCTACTGTTCACGGTGTTTCCAAATTGAACTGAAGATGAGGGTGAGAGATGCCCTGAAGAGATTTGATCCGAAGAGGACGTGAACAATTGTTGCAGCCTTCCTTTGTTGTCCACAAGTATTCTGCTGACGACAGGAGTGTGTAGAGAGGTTGTAAAGGCTGCACCACTTCCGAATGCAGGTTTCTTGAGGGCTGAGCTGCTCACTCTGCTTCTACATGTGACTTATGCCCGAGCTTGCACCAGATGAAATGCAAATGAGCATTCCCAGGAAACCTGCGCGTAACTTCGCTCTAGAAGCTTAAAAGCAGCGTAACTAACATCGAAGAAATTCAGGGCCTATTTTTTTTACAAACGTTTGCGCTCATATTCGGGGGTCCTGGTCTAAAACTTGGCCTGGACCTCCTGGTGGTCCCCACAAATGCCACTTGTCAGAGAGGTACACCTGGTCTGAGCAGACATGCCTTCACTGACCGTATGCTAGGTGCCAGAGAAGGCCTGTGGTGGGTGAGCTCCTGAGGTATGGTTTCCTTATCTCTGACCCTGTCCCCTTATGGATGATGACCATCTTTGGGGTGGGCGGATCTCCAACCCCAACGGCCACAGGGGAAACTCTGGGTGAAGGTTGGAAGCCAGTGGAACTCAGCAGAACCAGGTTCCAGCCTGGTTTTAAGTGCTTCCAGTGGAGTCCTGCCGAAGTTATGGTGGGAGTATGTTGGAACGGCTCAGGATATTGTGGGGGCCACATATTTTAAGTAATTGCCGCCAATCCTTCTGGGAGACAGAGCAACAAAGTATATTTCATGATGTAAAGGACTGGGATGAGAGCTTTTGGAGGGGAAGGAATAAAGTTAGTTCCACCGTAGGCAAGTTTTATAAATTGGTCGATCAGTGGTATCCTAAATAAGTGATTTGTGAGGCCCTGTATGTTTTACTATTAGTAAGGTGTGAAATATTTGTGCCCTACATCAGTTGTGATATATTCTTCAATAAATTTGATGTATTACCTTGAGGGTTGAACTGCTAGTGCAGGACAGCAGTACCATCAGAAAGTCAATCCAGGTCACAAACTATTCCTGAGTAATACCACAGGAGCTTTGTTAGTTACCCACAATAACACAGTCCAAGCCACTAACATGTCTCCAGTCTGAGTCACTAAATAACGTGTTCACTTAAACCTTTGGTTCCTGCCTTATTAAACACTGCAAAGGGGGGGAGGGGGGAGTTACTTGGGGGGAGGGGGGAGTTACTTGGGGGGAGGGGGAGTTACTTGGGGGGAGAGGGGGGAGTTACTTGGGGGGAGGGGGGAGTTACTTGGGGGGAGGGGGGAGTTACTTGGGGGGAGGGGGGAGTTACTTGGGGGGAGGGGGGAGGGGGGAGTTACTTGGGGGGAGGGGGAGTTACTTGGGGGGAGGGGGGAGTTACTTGGGGGGAGGGGGGAGTTACTTGGGGGGAGGGGGAGTTACTTGGGGGGAGGGGGAGTTATCCTCTGTGTTCCAAAACTCAAGGTTCCATTTCACACAATAGAAACACGACATTCCATCTGATGTCACAGAACACTGTGCTGATGTCACAGAACACTGTGCTGATGTCACAGAACACTGCGCTGATGTCACTGATGTTTCTTGGACACACGAATCTCCATCAAAGACGGGCACCTCAGCACCTCACTCTACCGCAAGCCCACGGACAACCTCACGATGCTCCACTTTTCCAGCTTCCACCCTAACCACGTCAAAGAGGCCATCCCCTATGGACAGGCCCTGCGAATACACAGGGTCTGCTCAGACGAGGAGGAACGCGATGGACACCTACAGACGCTGAAAGATGCCCTCGTAAGAACGGGATATGACGCTCGACTCGTCGATCGACAGTTCCGACGGGCCACAGCGAAAAATTGCATAGGCCTCCTCAGGAGACTAACACGGGACGCAACCAACAGAGTACCCTTCGTCGTCCAGTACGTCCCCGGAGCGGAGAAACTACGCCATGTTCTCCGCAGCCTTCAACATGTCATCAATGACGACGAACACCTCGCTATGGCCATCCCCACATCTCCACTACTCGCCTTTAAACAGCCACCCAACCTCAAACAGACCATCGTTCGCAGCAAATTACCCAGCTTTCAGGAGAACAGCGTCCACGACACCACACAACCCTGCCACGGTAACCTCTGCAAGACATGCCAGATCATCGACACAGATACCACCATCACACGAGAGGACACCACCCACCTGGTGCATGGTTCATACTCCTGTGACTCGGCCAACGTTGTCTACCTCATACGTTGCAGAAAAGGATGCCCCAGAGCATGGTACATTGGTGAGACCATGCAGACACTGCGACAACGGATGAACGGACACCGCGCAACAATCGCCAGACAGGAGGGTTCCCTCCCAGTCGGGGAACACTTCAGCAGTCAAGGACATTCAGCCACCGACCTTCGGGTAAGCATACTCCAAGGCGGCCTTCGAGACACACGACAACGCAAAATCGTCGAGCAGAAATTGATAGCCAAGTTCCGCACCCATGAGGACGGCCTCAACCGGGATCTTGGGTTCATGTCACGCTACACGTAACCCCACCAGCGAACAAATGTTATCTGTTTTTAATATAACGGGTCATTTGCTGTCTTTTCTATGTTTCTGCCTCTCTCTCTCTGGTTTGTTTTTTGGTGGTTTGTATATTCGGTGGCCTTTTAGGTAACACCTCTCTGTCTGCACACTGTGATTGCCTTGGAAAGACTATCTGTAATCACCAGGTATTGTTCTGTGATTTATAAATGTGAAAGGTTCGAGGATTTCATTTCCACAACATTCACCTGAGGAAGGAGGAAGCCTCCGAAAGCTTGTGAATTTCAAATAAAATCGTTGGACTATAACTTGGTGTTGTAAAATTGTTTACAATTGTCAACCCCAGTCCATCACCGGCATCTCCACATCCTGATGTCACAAACACTGTGCTGACGTTACAGAACACTGCGCTGATGTCACAAAACACTGCGCTGATGTCACAGAACACTGCGCTGATGTCACAGAACACTGCGCTGATGTCACAAAAACTTCCTCATGACATCATGAAGCAGTTTCAATCCATTCAGAGTTTACTTCCTGTCAGCGCCCAAATAAAAACAGTGGCACTCATTTGTTTCGACTGATGTCTGTACAAAACTGCCTGGGCAGTAATGTGACACAGTAAATCACCCGCCCTTTACAGAACCTGCCCAATTTCCATACCATTGATTTCAATGGAATTAAAAGCGAGTGGGTCCCATCAAGGTGGGTGATTTGCTCTACCCGAATAACGCACAGACAGTGAGGACAGAAATCTACCCACATGATTGTGTTGCTCAGGGAGTTACAAAATCATCCTTTCTACTAACATACAAATGACATTCCATATTATTTGAGACTATCCTATTGGAGTGAAGGACCCTCATTGTTACTCCATTTTGCCAGGGCCGGGAAATGATGTTTTTAAGATTCTAAACTGTTAAAGGTCACCAGAGGTCAGATCTTTTATTTTTAAGTTATTTAAAACTAAATTTGTTCAATGAACATCTCAACTTTGTGGCATTTACTGTCTGTCTTACAATCCCATTTCTGCATATTTTGGCACGAGTACTTTGAAAGCGTGTGGTGCTGTCGGGTCTAAATTAGGGACAAACAGCTGCACAATCCAATCTGGCTGCCAAGGGTTGCAATTGTTGCCTTGTCAGTATGTTCTGTACCTCAGGGCTGTGCATTAAGCTGCACCCACCTTAAACTACCACAAACAGCTGGAAGGACTTATATGGGCACACGACCCAGAGCCCACATCACAACTGAGCGATTAGGGCACCTGGCTTCACAATGAAAACCATGACAACCCACGGGGTGGATATAAAACAGCAGAGTGGCACAAAATGTGCAGCTTTACACATGAGAGAAATACAGTGAGAGTTCAAAAACAAGTGAGTTTATCAAACCCATCTCAATCAGAGAAGATCACCGGTGAGTGGGTTAAAAATACGATGTAAAGGAACAGTATCAGAGAGTAAAGAGACAAAGGGGAGATCAGACTGTGGGTGAGTCAATGAAGACAGCCTTTAATTCAGAATTAGTCATTTATATGGTTCCTATCTCACTGAATTTTGGCTATCAAATAGGTACACTGGTGCAATAGGGATTGCTTTTCAACGTTTGGTGCTAAGATGCATTTTTGGAGCATGGTATGGAAGCTTTTCCCTATATCGAAATCATGTTACACCTGACTCAGATATGCTTGAAACTGGTACTAGATGCATAAAGTAAAAAAATTGTTCCATTTCCTAAATGCTAAATTCTTTGGGGCATGACTGAGTTACAATAATATTATCAAGGGTGTCATTCTACCAGATTCCAAGATGGGTGATAATACTGATAGGCTTAGTGATAAGATGGACTTAAGAGTAGACTTTCCAAGTTCTTGCATGAAGTGAGTGCACATCAGAAAATTGTGGGCATTCTATCTGCAATTTTCCATCCATCGAAATTAATGCATTGAAGATCATTGGGAGGCGTGAGCACGGTCGTGACTTTCTCAAATGCGCTTGCAGCAGGCAATGCATCTCACCGTGTGGGGGGAGCTCAGGAAATATTCCCTGTCATGGCCTTCAGCCTACCCTCAGTTTGTCAAGATAGTTGTGTGTACACTGCATGTATTAGCGTTTAAATACATCACAATAACTTCCTAAGAATATCAACATTCATATGTTTTCTATCATTGTTTTTTTTATTCTTTATAACTTGTCACCATGTTTTCCACCATCCAGGATTTATGATGGCCTGGACCAAGGATCACTCTACAACAGTGCTGGGATCTCTTACCAGTTAAACAGCCAAGGGTAAGTTAATTTCTAACAGCTGGGAACAAAGACATTTGCAAATGTGCAGGCGATATTAGCACTTCCATCTCCAGTCGCTTCTTTTTTTCTCCGCTTCCGTCTTTCATCTGAAGAATTTTCTTATCTCCCTGTCCGTCCCAAATTATAAGGGGCATTTTTAACTCCTGGGTGGTCGTCTGGCAAAACAAGCGAGCAGATCCTCCAGGAGGTGCAGCAAGAGGCCCCATCCAAAGGCCGAGCCTCATTTAATTGGAGCCGGTGAGTTGTCCACCCCAAACGGAGAGTCTAGATGCAGCCAGCCGGGTCCGGAATGGTGCAGTACAGGTTATGCCCGTAGGCCTCCCAGCTGGCGGCAAAGTAATTCGACCGGGGTGGGGGGATGGCTCAGGAGGGTTTCCAGAACGCAGAAGATGGAGAGCCCAGGGTAGCAATGGCCCCCAAACTATTGTTGTGGTGTCCGGAGGAGCTTTTTAAAAAATTATCTTGGCGGGCCTTCACTTCTGGCCCGACAACTTCCACTGAGCGTAGTGTCCATGGCGGATGCTCTGCCCAGTGGGCTGTAAAAATGGCTTTGGGGTCCGAGCTAGGTAACAGGACCCTGATTAGCATAAATTCAGGAGGCTCCCACCTGAGTCAGACAGGTGCCTCAGCCGCTCGGCTTTACAATAGCCGCAGGGCAGAAAAAGAGCGCTAAGTGGGCCGTTTGATTTTAACTCCTGTACCGCCCGGTTTGCACCTGGTGGAGGGAGTTAAAACACCCCCCTGATGGCTTTTCATTCAGGATATGCACTCCAAGGAAAATACTTTGATAACTGGAAAGCTAATTTTTTTTTTATTTGTTCATGGGATGTGGGCGTCGCTGGCGAGACCAGCATTTGTTGCCCATCCCTAATTGCCCTTGAGAAGGTGGTGGTGAGCCGCCTTCTTGAACCGCTGCAGTCCGTGTGGTGACGGTTCTCCCACAGTGCTGTTAGGTAGGGAGTTCCAGGATTTTGACCCAGCGACGATAAAGGAACAGTGATATATTTCCAAGTCGGGATGATGTGTGACTTGGAGGGGAACGTGCAGGTGGTGTTGTTCCCATGTGCCTGCTGCCCTTGTCCTTCTAGGTGGTAGAGGTCACAGGTTTGGGAGGTGCTGTCGAAGAAGCCTTGGCGAGTTGCTTCAGTGCATCCTGTGGATGGTACACACTGCAGCCACGGTGCGCCGATGGTGAAGGGAGTGAATGTTTAGGGTGGTGGATGGGGTGCCAATCAAGCGGGCTGCTTTGTCCTGGATGGTGTTGAGCTTCTTGAGTGTTGTTGAAGCTGCACTCATCCAGGCAAGTGGAGAGTATTCCATCACATTCCTGACTTGTGCCTTGTAGATGGTGGAAAGGCTTTGGGGAATCAGGAGGTGAGTCACTCGCCACAGAATACCCAGCCTCTGACCTACTCTTGTAGCCACAGTATTTTGTTGAATTCAAAACAAGTCCAACTTCCCCAATGGCAAGTGACCTTAAAGCATCTGATGCACTGATATGCCATCTGGCTGCCGATACTGACCAACAGAAATTGGATTTCAAAAGGAGTGAGATGGAGTTTGTCAGTTTTTCCTCTTTCTCAGATGGAATTCCCACCTTTCAGATAGCCCACTGCCTGAAAATTTTATTGAGATGGCAGCAAATCCATTAAACTGATCCACGTAAGTTCAAGTGCCAGGCATCACTTCAATTCAAACTCACGGCATTCTGGTAAAGAATCAAGTGTTCAAGCTGTCAGGCTGTGCAAAAACCGATGGTTCTTAAAATAAATCCAGTTTTCCTTGAGAGTACTGTACTATTCCGCGGATTTAGCTTATCTAATGGTTTTCCATCAATATGTTGGATTTTGAAGCTGTTAATTCAGCACCGTAGGACCATGTGTATGGGCAGAGCACTTCCAGTTCATTGCAATCAAAAATGCCAGCTTGGGGAGGGGGCAGTGAAAAGCCTGCCCAATGCAGTTACATACATTGAGTTACATTGAAATTACAGCACAGAAACAGGCCATTCAGCCCAACTGGTCGATGCTGGCGTTTATGCAACACTCGAGCCTCCTCCATCTAACCCTATCAGAATATCCTTCTATTCCTTTCTCCCTCATGTGCTTCCCCTTAGATGCCCCTATGCTATTTGTCTCAACTATCTCTTCCAGGATTTATGATGGTCTGGACCAAAGATTGCTCTGCAACGGTGCTGGGATCTCTTACCAATGAACTCTATCCCTTAATCTCTAGCACCAGGGTTTGAGCAATTGAAATACAACAGCCAATTTTAACAGGCAGGCCTCATTTAAAATATTTCAAATCTGTCTCTCGCCCGAAGCCAGCGGGAATGCGTCAGGGTCAGCGGGGGCGAGGATTGAGGCCGGGGACCCAAGGAAGTAGTCCCTGGGGCATAAGGTAAGTGTTGGAAGGGGTGGGGAGGGAAGAGAGAAAGCGTGGGCAGGGAAGGTCCAAGGATTCCTTTCAGGGCTCGGAGGAGCCTTCTGGCTCCGCAAGGAATCCTCTCGAACAGCAAAAAAATAATTTCAATAACTTCAGATCGGAACCACTTTTGTCGGACAGCAGGTGCTGCCAATGGTTCTGCTGTTGCCATTTATAAATCCTCTAGCCCCATCTTTTGTTTCTTTACTTGTCCCATTACCACCCTCCCTGCCTTATAGAATCATAGAATCATAGAAGTTTACAACATGGAAACAGGCCCTTCGGCCCAACATGTCCATGTCGCCCAGTTTATACCACTAAGCTAGTCCCAATTGCCTGCACTTGGCCCATATCCCTCTATACCCATCTTACCCATGTAACTGTCCAAATGCTTTTTAAAAGACAAAATTATACCCGCCTCTACTACTGCCTCTGGCAGCTCGTTCCAGACACTCACCACCCTTTGAGTGAAAAAATTGCCCCTCTGGACCCTTTTGTATCTCTCCCCTCTCACCTTAAATCTATGCCCCCTCGTTATAGACTCCCCTACCTTTGGGAAAAGATTTTGACTATTTACCTTATCGATGCCCCTCATTATTTTATAGACTTCTATAAGATCACCCCTTAACCTCCTACTCTCCAGGGAAAAAAGTCCCAGTCTGTCTAACCTCTCCCTATAAGTCAAACCATCAAGTCCTGGTAGCATCCTAGTGAATCTTTTCTGCACTCTTTCTAGTTTAATAATATCCTTTCTATAATAGGGTGACCAGAACTGTACACAGTACTCCAAGTGTGGCCTCACCAATGCCCTGTACAACTTCAACAAGACATCCCAACTCCTGCATTCAATGTTCTGACCAATGAAACCAAGCATGCCGAATGCCTTCTTCACCACCCTATCCACCTGTGACTCCACTTTCAAGGAGCTATGAACCTGTCCTCCTAGATCTCTTTGTTCTATAACTCTCCCCAACGCCCTACCATTAACGGAGTAGGTCCTGGCCCGATTCGATCTACCAAAATGCATCACCTCACATTTATCTAAATTAAACTCCATCTGCCATTCATCGGCCCGCTGGCCCAATTTATCAAGATCCCGTTGCAATCCTAGATAACCTTCTTCACTGTCCACAATGCCACCAATCTTGGTGTCATCTGCAAACTTACTAACCATGCCTCCTAAATTCTCATCCAAATCATTAATATAAATAACAAATAACAGCGGACCCAGCACCGATCCCTGAGGCACACCGCTGGACACAGGCATCCAGATTGAAAAACAACCCTCTACAACCACCCTCTGTCTTCTGTCGTCAAGCCAATTTTGTATCCAATTGGCTACCTCACCTTGGATCCCATGAGTTTTAACCTTATGTAACAACCTACCATGCGGTACCTTGTCAAAGGCTTTGCTGAAGTCCATGTAGACCACGTCTACTGCACAGCCCTCATCTATCTTCTTGGTTACCCCTTCAAAAAACTCAATCAAATTCGTGAGACATGATTTTCCTCTCACAAAACCATGCTGACTGTTCCTAATTAGTCCCTGCCTCTCCAAATGCCTTTAGATCCTGTCCCTCAGAATACCCTCTAACAACTTACCCACTACAGATGTCAGGCTCACCGGTCTGTAGTTCCCAGGCTTTTCCCTGCCGCCCTTCTTAAACAAAGGCACAACATTTGCTACCCTCCAATCTTCAGGCACCTCACCTGTAGCTGTCGATGATTCAAATATCTCTGCTAGGGGACCCGCAATTTCTTCCCTAACCTCCCATAACGTCCTGGGATACATTTCATCAGGTCCCGGAGATTTATCTACCTTGATGCGCGTTAAGACTTCCAGCACCTCCCTCTCTGTAATATGTACACTCCTCAAGACATCACTATTTATTTCCCCAAGTTCCCTAACATCCATGCCTTTCTCAACCGTAAATACCGATGTGAAATATTCATTTAGGATCTCACCCATCTCTTGTGGTTCCGCACATAGATGACCTTGTTGATCCTTGCACCATCATCTCTTTTGTCATTTAATCACTCTTGCCCTCCACCCTTTCAGAGACCTTCCCTTTTGTTCTTTCCTCCCTCCCCTTCTTCCGCATCTTTCCCTGGCTCTGTACTTACTTAAAAATTGTTTAATCTTCAACTTCTTCCAGTTCTGACGAAAGGTCATCGACCTGAAACATCAATCCTGTTTCTTTCTCCACAGATGCTGCCTGACTTGCTGAGTATTTCCAGAATTTTCTGTTTTTATTTCAGATTTCCAGCATAGAATCATAGAAAGGTTACAGCATGGAATGAGGCCATTCAGCCCATCGAGTCCACGCCGGCTCTATGCAAGAGTAATCCAGCTAGTCCCACTCCCCCGCCCTTTCCCCGTAGCCCTGCAAATTTTTTCCTTTCAAGTACTTATCCAGTTCACTTTTGAAGGCCATGATTGAATTTGCCTCCACCACCCCCTCGGGCAGTGCATTCCAGATCCTAACCACTCGCTGTGTAAAAAAGTTTTTCCTCATGTCACCTTTGGTTCTTTTGCCAATCTCCTTAAATCTATGTCCATCTAGGAAGTAGTACAGGAAAGTGATGGGGGTAATGATAAACAGAGTGCGTCAGGAAGGGACAGAGCGTACAAACATAAGAGCGCACTAACAAATGGGGCCGGGGTAGGAAAGAATGGTAAAAAGACAAAATTAAAGGTTCTTTATCTGAATGCGCGCAGCATTCGTAATAAGATAGATGAATTGACGGCACAAATAGAAACAAATGGGTATGATCTCGTGGCCATTACAGAGACGTGGTTGCAAGGTGACCAAGGTTGGGAGCTAAATATTCAGGATTATTTAACATTTCAGAAGGATAGGAAAAAAGAAAAAGGTGGTGGGGTAGCTCTGTTAATAAAGGATGAAATTGGTATAATAGTGAGAAATGATCTTGACTCAGAAGACCAAGATATCAAATCAATTTGGGTGGAGGTAAGAAATAGCAAGGGAAAGAAATCACTGGTGGGAGTAGTATATAGGGACCCTAACAGTAGCTACACTGTAGAGAAAAATATTAATCAGGAAATAAGGGGGGCTTGTAAAAAAGGTTATGCAATAATCATGGGTGATTTTACCTTTCACACAGATTGGACAAATCAAATTGGCAAAAATAGCCCTGAGGAGGAGTTCATAGAGTGTATTAGGGATTGTTTCTTCGACCAATACGTCGGGGAACCAACCAGGGAACAGGCCATTTTGGATCTGGTAATGGGTAACGAAACAGGATTAATTAATGATCTCAAAGTAAAGGGTCCCTTGGGAAGCAGTGATCATAACATGATAGAATTTCACATCCAGTTTGAGAGCGAGGATCTTGGGTCTGAAACTACTGTATTAAACTTAAATAAGGGCAATTGTAAAGGAATGAGGGCGGAATTGGCAAAAGTGGACTGGTAAACAGATTAGATGGTATGATGGTGGATAAGCAGTGGCAAATATTTAAAAAGATGTGACTCACAACAAAAAATATATCCCTGTTAGGAGGAAAGACTCCACAAAAAGGGTGAACCAACCATGGCTAACTAAGGAAGTAAAGGATGGTATCAGGTTAAAAGAAAAAGCATACAACATGGCAAAGATTACTGGTAACCCGAAGATGGGGAAAACTTGAAAAACCAGCAAAGGATGACTAAAAGAATAATAAAGAGGGAGAAAATAAATTATGAGAGTAAACTAGCAAGAAATATAAAAACTGACAGTAAAAGCTTCTACAAGTATATAAAAAGGAAGAGGGTAGCTAAAGTAAACATTGGTCCCTTAGAGGATAAGACTGGGGAAATAATAATGGAAAACAAGGAAATGGCAGAGGAATTGAACAGATATTTTGTATCTGTCTTCACAGTAGAAGACACTAATAATATACCAATAATAGTAGAAAATCAAGGGGCAAAGGGGAGGAAGGAACTAAAAACAATCACTATCACTAGAGAAAAAGTACCAGGTAAACTAATGGGTCTAAAGGCTAACAAGTCCCCTGGACCCGATGGCTTGCATCCGAGGGTCTTAAAGGAAGTGGCTACAGAGATAGTGGATGTATTGGTTGTAATCTTCCAGAATTCACTAGATTCTGAAAAGGTCCCAGCAGATTGGAAAACCGCAAACGTAACATCCCTATTCAAGAAGGGAGTGAGACAGAAAGCAGGTAACTATAGACCAGTTAGCCTAACATCTGTCATTGGGAAAATGCTAGAATCCATTATTAAGGAAGTATTAGCAGGACATTTGGAGACTCAATACAATCAAGGAGAGTCAACATGGTTTTATGAAGTGGAAATTGTGTCTTACAAATTGATTAGAGTTCTTTGAGGAAGTAACGGGCAGGGTGGATAAAGGGGAACCAATGAATGCAGTATATTTGGATTTCCAAAAGGCATTCGATAAGGTGCCACATAAAAGATTACTGAACAAGATAAGAGCTCATGGTGTTGGGGGTAATATACTGGCATGGATAGAGAATTGGCTAACTAACAGAAAACAAAGAGTTGGGATAAAAGGGTCATTTTCAAAATGGCAATCTGTAACTAGTGGGGTGCCGCAGGGATCAGTGCTGGGGCCTCAACTATTTACAATATGTATTAATGACTTGGATGAAGGAACAGAGTGTCTTGTGGCCAAATTTGCTGATGATACAAAGATAGGTGGAAAAGCAAGTTGCGATGAGGACACAAAGTGTCTGCAAAGGGATATTGACAGGTTAAGCGAACGGGCAAAAATTTGGCAGATGGATTATAATGAGGGAAAATGTGAAGTCGTCCACTTTGGGAGGAAAAATAAAAAAGCAAAATATTATTTGAATGGAGAAATACTACAAAATGCTACGGTACAGAGGGATCTGGGTGTCCTCGTACATGAAACACAAAAAGTCAACATACAGGTGCAACAGGTAATCCGGAAGGCAAACGGAATATTGGCCTTTATTTCTAGGGGGATGGAATATAAAAGCAGGGAAGTCATGCTACAACTGTACCTGGAGTACTGCGTACAGTTCTGGTGCCCTTATTTAAGGAAGGACATACTTGCATTGGAGGCAGTTCAGAGAAGGTTCACTCGGTTGATTCCGGGTATGGAAGGGTTGTCTTATGAGGAAAGATTGAACAGGTTAGGTCTATACTCATTGGAGTTTAGAAGAATGAGAGGAGACCTTATTGAAACATACAAGATTCTGAGGGGACTCGATAGGGTAGATGCTGAGAGGATGTTACCCCTCATGGGGAAATCTAAAACTAAGGGGGCATAGTCTCAGAATAAGAGGTCGCCCGTTTAAGACGGAAATGAGGAGGAATTTCCTCTCCCAGAGGGTCATGAATCTTTGGAATTCTTTACCCCAAAAAGCTGTGGAGGCTGAGTCATTGAATACATTCAAGGCTGAGTTAGACAAAGTTTTGATCAGCAAGGGAGTCAAAGGATATGGGGAAAAGGCAGGAAAGTGGAGTTGAGGTAAAAATCAGATCAGCCATGATCTCATTAAATGGTGGAGCAGGCTCGAGGGGCCGAATGGCCTACTCCTGCTCCTATCTCTTATGGTCTTATGGTCTTATGTCCTCTGGTCCTTGACCCTTCTGCCAATGGGAACAGTTTCTCTCTATCTACTCTGTCCAGACCCTGCATCGGCAGTATTTTGCTTTTTAGCAAAACAATAAAACTTACCTTGGCCTCCTCTGGCTACTCTGCTGCCTCCCACTAGGGGGTCGATTTTAGGATGGCCGAGCAGGTGCGTTGGGGGCTGAGGGTGGGGGGGGGCTCGTAAAATCGGTGAATCCCTGACCGGGTCCGGAGCCCGGCTCCAACCCACCCACTTCCGGGTTCCCCAGTGACGTGTTCGGGTGCGCGCGCAGCTCCCACATGCGGGACTCCCACCGGCAATTAAAGCCAGCGAGATGATAACTTAGATACTTATTTCGATCATTGAGGTACTTGACAGACCTCATTGACAGGAGATTTTGGCAGGGGTGGAATTTTCAAGTATCCTCAGCGTGTTTCCCGTGCTGTGGGAAACTCTCCTTGTTTAAGCAGACATGTTTCAGCCAGCAGCCAGTGGGAGATGCAAAGGTTTATTTGACAGGTGGGGGGAATTCCTCATTTATTGCAGCAGGGCACTCTGTCACTTCAGACAAAGTTTTGGCTGCAACACCTTTGTCTTTCCACTCAAAATTATTAATTGATACCCTAATCTCTGCTGTGCAAACACAGTTACCTACTTTGCGGACCCCCTCAAACTCACACCGTCAGGATGGGGGGCGCCATAGCTGCATTCATCACTTCATCCGAGGACGAGCAACATCACCAGCCTCGCAAGGCACGCCGTCCACCTCCGCCACGTGGAGCTCCACAACACAGTGCTGCACCACAGGCACCTGCACAACAGCACGGAGGGCAACAACAGAGAGAGCGGCGTCGCAGGAGGCACTACCCTCGCCAAAGGGTCTACAGACCGAGGCTCAGCTTCCTGGACCTCTCTGAGGAGCAGTGCGTACGGAGGCTCAGACTCAGTCGCCAGGTGGTCGCGGACATCTGCAGCCTCCTTCATGCCGAGCTGCTCCCGGCTGGCCCGAGCGGCTTCTCCTTACCTGTCGCTGTCAAAGTCACCACTGCCCTCAATTTCTTCGCCTCCGGATCGTTCCAGGGTGCCATAGGGGACATCACCGGGGTCTCTCAGTCGTCTGCACACAAGTGCATAAGGCAGGTCACCGACGGCTTGTTCTGCAGGGCCTCGCACTATATCAACTTCCCCATGGACGACCTCAGCCAGACGGAGAGGGCAGTCGGATTCCACGCTGTGGCTGGCTTCCCAGGGGTGCAGGGTATAATCGATTGCACCCATATAGCAATACAAGCACCTCCACACGAACCAGGACTGTTCATCAACAAGAAGGGCTATCACTCCATCAACACTCAGCTCATCTGTGACCACCGCAAGAGATTCCTTCACGTGTGCGCCAGATACCCTGGCAGCTGCCATGATTCCTTCATCCTCAGGGAGTCCAACATCCCGCCCCTCTTCCACACACCCAACACCTGCAAGGGCTGGCTCCTCGGGGACAAGGGATACTCCCTGCACACGTGGCTCATGACACCTCTGAGGAATCCCACCACCGAGCAACAGCGTCGATATAACGACAGCCACATTGCTACCAGGTCTACAATTGAGCAGGCTCTTGGGCTGCTCAAGATGCGCTTCAGGTGCCTTGATCATTCTGGGGGAGCGCTACAATACTCGCCAGACAGAGTGGGACGCATTATAGTCGTCTGTTGTGCCCTGCACAACATGGCACAACAGAGAGGGGTGCCGCTGGAGGAGGCCACATCCACATCTGCCACCCACATTGAGGAGAAGGAGGAGGACGAGGAGGAAGACCAACCCATGGGCAGAACAGCAGCTCACCTGGCTGCTCATGAGGCCAGGGAGTCACTGATATGTGAACGGTTCTCCTAACATCAGACAGTATGAAGAGTCCAGTCCTCACCACCTGGACAGAGGAGTGGCCACACCAGCCCCTTCCCCCGCCCCCTGCACAAAACAGTGATGCAACTACACCTACACCCACTGTAGAGTGACCCAATGGGTGGCATCAAGTGTGGGTGTTCATGGTGAACCTCATGAAAGGGAGTTATTGCACAAGCCAGTCAAGAATGGGCAAGACGTGGCAGTAGTGGTGATAATAATAAGATTTATTATGAGTGGAAAACAAAATAAATATAAATAAAAAACATGACAAAGCATCAAACACCTTTGTGCATCCCCTTTGTGCTCACAAATCCTTTGACTTACGCTTCCTTCTACTCCTATGTGGTGCTTCCCCTGTGGCTGGAGCAGAGGTAGTGGCAGGTTGCTCTTGTTCATGCCCTGACCGATTAGATGCTTTGGGCCTACGCCCTCTGGGTTTCGGTGCCCATGAGGGCCCCTCCAAAGACTGCTCCATCTGCACCTGTGCAGGGGCAGACTCGACCACCTGGAGAGGAGGCAGCATTGCGGGTACTGGTTGAGAGGGGGCAAAGGGTGAGACGTGGAAGCATTTTGAGTGGCGTCCCCACTTCCATGTCCCCTTTCACCATCTTCCCTCTCCTGTGCCAGGCCCACATCACTCCTACCACTCTGCTGGACGACAGTTTGGAGGATATGTGTGAAGCCTTGTAAGGCCAGTGCTAGTGTATCTGTCTGCCTGTTTAAGGTGGCAGAAAGTTGCTCCCCTTGAGTCCGAACGGCCGATGTCAGGGCCTCAATGGCCTCGCTGTTGAGCCATGCTTGAAGCTCGATGGAGGCTAGCCTTCCCTCCATCGCAGACATTCCCGCACTTACCAGCGACACTATCTCAGAGATGCCTTCACGTCCCTGTGACAGACAGTATTCCACTCATGCAGGAGTTGGACTCCTCCATCCTCTGTACAATTGTGGATGCGCGTGGCACCTGTTCCAGCACCTCGTAAACGTGCTGCTGCCCCTCGATTTTTTTCATGGATGGCCCCCAGGGTTCAGCATCTGTGTCCAGCTGAGCAGAGCCTGGAGAAGAATGCTCCCACCGACACGGACTCTCCACAGCCGTCCCTACCACCAGTGCCTGCTCGTGCTCACGTGTGTGGTGACTCACCAAGTGCAACCCCAACTGAATGAGGACAGGGACCCACCGAGGTGTATGTATCTGTACTGGTGGATGGCTTGCTCAGATGTGATGATGACCTCTCAGAGGCCGGCAGGTCCTCTGATGAATCGCCCTCCGCCGTCATGGCAGTCGCTGAAGGCCCTGTAAGAGAACAGAAGGCAATATTAAGCATGATGACAGATGTTGAGGTGCTGAAGATGACAAGGCATATTAACATCATTTGCTATTGTGAGTGCTGAACGTTAAAGTTCTTTCACCAGCCTTTTGTCGGGTGGCAGTCTCGGCGTCCCCGATGGACAGGCGCTCGAGGGTACGGCTCAATTCGAGAGCTTCCTGCTCCGCGTCCGTGAGGACGACCAGATGTTGTGGCCCCACTCCGGTCTTTGCCCTCTCCCGGGCATTCTGGGCTCTCTTCTCCTATAACGGGAGAAAGTAGAGAGGCGTGAATGACTGATGGTGACATGGCCAACCGCTGAATGCATTGGTTTGGGTGAGGGTGACTGTGAAAGAGATGCATCAGAGGTTGAGTATGAGACAGAGCCATGACATTGTATGAGGATGGGGTTGAGTGGTAGTGGTGGGGTGAGTACTGAGGAGGTGAGTAAGGGCAGGTAAGTTGAGGATGAGGTTTGAGTGGGTGTGAGGAGTGGTGTGATAGAGTAGTGTTGGCAGTGCAGAATGAGTTGTGGGGTGGGGGCGGTGATGTGGAAGACGGAGTGTAGGAGAATGAGTAAGTTTACTCACTTTGGCTGACCTTGTTAGGTCATTGAAGCGCTTCCTGCACTGTATCCAGGTGCGGGAGATGTTGCTGCTGCTGCTGACCTCCTCTGCCACCTCGAGCCAGGCCTTCTTGGTGGCAGAGGCAGGCCATTTCCTCCCATCGGCCGGGTAGAATATGTCCCTCCTCCTCCTCACCCCATCCAGTAACACCTGGAGCGAGGCATCAGTAGATCTGGGAGCAGCCTTTCCCCTGGGCTGCTCCATGCTGCTGTTTTGGTTGTTTGCTGCAGGAGCAGCATTGGAGGACTGCCCCTTTAAATAGGGCTCCTCCACCTGACAGCCTGTGATGCGGGTGCGCAGTCCGCCCGCTGCGCAGGTTTCCAACGGGAAACCTGGAAGCCATGTTAAGTTGCTTCAATTTATTCGCGATTTCGTGGGGAACCCACTGGGCAGGTTACCCGTGCGCCCAGTCGACCCCCCGCTGCCAACCCGCCTCCCTGGTAATATTGGGGCCTAGGTTTCTCTGGCAGCTTTGCCACCGGACGGACTTCCCCCCCCCCCCCCACCCCAAGTTGAGGTAAAAATAGCGTCTCGGCACCGATGGCAACTTTTAATTAGGCCCCCATCTGCCTGCGGCCAAAGCCTCAGGCAACTTGAAAGTCAGAAAAGTTGAAATGGCGCCAGGCAGGAATGGCGCATCTTCAGGTCAATTTTAACCCCTCCCACCGCCATTCCCGCTTGGCAGGGGCTTTAAAATCAATCCCATCGCATGTGGAGGCTGAAAGACTTCAATGGGCCCTGCAAACTAACTGAGGTTTCTGAACTTCTTGAGCACCTGAAGCTGTGTCCTTTGGAATTACTGGGTGCAATGATAAGGGTTGCCACCACGTCCCATGCATTCTGGACCACTGATGACTGGGGTCTGTAGCCTTGGCTGCCCTCCTGAGACTCACCTGCTCCAACTGGACCTTAATGCTGGCATCTGAGGCTGCTCGTCCCATGCCCGTAAAGTCATGAGCTCTCAATATGGGTGTTAATTAGATAATCTATCGAAGTCTGAACCTGGTCTGCCATGAAAACGAATTGTCTCCAGTTCCAAACTGGACCAGAACATTTACCCCACTGAATTGAAATCCGCCTGGCGAAGGGTTCATCAAAGGAATTGAGGTAGTAATTGGACCTCGTTGTGCCCATTTAATGGGCGTAAAATTGGCGCATTGTGGGGGCATTTTCGGGGATCAATGTCCTGCGCTCCAAGAACGCCTGAACGACGTCTGACCCGATATTGGACCGGTCCATTATTTAGGCAACCGAGGCGGCCATCTAAAACAGGCATTAGGCTCCTTCCAGATGCTAATGAGAGGCCAGAGGCCTGTTTTAGGAACCCTCAGGGAAATTGGACTGCCCTGAGCAGACCAGCCCGCTCCTCTCAGGTTTCCAGGCTTGAATGCGGCCTCACAAGCAACCACCACCAAAAACTTAAGTCTTTTTTTTTTAGGTCTGTTGTGGGGCCGAGGGTCGCTGCTGGTCCTCGATCGCCACCCCGTTCTCCTCCTCCCCCGGGACTTAACTACAGGCCGCTGCCGGCGAGGAAGGTAGCCCAGCCACTGATCATTGTAAAAGGGGGTGAGCTGCCTGTGGAGACACAACAGGTGCTGGCGGCTCACCCAAATAGTGTTAACGAGGCCGAGGCCCAATTTCGGGCCGGCCTCAGGCCTCCTGCTTAAGAAGCCAGCTCTGTGCATGTCCCGAAATGGGCCTAAGGGAGTTTTGACCCCTTGATTTCCTCAAGCATGTATATAACCTGAAAGACAGCTAAAGATCAGGAACACTGTGGCAGGAGTATGAATTCAGCTATGGCCCGACTGCGGGCAGAAGCTTAAGGTTGAGAATACTGATTTGTTATTCAAGTTGTTCATTCTGTAAAATACAGAACGCTGCAAATTTGCATGTAAAAGCATGTAACTCCTGTTAACTATTTGTACCGACATGACATTAGTCCTAGAAAATAACACTGTCAGCAGTGCTTTTGAAATATAATCAGCCATGGAAGGTTTAATTGTCACTTATGGAGGAGCTCTAAATTGTAATCAGCTGCAGTGAGAAGCTGATGTGGTTTCCTTCCTTAGTTTATGAACGAGGAGAATTGTGGAGGAAGTCCTTAGACAGGATGAGGGCTCTCCTGCTCCACAACGTAAACAAGCCGATGGCAAATTCAAACCATACATCCACTCAATCAAGGATAGAAGCCTGCGCGCTGTCCAGTCAGATAGCCAAGGTGCAAGTGTCACCTGGAATAAGGCGTCAGTTGGTGGCACTGTGCTAATCAGCTCCAGGTCACAGGTCACTCACTAGGGAAGTTTATGTATTTGCTTCCTCGCTGGAGTATGTATGGTCAGTGATTGGGGGGCGGGGGGACAGTCGCCCAATTTAAACACAGCATGCAGGTACTCAGACTACCAGGAGTACAGCTCAGATGCTCATCTACCCCAAGAGGCCAGGGGCAGGGTTAGGAGTCATGCCCCCTACCCCAGAAACTTCTTGTCTGTGCCCCCAGCAGCGCCCTCCTTTATAGGTGGTCCATGCCATGACCCACGCTTGTACCCCCAATGTGGGCCCCCCTGCCACAACTGCCAGTATATCTGAGGCCAGTACATCTCTTCCATCAGCATGTCCTGGAGATCAATTATCTGAGTGGTGTTTCCCAGGCCAGGACTACGGGCACACCCAGGCTCGGGGGTCCCCGACTCCAGGTTCACCCTCGGTGATTCCTGCTCTGCTTAAAACTAATACTACAGGCCGACGAGTCTGTCTCTACTGAGGCAACAGCAATAAAGAAACTTCTGCTAAATGAGGGGGTTTCTCTGCTGGTAAATTCTTCTGAAGGAACAATAGAAATATTGACTTTAGTGCTCTTGACTTGGATCTTTGCACACCAGAGGCAAGTTTGGAATTCAGGTTTCACAGTTCCTCCACAAATTCCCACCCATTAAAATGAGTGGACAGAAAGTCGTGGAGGCCATGAATCAGTTGTACACCTGAATTCCTGACATGCATTCCCAATGCATGCAGCTCAGCTTCAGGAGTACTAAAGGTGAAAACTAACCCCATAATGTCTCATCCCCCAAATAAGGGTTTCTGTAAAATGGGGATGTAAATTCAGACCCTACCCACATGGATGCAGATAAACCATTGCTCTAAGGGTTCCAGCTGGGCGGGCAGTGGGGAATTTACCAGTATTCCTTGCTGGTAAGCTACATGGTTTTAAGCCAACTAAACTGCAGTTGTACCCCCTATATACACTTGGCAGGCTTTTAAGCCTTGGCTCCTGGCTTAAGGTAAGTGGGGTGTAGTCCCACAGGGAATGAACATGTGCTCCAAACCAGACAAACAGAAACTTATCTTGCATGGGTTTCTCTGCAGTCTTGCTCGGAGAGGCTTGAGCACGTTGAATTGTTTCTGGGCGTGTCGGACACTCGGCTGACCAAAACAAATCCTCCAGGTTCTCCTCCTTGTTCCGCCGTTCTTCCTCTGGGTTATGTAAGCTCAGCTGCAGACAAAGTGAATACGCGGTCCGCATGAGGCGTTGCTGCTACTTGCTACTGTGACAAAAGGAGTTCGAGTGCTAAAGTCGTATCAAACCTGACTTCAAATTTGGCCTGATTACAGCGTGGAGTTTCCACTTGGAGCGCAGATGGCAAAATGCGCTCAGAATGCGCTGGTTTTGCCGAGGTGAAGTTACGCTCAAGTTTCCGAGCAATCATTAGCGTAAGCCAGAACGTAAAATCTTCCATGAATCAGCGCAAGAGAGCAGTGTAATCGATCGTAATCGAATTGTGAATGAAACAGGGCATTTTCCAGCATCACAAAGAGGAATGGGATTGCCCAGAAATGAACCATTCTTCAACTGACTGGTTTGATGCTCTAGGTCTTACTCTTCAATTGGCTTCAATTGGCTGCTTTGATCTGCCCTTGCTACATATGACCTGTGACCAGGAGTCAATTGAAGCCACACAGGTGTGTCCAGCCCTGCTGTAACTGACTGCATCTAGATTAATTTAGACTGAATTTAAAGTAAATGCAACAGCAGAGCAGAAGAAACAGACCTGGGTCAGGCTTCAGTTGGTTGCCGGTCACTGCAGGTACAGGTGATTAACGCTGGATTCACGTGACCACGGATGCCCGTGCGTCTCAGCCTCTGGGCACAATGTAACGAACACCCCCTGAATGGGCGCAATCGACAGAAATTTGCCATTCTGACCTGAGGGGGTGGCCAGTTTTGTGGCCAGGAACTGCTTTGGACGAAAGGACTTTTGAACCAGCGTAAACGATCAAGGCTACTCCAGCGTAAAGTGCTTATGGGTGCAACTCACTTATGCCCATAAGCACTTTACGCTGGAGTAGCCTTGACCCATTAAATTAATCAATTTAGTAATTGGTTTAGTTGATGAGTTAATTATTTTGCATTGGTAATATGTTAAAATTGCAACTTTGCAGCAATCTCAGCAAAAAAAAGGACTACAGCCAAAAGTAACCATTATGCTATAAGCACTAAACAGGCTGCAGTAACATCATGACAGGCAAGGCAATTCAAACACCCCTCAAATCGACACGAAACCACGACCCTTATGGACCCTGATTTCTTACTGGCATTAGGACTGATGCATAGCTTCTGATAAGCAACATGTAGCACGTAGAGTTTTAAAATGACTGCTTTTATCTTGACAGAGATAGAGAGGAGGCGGCCACTGGTTTTGCCCATAAGCTGACAACAAAATTGTGCTTAGGATCAACGTAATCTTAAACCTGTGACTTATCTATTCTGACACCCAGAATGCAACATATGTGCTTCCTCTAATCGTTAACGATAGCCCACCAAGGGCTCACGCTTACTTAACATTCACCTTTGGTGTCAACATGCAATCCCTGCTTCCAAGTATAATGTGAGCGGTCCACCACGTGGTCCTAATGAACTGAGATTTAAACTTATTTTTGGAAGGGAGATAAAGAATTCTTGATGCACTGTCAGTAGTTATTTATTTGTGGTGATGGTACCACTCTCGCTTCTGAGTCAGTCGGTTGTGGATTCAAGTTCCACTCCAGAGACTTAAGGACAAAATCTAGGCGAACACTCCAGTGCAGCACAGAGGGAGTGCTGCACTGTCGGAGATGCCATCTTTCGGATGAGATGTTAAAGCGAGAGCAGGGGTGTTATCCCTGGTGATCTGGCCAAAATATATCCCTCAACCAACATCACTAAAACAGATTTAGTAATCAGATTATTGTTTGTGGGATCTTGCTGTGCGCAAATTGGCTATCACGTTTCCTACATTACAACAGTGACCATACCTCAAAAGTACTTCATTGGCAAGTAAAACGCTTTGGGACTTCCTGTGGTTGTGAAAAGCATGATATAAATGTGAGTCTTTCTTCTTTATATATACAGGCGTTGCAAACTGCAATTGTGTTATTTTCCTTAAATAACATTACAGCAGACATACTGGCCCACGTCGGTACTTGTGTGCAGCAGATTTCAACGAATGCCCCACAGCTAAAGGCATTAACAATACAGGGGAATGAACTTAACAAGTCTGTTATCCTGAGAGGGCTGCAACCGGCAGCAGCTCCTCTCAGTCAGCTGTCAGCTGCAATGTATCGCAGATGAAAGTGGATTTCTTCAGATCTCTCTTTGGCCACCAGGGTAGTTATCAGTACACAGCGCTTTCCCTGGGACGAGATAACAAAAGTCGCTGAATACTTTGCCAGTAATGAGCAGCTGACTGTGTTTCTCTCCCTGCCCCTACCCCCACCCTCGTTTCTAACACAAATTGCAATTGGACTGGGGCTGCCATTGGTAAGAGAGTTCTACCCCTGAGCTAGAACGAGCAAAAAGATGCCAGGTAAAAGCAGGGGCTGACGACCATGACTAAAAGCCAGACAAGTCATTGAGAAAACAAAAGAAACGGCCATTATTAACATATGCAATCTGAACATCACAGAAGCCATTAAAGGCCTCGTAATCCACATGGAAGCACCAAAGGAATGTACTAAAACTCATAAATGATAGCTGAGATGGACCATTTGGAGAGTGAAAGTTTAAAATAAACTTGTCATGGGTGACATATATTTTTTTGTGTCTGGGAATCCCGGGTCTTCATGAAACGGGATCAGAAGTTGTTTGAACAAGCCTGTCATTTCCTTTAGCTGAAAGCCTGTTTGTGTCTTTTCCCAACTCATATTTTCTGCGTGAGTGACCCTGGTGAGTTTGATTTTCCCAGAGCAGAAGTGGTCTTTGTTTCTCTCAGCTGACACAAGGGCAGTTGTCTGGGGAATTGATTATTGAAATATTGTATCACGCACACACACACACACACACACACGCACAAAATGGTGATTTCATATCAAAATACTGTCAACGGTATTTTCCCATCTGTACAACGTCTCTTCGAGGAGTTTAGGGCTACATTGTCCCAGAGTAAATAATCTGTCATTTTCACAAGGGTGACTCTCAGGTTTGAGATGAGCGATTTGGCTTGTAAAGGTCGGAAGAGTGAACTAGTCTCATTAAAACCAAACTTGTGTATGCCGATCTAGAGCTTGTGGCTGTTCGCCATTAAGAATGTCAGAGTTCCGAGCTATTGAAAATATCTCAGCCCTTTGAGACAGGGGATTCCCTAATAGTAAACCCAAACAAATGTCAGAAGTCCTAAATATATATTTTCACAGTATACTTGAATAACTGTACGGATATGTTGTGGAAAACTGTATAGCATTATGTCTGGGACTCCATTAACACTACAAAATCAAGCAACCAATTTACTGCAAGCAAATCTTAAATCGTATTATTAATGACGCTACATGTGATTCCATCTAATTGTTTCTTTTTTTCAGGATTTTATTTTTATTATCCAAGTTCCCTTGAATTGATTTTGGAGTTTTTCTGATCCAAAGCCTCACAAAGGACAATGACCCAACTCAAGATCTTCAGTCCTCTCAACCTAGTCGAAGCTCAGACGCCATCGGCAAATTATCCAGACCCCTCCCCGTTACCCCCCAGCATGTGAACTACTGGGTGAGCAATCCCAGTACACCGAGTATACTCTCCTACAATGTGGCAAAACTGTGCAGTGACTTCACAAGAATTATATGGATACTTTAAAATTCCAACATGCTGCAACATTTGGGGAGCAGAACTGAAGCTCTGTCAGACCAAATGGCCAGTTAACAAGTGCCCAATTTTCCTTATCAGGCAAGTCCAAGTTAATGGTGAGTTAAATCAGTTATCCTCTGAGTTACAGACTTAAAATGATATCTATTTTCACCTTAAGGTGAGGGCCATTGCTCTGCATCAAATTCCTCATGGAATGTCCCTCAGTGCATCTGAGTCCCATTCCCCACCATGTGTGACCCCCAAGTAAGCATACACTGACCTTTCGTCTGAGATGTACCCATTTTCGAGAGGTTGCTGGACATCAATTCCCTCAAGTCCCTTTCGTACATGCAGGTAAAGAGAGAGCAGCCCTGCTCCTGACTCCTTCTCACTCGTGTGACCCATCAGTTACAATTGCCAGGTGCTGACCAACTTGCCTTAAAGGCTCGTCTTGGATGGCTGTACATGAAGTCATGAATGAAGTGAAAAGTCAATCAATACCCTCCACCTGAAGTCTTATTTCGTAACAGGGGGTTTGAACTGTGGGCTACAGCTTTCAAACAGCAATCAACCCAAGGTGAACATCAGGTGAGTCTACCAGCTTGGGGTACGTTGCATCCTCAAAAACTAGCTTTGGGAAAGCAGCTGTATCCCAACACTTATGCTTCTTGGTGAAAGTAATAATTATATTTTAAAAAATACTTGTTTAACAAAAAACCATTCAACCCCAAGATCATTCTGGCATCATCAGGCCGAGGAGCTTTCAATCAATGTTACAAATTGTAGGCCAATCATTGGGGAGATGAGTGATTAAATCGCTGATATATGGTCATGGTTTCCACGTTGCTGGTTTTAAGTTGGTAATTGCTAACAATCAAGCATCAAGTGTAGGATAATGTTGCATGACAACATAGTCATCACTTTTTATGGACTCAAATTTTAAATATCACCACATCAGAATAACCATCCCAACCAACTTTCGTCTTAAAAACTGCTCTGAGCCTCTGCACATTATAAAGTTAAATCTGTAATGCCTAAATTGTAATATAGCAATAATATCCTTTCGCCAGGACTTCCCTCTGCAATAAATAGCTCCCACATTTCAATGTTCTGATGGAAGGTCATCAACCTGAAACATGAACTCTCTTTCTCTCTCCACCGATGCTGCCTGACCTGCTGAGTGTTTCCAGCATTTTGCGTTTTTAGCCCACGTCTCACTGCCTCATAAAGATCCAATAAACAGAAATGATCAGTTAACTATATTCCCGAGAATCGGCACTCACAGAGTTTAAGTAACTGGCTTCTTTATGTTCCTTTTTGTTTAAAAGGAACAAATATTCACACTTTCAAGTTTGTTTATTTACCTGTGAGTGTTTAGTTGCTCTTTTTTTTATTCATGGGATGTGGGTGTCGCTGGCAAGGCCAGCATTTATTGCCCATCCCTCATTGCCCTTGAGAAGGTGGTGGTGAGCAGCCTTCTTGAACCGCTGCAGTCTGTGTGGTGAAGGTTCTCCCAAAGTGCTGTTAGGAAGGGAGTTCCAGGATTTTGACCCAGCGACGATGAAGGAACAGCGATATATTTCCAAGTCGGGATGGTGTGTGACTTGAAGGGGAACGTGCAGGTGGTGTTGTTTCCATGTGCCTGCTGCCCTTGTCCTTCTAGGTGGTAGAGGTCGCGGGTTTGGGAGGTGCTGTTGAAGAAGCCTTGGCGAGTTGCTGCAGTGCATCCTGTGGATGGTACACACTGCAGCCACTGTGCGCCGGTAGTGAAGGGAGTGAATGTTTAGGGTGGTGGATGGGGTGCCAATCAAGCAGGCTGCTTTGTCCTGGATGGTGTTGAGCTTCTTGAGTGTTATTGGAGCTGCACTCATCCAGGCAAGTGGAGAGAATTCCATCACACTCCTGACTTGTGCCTTGTAGATGGTGGAAAGGCTTTGGTGAGTCAGGAGGTGAGTCGCTCACCGCAGAATACCCAGCCTCTGATCTGCTCTTGTAGCCACAGTATTTATATGGCTGGTCCAGTTAAGTTTCTGGTCAATGGTGACCCCAGGATGTTGATGGTGGGGGATTCGGCGATGGTAATGCCGTTGAATGTCAAGGGGAGGTGGTTAAACACTCCCTTGTTGGAGATGGTCATTGATTGGCACTTGTCTGGCGAGAATGTTACTTGCCACTTATGAGCCCAAGCCTGGATGTTGTCCAGGTCTTGCTGCATGCGGGCACGGACTGCTTCATTATCTGAGGGGTTGTGACTGGAACTGAACACTGTGCAAACATCAGCGAACATCCTCATTACTGACCTTATGATGGAGGGAAGGTCATTGATGAAGCAGCTGAAGATGGTTAGGCCTAGGACACTGCCCTGAGGAACCCCTGCAGCAATGCCGTGGGGCTGAGATGATTGGCCTCCAACAACCACTACCATCTTCCTTTGTGCTAGGTATGATTCCAGCCACTGAGAGTTTTCCCCCTGATTCCCATTGACTTAAATTTTACTAGGGCTCCATGGTGCCACACTCGGTCAAATGCTGCCTTGATGTCAAGGGCAGTCACTCTCACCTCACCTCTGGAATTCAGCTCTTTTGTCCATGTTTGGACCAAGGCTGTAATGAGGCCTGGAGCCGAGTGATCCTGGCGGAACCCAAACTGAGCATCAGTGAGCAGGTTAACATTTTTGCAGATTTTACAACCTCGGCAGTAGGTGTGTCAGAATGGGTTTGCTTTTTTGTTCTCTTACGGATTTTTCCCTTCTATTTCTTTACAGACCTGATTAATCACATAATGCCTAGTATCCTGTATAAAACTATTCAAGTATGTGTTCTGTCAACAACAGGAGCAAAGGAATGTACAGGACCTGAAAAAGCCACAGTGATTTCTTTGGTCCGTCCCAAAGATCAAACACTGAACTAAATATTACCGCCTCTCTCTCTTTCACTAGCTCAAAACACATTCATATCTATGAATATTTTGTCTTAGTGCTCAAATAATGATAATGCAGTTATATTTTGGGCTTCCCCAATATTTCAATGCAAGGTCCCCAAATATGGTCTACATTAATGGGACTGTACCTCAATCTTGGTTTGTATGGGATTAATAAAACTCAGTTACACACTCCCTGTGTCTTTCTTACTGTCTCTCTGTGTTTCTCTCTCTGTTCTGCTTGTCTCCCTGTGTCAGTATATTTCTCCCATTTCTCACTCTTTCTTACTGTCTCCCTGTGTTTCTTTTACTCTCCCTCAGTCTTTTCTCTGCTCTGCTACTCTATCATTCTTTCCCTGCATCCCGTTACTTTCCTTCTTTCTCATGTACGGACTTTTGCCCCATTTGCCGATATCAGTGAGGACAGGATCAGCTCAGCTGTGATGCCTCCTCATTCCCAAATAGCCTGTCAACACTCCCTGGGAGAAGTTCACTAATCATGTGGTCCCAGTGGGGACCTGTGCTCAAACGGAGCATGAGTCAGAAAATTAGCACTGCTGTCTTAACCTCCAACGTGCCCTCCCTTTGAGGATGGCTTCCCACTGGGATTGGTGAATTGACCCTATTGTTCGGGCTCACACGTGGAGCATAGTTGCATGGGTGAGGCACCAAAGGGCAGTCGTGCTTATTGAACTGTACAGCAGCGTGAATAGCAACGTTTAGAAGAAACTTTGGGAAAAATAGACAGTTCTGTTTGAAGTCATTTTAAAAAGTATAATAGATGGCATATCACATTAAATACAGTCCCCACCACTGACACCGTCCACACCTATCGGGCATATCGAGCAAATGGCGCCAACCATTTACCATCACCATTGGCTTCCATTACAGAGGCGCAGCTTATAATGTATTAGGCGCGCTGGCTATTTTGTGCAGTTCAATAAATTCTTCACACCTCCATAGGAGAAACCAAATTGTGACGATTCGCCCAATGTGTTAATCCCCTGTACTTACCGATTTCAAAGCTTCGCTGATTTTTAGGCAAAGTCAGGTCTTCAAGCAGCCTCAATCAGCTGTTTGCAATGTCATCAATTACGGGAGGCAGTTGGAAAGAGGCGTTTTCGACCACGATATGCAGTCAAATTTTGTTTGATAATCATTCCTGTAAAGCACCTGGGGACATTTTACTCCGTTAAAGGCGCTATATAAATGCAAGTTGTTGTTGTTTCATTGCTGCAACCTATTATGGTTTTACCGCCCACCGCGTACAGCAGGCAAATTGCATCAGCACTAACGCACCCAAGATAAGCGATGGGGACTAATATAAAACAAATTAAAGGAAGAACGAACTTGCATTTCTACATTGTTCTTTTATGTTCTCAGAACATTCCAAAACATTTCAAATTTCATTTTGAAATGTAGTCACCATTGTAATGTAGACAAAGGCAGAAGCTAATTTGGACCAAAACAAGGTTCCACAAAAAGCAATGAGAGAAATGACCAGTTAACCAATTTTGAAGGTGTTGGTCGAGGGATAAGTCTTGGCCAGGACTCCGGGAGAACTTCACTGCTCTTCTTTGAATGGGATGGAATTTTTATGTCCACCTGAACAGATGGTGTCTCATTTTAAGGTCTCACCTGAAATTGCAGCACTCCCTCAGTACTGCACCGAATTGGCAGCCTAGATTACAAGCATCAGGACTTGAAGTGGGGCTTGAACTCATGACCTTCTGAGTCAGAGGCAAGAGAGTACTACCGCTGAGCCAAACCAACAAATTAAAACAGAAGAGAAACATTTATTATAAGTAAATTTGAATAAAAGCATGATGAAATCTCGCTACTCTGATACTCTTGGCTCAGATCAGCCAAGCTGTGCAACAAAAGATGCCCTTCTGTATTTTCACTGACCTTGTAAGTTTGACTTGATAATGCCCCAGGTTCTTTGGCACAGAATGGCTCACCTGATTTATTTTATGTGCAGTAGACTACAGACTACTTGCTGTAAGCAAAAAACAGAATATTGCAATTGGTTAAGGGAAATTATTTAAACCCGTTGCTTTATCCAATCGATGTTACTTGTTTGTTTTAGTCTTTTCAAAAGATTCAACAACAATAGCTTTGTTGTTGTTAGACTTTTCTTCATTCCAAGTGGTACCTTGGATTTCCATAACAGTAATTAAACAGTCAAGGATATGATCTAATGAAAGGTTCTACCCAAAGTTTTAACTTATCTTTCTCTCTCAGATGTTGATTGACCTGTTGCACATTTCCAGATTTTCTGCTCTTATCTTAAATTTCCAGGAATCATTTCTTTCTTTCTCTCAACAAATGTTCTTCACCCTTTCTCCCCTCTCCTCTCATAAAGAAGTCCGCCAGTAATTCCCTAAAGGATTCTCTCAATTCTCCTGCCGTTTCTCCGGGGTTTCCACTGAACTTCTGCTGAAGTCACGTGGGAGATTAGGGAGTCCCTCATGGAGATTCTACCTCATTGACTCCTTGCTGAGGGACTGGTTGTCCTCCAGTGTGTTGCTTCAGTGACCATTATTCATGTGTGAGCCTTGATTGTGACTGTTTGAATGTTGGTCGGCTGTTCAATTATGGGAAGACATCACAGCCAAGGTCGATTCTGTCCTTTCCTGGCACCCTAAAATTAAATTCCCTTTTCCAACAGCAACTTGCATTTATATAGTGACTTTAATATAGTAAAACATCCCAAGGTGTTTCACAGGAGCGATCATCAAGCAAAATTTGACACCGAGACACATAAGGAGATATTAGGACAGGTGACCAAAAGCTTGGTCAAAGAGGTAGGTTTTAAGGAGCGTCTTAAAGGAGTAGAGAGGTGGAGAGGTTTAGAGAAGGAATTCCAGAGCTGAAGGTACGGCTGCTAATGGTGGAGCAATTAAAATCGGGGATGCGCAAGAGGCCAGAATTGGAGGAGTGCAGAGATCTCGGAGGGTTGTAGGGCTGGAGGAGGTTACAGAGATAGGGAGGGGTGAGGCCAAGGAGGGATTTGAAAACAAGGATGTCAGACCTGGAGCCAATGTAGATCAACGAGCACAGGGGTGATGAGTGAACAGGACTTGGTGCGAGTTAGGATACGGGCAGCAGAGTTTTGGATGAGCTCAAGTTTCTGGAGGGTGGAAGATGGGAGCCCGGTCAGGAAAGCATTGGAATAGTCAAGACCAAAGGTAAAAAAGGCATGGGTTTCAGCAGCAAATGAGTTGAGGCAGGATATTAATGACCTGCAATCAAAATTGTGGATGCTGTCATTTTACTAATGGTGTTTTGGTGTACCATGATACAGTTAGTGGAAGTGACAGAATCCTAGCCAATCACAATGTATCTGTAATAATAAGAAAGAAAGAATTTGCATTAATATAGCACCGTTCGTGTCCTCAGAATGTTCCAAAGTACTTTATAGTGAATTAAGTTTTTATTTTAAGTGTAGTCACTGTTGTAATGTAAGCAAGCATGACATTCAATTTGCATGCAGCGTGGTCCCACAAACAGCAATGAGATAAATGACCAGATAATCTGTTTTATTTAAATGACGTTAGCTGAGGAATAAATATTGTCCAGGACACTGGGAGAATTCCCCTGCTCTTCTTCGAAATAACGCCGTGGGATCTTTTACGTCCACCTGAGAGGGCAGACGGGGCCTCGGTTTAACGTCTCATCCGAAAGACGTCATCTCCGACAGTGCAGCGCTCCCTCTGTACTGCACTGAAGTGTCAGCCTAGATTATGTGCTCAAGTCTCTGGAGTGGAACCTGAACCTATGACCTTCTGACTCAGCGGCAAATGTGCTACCACTGAGCCAAGGCTAACACTTAACAATAGTCCTTCAGCACTTCTCAAGCAGTTAATGAGCCGCTTAACCAATATAAATAATGAAAAGTTTGTGGATCTAGCTGTGAAGTACACAAAACTTTACAGAAAAGCTCAGTGGCAAATTCTTAAAGCCTGTTTCATGACCAGACCTTTTTGACTACGTAATGGAGAAACTGGAAGATGTTTGTGGTCTGGGAGAGCAGCCCACAAGCATATTCCAGAGGCAAGCTGCATGGCAATATGTCACAGATGATGTGAATTCAGGGCCCATTACTGTGAGTTGTTGAAAGGAGGTTGGAAGAAGTTTCATGATTCGATAAAGAGCACCAAGGTAAGGAGAGAATTATATAATAGTAGCAATGAACAGATACAGAGATGAAGATGGCAGTTATGGACAGAAGCAAAAAACTCAAGAGAGAAATGTTAAGAAGGATGTAACGAGGGATGTAATACAAGTGAAAATAGCAGCCTAATGCAGGTTACTTTACACATGCCATATGGCAAAGAAAATGAATGCACTATGGAAAGAATTTCCATGAGCCAAGTTATCATGACTGATTCCATACTACGCTTATGTTTAAAGATAAAACTGGCAAGGAGTCAAGCAGGCAGTGCACTATAGTGGGAGAAACCTTACACTGAATGTGAAGTGAGAATTGAAGAATTAATAGGGATACTCTCAGGTGCCCAGGCCGATTGCTATCTACCATATGAATCATATATTTGTGATTTGCAACATACATTGTATCAACTTGCCCATATACACAGATTATACACGTGCTGAATAGTTACAATATAATACTCGAATGGATAAGTGTGTTTATGTATTAATAATGTCTCATCTGCTCTCTTCATCGAAAAAAGAGAATTAATTGGACTTCAACATGTAGCCACCGAGGAACAGTCAAGGAATTACCAACCATTTACACACACATGCATCAAAGAGCATCACAGATAGAGGCACTCTGCAACAATTAGATTGCAATGTGCGTGAGGAAACACAGAGTAAAGCACAAGATGCAGGTGATAAAGGGATAATGAGGAATTGATTGGAGGCCAGAATGTGGAAGTTGTGCTGACTGCCTCTCCTGAATTATCTCAGGATCAGATTTAGTGGACCTACTTCCCAACAGAAGATGTTACAAAGTGTGGGCCACACTGAGCAATCACTTACCTCCACATCTTGGCATTGCTAGGATGGATAAATGGTTATCTGTATTGCAATATGCCATTGGGCAGGGAACAACACAATACGGTGGTGGCCTCAGTTCTACAGGCTACAGTCACAACAACAGGGACATCTCTCATGAATATGCCTGTGCTGCCATGGATGCTTTGGGGTCCAAAGCCCAAGAAAGAAAACCAGCCAACTTAAACTTGCTTGGAGAATGGATGACAACCGTGCAGGAGGATTCAGAGACCTCATAGATGCACAGTGTTCTGTACTCACACTGGCCACTCACCCTGTAGCACATGTGGAGAAGCACAAGAGCAGCTGGTTGCCACTTATTTAATGAGGGTATCACATAGTACCATAAAATGATTGCTGATCCAACTTCTGAAAGCAAGAAGACCACAGCAACTCCAGTAAAGTTCCTGACACTGAAGCATATTCACCACAGAGACAGGTAGTGGGCCTTCTGTATCTGATGTAGCTTACATTGCTGAACAGCCACCCACACATACTATTCACTCAGCTGTGGGCCATTTGGGAGCAGGGAACATCCACAAAGCTTATGCGGGTGTCATAGTTGGATAACTACAAGAGAAAAACACTTGAGGACATGCACTACATTCACTTAAATTTTATTTTATTGTGCGGAAGAGAAAGTATCAGTTGTTCACAAATAAAGGAAACAACGTAAGCAGTTGAACCACTGGCGGTAATGTGATTATAAATATATTCAATCAAAATTAAGAGTGATGAATTGCAATGCTCACTGGAAGAACTGGGCACTGACACCTTCACAAGCCTGCTTCCCTGCATGAATCGTCTGTCATTCTGTTTGTGGTTGATGTGCCTCATCCTCCTCCTGGTCATCCACCGTATGCTACAGCTCCTCTCCAAGTCCCTGGTGCAGCCTCTGTCCGTGAAATATTTTGCAAGATGCTGCATACTGTTAGAATTTTGCCAACCTCCTGTAGGGCATACTGAAAGGCTCACTCTGAACAGGCCAAGCATTTGAAGCATTGCCTTAGTACCTGAAATGACTGCCCACTAAGTGGCACTGGTTTACCCATGTTCCTCATTGTATTTGTTCTCTGCTCATTTATAAGGGTAGTGAACAGATGTCATCTAATGTCGTCGCACTGTATAGTCCATATCTCAGAGGAGCCAGCCATAAACCCTTTCTCCCATTTAAAGAGTTGTGTTGGATTGACACAGAATGAAAATATTCTTCCCAGGAAGCATGGATTGATGTACATTATTTTAGTTAGATACCATTCACATGTTGACAAGACAATAGTTCTCCTTATTTAAATATGCCTTTGGTGCAGGAATGGCTTCATGCAGCCATACATTCCCTGTATATGGCGGAACCATCATTTTAGAAAAACTTCAGCTGTTTCTGCTGCTGCTGGTTGCTATTGAACTATATGCAGATGGGAGTGTGGCAAATCAGAGCTTTAGCTTGTGTGAGGTACAGAGCAAAACATAAAGCTTGAGGGCAATGACTTTCATCCCTAAAGATATTTTCTGAGGCCCAAAGAACATCTCAATCACAAGCTTCCTGCTGAGCCTGAGCGTCATCATGCACCGTTCTTTTGTCATACCCAGGTAGCTCACTCTGTTGTGGTCCATGCACTGACTGGGCTAAGTAGTTCAGTGAATGGAGCACCTCCAATGCCCTCAGTGCTTCTGAGCCATTCTCTCCTCCTACTTCTGCAGTACCAGCAGTAGTTACCTGGCACTGGCCACTGCAGCCTTGCTGTGGGGTTGAAAACTTCCATCAGTCCGTGGAGGTGCCCTTCATTCAACGGACTAACATCGTTTCTGAGCTGGCCTTCAGGACTCATTTTTCATTTATACTGCTCTCTATCTCCCCTGCCCCCTGCCTCATACAATTCTCTTGAATGATCTGTATATCCTTTTGCGTTTTACCTATATGGCCTGTATAATATATTTTTAATTAATGTTCTTATATTACTGTACCAAAATATTAGATTCAGTTTATTATCAGTTAACTTCATTTCATGCCGCATTTTATTTTAACGTTAAAGCCAACCAATAAGGAATCCATAATAATTGAGAATGTAAATTAGGAAACAACAGGAGAGGTCGTGTATAATTTAAAGAATTTCGTGCCATTGTGATGACACCTAAATGGCTCAGGCATCAGCAGGGAGCTTAGCTAAATAAACATTCAAGTGCCTCCCGCTCCCGTATCAAAGAGGAGGCATTTCACTACCAGAGTGGTAATATTGATTGACAGAGCAGTGGACCAAAACCCAAAACACAGAGAGTCAGAGAGCGTTCCTTTTTCTGTGTCTCTCTCTGAGACACACTAGACTAGGAGTACGAACGCCCATGCAGCATGTAACCAAAAATACAGCTTGAAAATGGACTTTTCCAGAGTGGCAGCAGAGTTTGCATTTTAGTTATTTTCATGGAGTAAGGAGTGGTAAGAAATGAATGGATCCCACTATATTCTGTTCCTTCATATATTTTATGTAAAATTATGTTTAACTTGTATAGAATCTTGATTAGACCACACCTAGGGTATTATGTACATTTCTAGTCTCCATATTACAAAAAAGATGTAGAGGCATTGGAAAAGGTGCAAAAAAGATTTACAACGATGTTACCAGAACTGAGAGGTTATAACTATTGGGAAAGACTGAACAAGACTCTCTGGAAAAGAGAAGGCTGAGGGGAGACCTAATAGAGGTCTTTAAAATTATGAAGGGGTTTGATAGGGTAAGCATAGAGAAGGTGTTTCCACTTGTGGGGGAGACCAAAACTAGGGGCCATAAATATAAGATAGTCACTAATAAATCCAATAAAGAATTCACGAGAGTGGTTGGAATGTGGAACTTGCTACCACATGGAGTAGTTGAGGCAAAAAGCACAGATGCATTTAAGGGGAAGCTAGATAAATATGTGAAGGAGAAAGAAACATAAGGACATGCAGATAGTGTTAGATGAAACAGGGTGGGTGGAGACTCATTTGGAGCATAAACACCGGCATAGACCTGTTGGGCAGAATGGCCTGCTTCTATGCTGTAAATTCTATGTAATTCTATGTAAAAATAAATCAGTTTATTAGTTTGCAATTGTGTCTCATCTCACTGGAGTGCTTTCCATAAAGACAGGAGAATAGACAGCAGCACATGTGACATTACAGTAACTATTATAGGTAGTAAGGGTTCTATGTGATGATCCATGAGTCATGCTATTGTCTAACTAAACACTGGACAGAGAAAGATGCTTTCCAGTCCTGTGTGGGAGATAAGGTCCACTTACAGGAATAGTCAGTGATGTTAAACACGAGAGAATATCTAACACCAAACCCGAAAACCTGTAATGACCTTTAACAAGACATTAACATGCAAAATGTTTTTTTTAATCACTAATTTCTATGAAGACTCTTCTAAAAAGACTGTTCTAGAGAAAGAGTACATTGCTGCTTTCCATTGTTCTGCACTCCTGTTTAGACACATCTATCTTTGTCAAAATTGACAGACAGAGGAAAATATTGCCCCTCAGTGAAAGAAAACTAAGACATAGCGGGGTAAATTTCACCTTCAAAGCCAGGATGGTAATTAGGTCGACTAGATCTCCTGCCCATTGTAGAACCCCATTCCTTCGATTTTTATCCTCCTGAATTTAATGGGATGAAAATCAGGCAGGCTCTCCAACAGCCAGGTGATCTGCTCTGCCAGACGGTAAAGGTGAAAATTACCCCCATCAAATGTTATCTTTTGCTTAAACTATTGGCCAATATGTGTGTCTACTCTGAATATAATTGTGGAATTAACCTGCTTTTATGCTGGATCTGAAGAAATTCCAGCCATATTGATATCCAGTGTATCTTACACATGGATTGAAACAATTACTGTCAACTGCACACTTCAACAGACAGAAGCTCAGCAGTTAAACATCTCTGGGAAACGATTCCCTGTGAATCTGAGACAGAACACTGTGGGTAGAAGGAGATCTGTCTGCTGGGAACTGAGTCAGTGCCAGGGGAAAGGTCAACACACTGGAGGTGGCTGTACAAAGCACATTGTGGTATTGAACTCTTTGTCATTAGAAGATAAAATGATGATCTTCTGGATAAGTCCATCAATGGTAGACCACAGTCTGGAAGGTGAATACAGCTGAATGTCTTTAATGGTACCACACCAGTGTTATGGTGTGTTTTCTTAAGTTTCTTTCAGTAGTGAGCTTTTATAGAACATTTGGGGCCAAAATTTTAAAAAAGCTTTTATTCACGGATCAGAGAGCTAGATATTGGGCCATCTAACGCCTGTTGTTTTGGAGCTACGCGGCCTCCCAGACATCCAAAATGGCGTCTTGGATGCGCATGCATGCTTCTATCATGACGTACGCCGGATGCCATCTTGGTAAAGGGTTTAGTGCATGTGCAAATAACGAACGTCGGCAGCACGTAAAGCAAGGAGAAAATGTGTTCGATCAGTGTGCAACACTGATTTAAAGTGATAGACACCATTTTGGCACTTAATGCTCCACTTAACCATGACCAACTGAACATGTCTTAAAGTGCCTGGAGGACCCCTCACCAGTGCTATTTAAAGGGACCATGCAGGATTTACTGGTTGGTTGCTGGATTATTGCTTCTGGCTGCTGATGTATTAGTAACTGTTTTTGGAGGTCTCCTATACTTGAATACTATGACGAGGGGACATAGCCTAACATTTAGAGCCTGGATGTGCAGGAGTGAAGTTTGGAACGCTCTTCTGCAGACAGCAGTTGATGCTAGCTCAGTTGTGAATTTTAAATCTGAGACTGATAGATTTCTGTGAACCAAGGGTATTAAGGGATATGGGGCTAAGGCGGTTATATGGAGTTAGGTCACACATCAACCATGATCTCTTTGTCATGGTTGCCTGTCATGGTTGAATAGCTGCCAGTGTGTGTGGCCTGTGAGTTGTGGGTGGGTGGCTTGCAACAGTGGTAATGTGTAAGGGTGAGAGGAAGCAGCCGATTGGAAGAGTTGAGCACTGATTGAAAGAGTTTGTTGGTATGTGGGTGATGCGGGGTGTAGTGTGTGGAGCAGTGGATGCAGCTAGTAGGAGATGCCACTTGACAGTTGACCTCATTCACCTTGACCATACATGTCAAAGCATTGAACTTCTTCCTGCACTGCATCCACGTTCATGGTTCTATGCACCTAGCATTGACTTCGTCTGCTACTGCCTCCCACTGCCTCTTGAGCATATGTCTGGGGGGCCTCTTGCCCACTGCAGATATAGGGTGCCCCTCCTTCTGTCCACCTCTTGCGCCAAGGCCTCTAGCGCATCAGCAGAGAACCTTGGCGCACACTCTCTCGCAGACCTGGTACAAACTCAGATCGGCAGATTGGTGAGGTCTGGCATGCAGATTGGAGGATATGGGATTTAGTAGTGCGCAACCTTTATTCAATGTTTTAACATAACTCAACAGTTTGTAAACATTGGGACGGGACCTGCATCTGTGTTTTATGTATGCGACGTCTGATCTCTGTTCAGACTCCGTGCAGACAGCAGACTGTTATTTTTAGCAAATAACAGGTACTGGCTACCTTTAAGAGATTTTGGCAGGCTGTCAGAGAGTCAGGTGCTTGCAGGTGAGTGCTGAGGCTGGACGAGTGTCCCGTCCTGCCTGCACAGGAAGGACCGGGCGTGGTTTAGTCACAGATCGCAGTGCCCATGCCCAGTTAATGGCCTTGTCCAATTTAACCCCCAGATTATTGTAAGAGCTAATTTTCCTCCATATTTTCACAGCCTTCAACTAGATTAGGTAGCATCTTTTGTTTATTTGTTAGTCCCTGATTATTATCCGCAAAACATTGCTTAATTCACTGACATTGATCACTGATCAGTTCATAAACTTGGCGCACTTAATAATACTGCGCCTCTGGGTCAGAAGATTGTGTGTTTGAACCCCATACCAGGGTTTAAGTTCAGGGACTGATACACCAGTGTGATGCTGAGGGAGTATTGCATTGTCAGAGTTGCTGCCCTTCAGATGAGGTGCTGAGTTAAGTTTCTCTTTTAACCGTTCTTGTGATCCAGGTAGATGTTGAAGATTATGTGTCACTATTTGAAAAAGTGAAAGTTATTTCTCTCGCTGTCCTGAACTGTGGTACAAATTTATTATCCAGGATTAATTTATCTTACACATGGAAGGCTCAATAAAAAAGCAGCGCTCTGGCCTACGTTCCTCCCCCAATCAACACCAACAAAAATATGATTGACTGATCATCATCTCATTGCTTTCTGTAGAACATTGCTGGCACAGAATGGATCCTGCATTTGCTTACATAATAAAAGTTACTGCACTTCAACAATGATTCATTGCGTGTAAAGTGCACTGTAACATTTTTACAAGTATAAAGGGCAATATAAATAAGTTTTTTTGTGTGTTTTAAGGTTGATTCCCAAACATCAGCTTTTCATATATTTGAAGGATATATCTAATGACAATATCTTTGCCAGTGTCTATTGGCAAGGAAATCATGAACACAACAAGCCCTGTGTGTCAGAATCTAAACGAACTGTCTTTTATATTCATCATGCAGTATGAAAAACTCCATTAAGTCAGCCCACTTTGGATTGGAAGTGAAGACGCTCAAGACTTTGAACTGCTGCATTGCAATCCTAAAAGGAACAAATCCAGACTATTGATTTTTACAAGGTCCAGTCACTGTATCTGTTTACCTGCTCCCACTTTCGCGTCTTATAAGCATCTAATCACGACCATGTTGGGGAAGACTTCCTTTCAAAGTATTTTTCTCAAGTCTTCTGGATCGACGCTTTCTGCACCTACCCACGAAATTGCTAAATCAAGGAGTACAATTACATGAATTATTTATTTAGTTAGTGCGCTTATTACATTTATATTTGTTTTGAATTTTGATTTCTAAAAAAAATGATCAAAAGCTATCCCAACAATCATCGTCCCCGCCACCTCCCAGAAAGATTAAAGAATGAGTTATGAGGCAAATGTGTGAGTTGTAATTACATGAGTCAGAAACATGGCTGAAATTGATCATCCTGAACTAATTTGTCTTACACACATGGGACTGGAGAAAAGAGCAATCCAGACGCTGGGTTTTATTTTAGTGAGGTATGTTTTGGAACATATCCATGCTCTGCCATTAAAGATATTAGTAGTAAGACAAGATAAGAGCTTGAAAAGATATTTGTGAAGTGGGTGTGTGTGGTCCAGTTAATACTTAACACTAGTATTCTACATCACAATGATTTTTTTAGGCTTTATTTCTTAACCCTTGGTTCTATTCATACTTATTGTTGATTTAGAACGCAAAGGCCTGATTTTAATGTAATACCTGTGGAACCGTCAAAAACAGGCCACATTGTAAGTCTTATGCAAGGATAGATTCAGTTCCAATACCTGGAATACAATACTAGTGCAAGTCTGGCATCAGTTGTGTCTGAAAGGTTTCTATTAACTTTACTTTTCTGTGCCTCTATAAACATCTTCATGCTGCAAGGCAGAGTTGTAAGGCTTTGATTTACATCTTCTTTGAGTAAATTTATCCTTTCAGTATTTGAGTGTGTCACAGTTTGAAGATGAGAAATCTTCCACACTTCTATTGCATTCTATATTCTAATCCCAATCTTAATTATCGATGGCAAACCTTTTAAATTCTTAAAAACGAATGGAACCCTTCTTAAAGGCAATAATGCTTAATTTCTGACTACATATTTTCTATTTTATTGTTAAAATGATGTTGCTTGCCCTGCTCTGATTGAACATGTCCATTGAATTCGCAGCTAAGATTCCAGCACTATCCACTTAACCCATGGCATCACCCTTTGAAGAGTTCATTTAACAAGAAGGCAACATAATATTATTAAATTGAAGAGATAGATATAGGATATTTAACGCAATTGTTGAATTCTCTTAAAGAATCTGTAGTTTATCAGAATTTTTTTTTTAAAAATGGACTGTTAATCCTATAAATGGCTTTAGGCACTATCTAATATCTAGCTCCTATGCTTGCCAATGCATCTTGGCTTCACTTTCACAAACAGTGGAGAATTAGGCGGATCTCTTCGTCCTGTCAACCTTATTATCGGGCTACGTTTACTAACAAGAATACTGGCATTCTCTCAGAAGGGCTTCCGGGACCATGCGCCTCTGTCTTCTGGCATTAATGTGGAAACTCAAGGACAGAATGTTTTTATCCTGTCTTTCAAGAATCAGTAACTTGGACAGGAACTTTTCTGTCAACAACTAGCAAACGTCTGGTGCCATATAACGCTTGGGATTTAAGAAGCTGCACTGAGATCAGTTATAGAGTCCTGAAATATACCAAGTACTTCAGAAAAAATAAGTTGGGCCTGCATTACTTCTGTCCCAGAAGAAAGTGGAGATGCTAATCTATTAATTGATAGCAAGCTAGCCCAGATTGGTGACTGTAGGTTTCTGCATGAGTAAGTTCCCCGAAAATGCTCTCCTAAAGTGGGAAGATAGGACATTGTAGGCATTAAACATAGTATCGATTTATCTCATCCACAGGAAAATTTGGGTGTCTGTTTCCTACAATTATTGCTGCTTTGGTTACTAGTGTTAGCTCTCCAGTCACGTCAGAAACATTGAAAAATTAGACATGGCTAAGATAATTTTCCTTCAGCTGATCCTCCAATAGATCATATTGAAGGGGAATTTGCACAAAAGTGTTCCATCAGACTCTAAGACTAGCCTCCTGACTGTCCAGAATTCATTTGATAGGGAGCTGCATCAGCAATAAGATAATTGGACCAGAAATCGCTCCCAAAATAACGGAGGAGCTCAACAGCGCTCTCCGTTTTTAGTGGTGAATTGAAGGAGCAAGTTCCCGCGTTTGCACATGCGCAGTGAAACGCGGAAATCCAGAACTTGCTCCCAGTGGTTCGCCGGTGATATGACAGCTTCAAATTAAAGGGCCATCACACACTGCAATCAGAGAAATCACTGAAAAAGCGGCAACTTGCTTATCTGCTCAGCTGGAAAGTAACTAATTATGCCACCAAACACATACGCTTAAAAATACCAGGTCTAAACTAAGTCTCAATGATGGCCAAACAACTAAAAATTGACTTTTAAATATATGGAGTCTCATATTACTCCTTATTTTAAAAGTTTTTGTTCATTAAAAAAATGTTTAAATTAAAAATTAAGTTTTTTTTTTACTTTTCCCTTCTGTCTTTTGAATTTAATTCAATTATTTCTTTGGCTTCTTATTAAAAAAAATTACATTTTTATTTGCAATGACACCCATTTTTTTTTAAATTAATTTTTTTTTAACTTTTCCCTTCTGTCTCTCATTTAATTCAATTATTTCTTTGGGTTTTTATGAAGAAAATTTAAAGTTTTTATTTACAATGACATATAGAATACTAACTTTAAATGAATGAAGTCTGCTTGCCTACTTGAGCAACTTGAACCTGTGGGTGTGACATCTCTGCCTGACAGATTTTGTGGGCGTGTCTTCTCATCACACACTTTTCCAGCCACACGGCAATTCACGCTGCTCAGAGGCTGGGCTGATAGCGATCACTTTTTTTTAAGTTCAAATTCAAGCAATTCAACGCCACAGAACCCGCAGAGAGTATCTTCATTAATTTAATTCACAGGAGCTGCGGTGAGTGTTGCCTTGCTGCCTGGAGCGATTTCTGGCCCATTGTAAAATAGGAAATTGGATTTCATAGAATCATAGAAAGGTTACAGCAAGGAAGGAGGCCATTCAGCCCATCGAGTCCGTGCCGGCTCTATGCAAGGGCAATCCAGCTAGTCCCACTCCCCCACCCTATCCCCGTAGCCCTGCAATTTTTTTCCTTTTAAGTACTTATCCAGTTCCCTTTTGAAAGCCATGATTGAATCTGCCTCCACCACCCCCTCAGGCAGTGCATTCCAGATCATAACCACTCACTGTGTAAAAAAAATTTTCCTCATGTCACCCTTGGTTCTTTTGCCAATCACCTTAAATCTATGTCCTCTGGTTCTTGATCCTTCCGCCAATGGGAAGAGTTTCTCTCTCTCTACTCTGTCTAGACCCTTCATGATTTTGAATACCTGTATCAAATCTCCTCGCAACTGTCTCTGTTCCAAGGAGAACAACCCCAGTCTATCCACGTAACTAAAGTCCCTCATCCCTGGAATCGTTCTAGTAAATCTCTTCTGCACCCTCTAAGGCCTTCACATCTTTCCTAAAGTGCGGTGCCCAGAACTGGACACAATACTCCAGTTGTGGTCGAACCAGTGTTTTATAAAGGTTCATCATGACTTCCATATTTTTGTACTCTATGCCTCTATTTATAAAGCCCAGGATTCTGTATGCTTTTTTAACTGCTTTCTCAACCTACCCTGCCCCTTCAACGATTTGTGCACATATACCCCCAGATCTCTTTGTTCCTTTTTAGAGTTGTGCCCTCTAATTTATATTGCCTCTCCTCATTCTTCCTACTGAAATGTATCACTTCGCATTTTTCTGCATTAAATTTCATCTGCCACGTGTCCGCCCTTGCCACCAGCCTGTCTATATCCTCTTGAAGTCTATCACTTTTCTCCTCAATGTTTACTGCCCTTCTAAGTTTTGTGTCATCTGCAAATTTTGAAATTGTGCCCTGTATACCCAAATCCAAGTCATTAATATATATCAAGAAAAGCAGTGGTCCCAGCACCAACCCCTGGGGAACAACACTGTACATCTCACTCCAGTCCGAAAAACAACTGTTAACCACTACTCTCTGCTTCCTGTCCCTTAGCCAATTCTGTAAAGATGTTGCTACTACCCCCTTTATTCCATGGGCCGCAATTTTGATGATAAGCCTACCTTGCGGCACTTTATTAAGGTTGTAATTAGCAGGTCTATCTTAGAGCCTTACAATTTGGGGTGAGGTACCAGGTAGAGTTACTTCATAGCTCCCTTAAGAATAATTTTAAAAATGTGCATTTCTGTAGCATCTTATTTTGAAACATCTTAAAGTGCTTCACACAATTAATAACTTTTGCAGTGCAGCAACCATTGTTACATAGACAATTGCAGCAGTCATTCTACATCAGCAAACATCCCATAAACAGCAATATGATGAATGCCCATTTAGTTTGTTTACTTTTGGGACTGAGGGTGGGGAGGAATGTTGCCAGGACACCAGGATAACTCTCTGCTTTTACTCAAACAGTGCCCTGGGAACTTTAACACCCATATGAACATGTAGAGGAGATCAAAGGATAGGACCTTCGACAATGTTGCAGTGCAGTTGCAGCCTAGGTTATGTTCTCAAGGCCGGGGCTTGAACCCACAATTTTCTGACGTGCACACAAAACAGCTGAGTCCCGAATCTTGTAGCTGCCCTCACCACTGGCCCCACTTAAGTTTGACTTACCGGCTGCTACTGCAACACCAGGTCCCCTTCCAGGACCAAGAGTGGGAAACTCTCAGCTTAACGACTCCTCGTGCGCCCTCGCTCCCCACACCCAGCCCCACCACCCCACCCTTGCCCACAGCCTGACGTTTAGCTTGTGAGAGGTGGACAAAAGTTTTGTCTCTTACAAGTCAATGAGTAAATGCCTGGAAACAGCAGAGACCCAGCTGGTGACAGAACTGCCCCCTTTGACCAGGAGACATTGGTTGAAGAAGTGAAACAGAGGAGGGTGTCCATATTTGGGTGGAACCCTCTGAAACCTTGGTGCATGGTAGGAAGTAGCACAGAGAGTGAATACTGTCTCCTGTGGTCTATAGGTCATGGCAACTGGTGCGAAAGAAATTCTTTGGATTGAAGAAGAGTGTCATAGTATGGATGTCTATAGTATGCTAAATCAAATTAAATCCATAGATGTTGTATGCCCGTCAGAAGCACTGTGCCCCCAACATGGTACAGCATCAGTATTTGAGCCTGAAAAGCAATGGGACAAGCCTTCATATCTTTCACACTTAGACCTCCATGTCTGTAATGCTTTATCTGTGCTTTGTGATTGCCAAAATGAAAGGCTTTGAATGTCACACATACAGGTTGCACATTGTGCCACCAAGTCAAAATACGATCTCAACTATTTACTTGTGTAGGCATCCATTTACACAAGAGGAAATGTAAGATGAGTAGTAGGAAGCACCTCATGTTACACTCAAATGCTGAAAGTGTATGTTCTGTCTGTTTTCAGAGGAGAAAGCTGTTCACAAATGCAGAGAATGAATCTGGACTGGTGACAGTCCCACCAACCTGTATTGGCTCGCTCGCCGTGAAGAGGGATTTCTGAAAATGGTGAGGGTGGAGGCCATTGAGGGCATGGGTGATGGAGAGCTTGGTGGCTTTGTAGCCACTCAACAAGGCAAATGTTCTCTGCAACTTTTTCTTGTTAACTCTTCAATACCATAATAACATGCAGCAAAATCTGCCCATCATTAGCGTGCGATTGTGCTGGTCTTGCTACTGTGTGCTCAGCCAGTTTCCATATGTTCACGCTGACACACGTTCCCTTTCTCTTTTTGAAGGGGCCTTTCAAGATTATGTAGCGGAAACCAAGGGAGAATAGGGAGTTGGCCCGACACGTAAGCACTCCTCAACACTCTGGCGCCAGCATAGAAACATCCACCTTGGGGGAATCAGATGGCGAGTCATGAAGAAGCACCTGGTGAAATGCCCAGCAAGTGAAGAGGAGTTAAGTGGAGGTGGCAGGAGAGGAGCAACCACAAGATGAAGGGGAAGCAAGGGCAAAATGTTCCACTGCTGTAGGGTCCACAGAATTATACCTTGTGCGGACTGTATACAGAGGGGAACTTATTAATGAGCAAAGTGCTTCATGCAGCAGAGCTCCCTTCATGGTATGTTGGAAACTCCGTAATAGCGCAGGCATAAAATGAGAGTTTTGGAAACCTGCAGACCACCATGGAGTGAGTAGCAACTCCTTGGCGGAAGATCTTCTGAGGATAAAGATCCAAAGCTGAGATGATGTTTTGCTTGCCAACACCGTGACTGGTGCTATGGAGATCCGAGTCTCCAATTTACAGACCAGGGGATCTTTTTGAGAGAACCTTAATAGTAAGCTTTCCATTCCTAAGCGGTGGCTAAGTATCTGTTCTGACACGTTCCCGGTCGTCCTTAAGGGACACCCAGCAGTTGAGGCATGGTAGGAGGAGGCAGAGATGAGGTAGGCACCTCTCCGAGTGATGCCACATCCAGGAAACCCTTCAGAGAATTCAAGATGTGGCAGATAGCGGTCAGGAGCAGCCAGCCAGTGCAGGGGCCATGATGACCCAGCACAAAGAGGCACAGGCTACAGGCCCAGGATGGAGCAGCAGGCTCCCATCACATTTACTCCTTGCATTGAAGTAGCACTTAGAAGGATCACAAGATCATGTAGTAAAACCACAGAGCCATCAAAGTTTACAGCATAGAAGGAGGACAGTTGGCCCATTGGGTCTGTGCTAGCTCTTTGCCAGAACCATCCAAAACTAATCCCATTACCCCACTCACTCTCCATAGCCCTGTATCATCTTCTGCTTCAAATATTTATCCAATCTCTCCTTAAAAGATGTAGCTGTGGCTGCCTCATCCACTCCGTATTGCAGATCATTCCATGCTTCACAATCCTCTGCATAAAGAAATTGCTCCTAACCTCTCCTCATTCTCTCAGTAATTATTTTAAATTGCTAACCCTTGTCCCTGATTCCTCTACCAGAGGAAATAGTCTTTCCCCATTTTCCCAATCAAAACCATTATTAATTTTAAAGATATCAATTAAATCTCTTCTTATCCCTTTCTGCTCCAGTGGAAATAGACCGAATATCTCAAGTATCTCCTCATAATCAGAGTTTCCCATACCTGACATTATCCTGGTGAATCTACGTTATATGCTCTCTATGGCTTGAATGTCCTTTCTATCATGGGGTGTCCAAAACTTCAAACAGTACTCTACCAGAGGCCTAACATTGTTTTGTACAAATTTATCATTACCTCTTCACTCATGCACTCTGTTGCGCTATTTGTAAGATCCACAATGCTGTTGGCTTTTCTTATAGCTTTATCAACTGCACTCACACTTTCAAGGAATTGTGCACTTGACCCTTGGTCTCTTTGTTCATCTCATTCATGTCTTTCTATTGAGTGTGTACTCCCATTCCCTGTCTTCCCTCACAAAATAGATTTCCTCACACTTATCTATATTACATTGCTTCTGCCATCTGTCTTCTCATTCCATTAATCTGTCTATGTCTTCCTGAAGTCTTTTACAGTCCTCCTTGATGTTTGCCAAACCCCCTAATTTTGTGTTGTCAGCAAATTTCAATACTGTGTTGCCTTTACCCAAGTCCAAATCATTTATAAATACCAGGAATAAAAGCCAACCCAGCACTGACCCCTGGAGTACACCACTTCCAATTGGAGCAACCTCATTTACCCTAACTGCTTCTGGTCTGACAAACAACTGTTTTCTCTTATACCACATGGATGAATTTTCTAACAGGACTCTTGTGTGATATGTCTTCTAAGAATCCATCTACATGACATCTATTGCACTCATTTATCTATTCAATCAGACACGTCTTCAAGAAAATCTATTAAATTAGTCAATTGCTTTTATCAAATCCTTGATTAATCCATATATTTCTAAATGCTCACTAAATTTGCCCACAACTGACATTAGACCCCACGCACCATACACTCTCACCAAGGGCAAGTGCCAGGGAAGCAAGGATTGAAGTGACCCTAGAGAAGAGAAATAAATTGGTTGCACCTTCTTTCAAAAGTACAATGTGGACTTACTGTCAGAAGGGACATGTTAATGTTTCATGTAGTGGGATATAGGCAGGAATAGTAGCAAAGGCAGTGGTGACAAGACCATGCTGTTCATGGGTTCAATATATTATGAAGAAGATCACTGGACTGTGTGTAAGGCCACATATACAGAGTTGAAGTTAAAGAACTGTCAGTCAATGATTGACACAACCGTCTTTCAGGCTGCACATCGATCTCATCAAATTCCGTCTCCCGCCCCTTTTTATCTTCCAAGGCTGTAGTTTGACCTTCCTGGTCCTTTGGCTGAAGTGGTTCCCCTCTCTGAATTTTAAAACTGTGAAGGATACAGCTGACCCTGATCAGGTTTGACATCTTTTCATGGCAGTAGAGCAATACCCGACCTGATTTGTCCAGATTGCAGAATTTCTGTTTCAAAATACCAATTGTATGTCCCATCCGAATTTGAATGGAGGCATGAGCTTCACTGTATTTTCTTTGGCCTTTGTTCAGAGGTCTCTCACTGGTGTTAATATACAGGACTCCAAGAGGTGGCCCCGGTCCCATAACAGCCAGATTTCCTATCTGCCTGCTCCTTAAAATAGTGCTGGCACGGTGGAATGCTACGAAATGAAGATATCGTGGCTGCTGCCGATATGTCATGCTTTTACCTGCATTGTTCTGTTCCTGTGGTCTGATACTACCTGCACCTTAACAGAATGAAAGCCTTTCCTATTCATATGTGCCTTGGTGTTAGGGCTTTGATGGCTACTTGTGTGCCATCAACGGAGCCCTACATTTTAGCCTGCCACCTGGTATAAATGCTCCCTTCGTCCTGTTGTCCCCTTTCCATGGGGCAAATGGGCAAACATGTTTCCCCTGGCAAACTAAGCTTCTGTCATCTGTTGGATGGATCAGTAAACCAAAGTCTGACTAATGTGGCAAGCATCGCCAGTGGTGGCATAAAAAGTTCCAGTTACATAAACATTCAATGCTGCGGTGAACTTTGCAGCAATGGGCAGGCCTGTCCCTGTGCTAGTTCTCGTCTGCAGGTCAGGATCCAGCAGACAGCATGAGGGTAGTTTCAGCTTTCATCACCTGGACGGTAATCTGACGGAGCAGATCACCCGACCGTTGTAGAACCCGCCCGATATTCATCCCATTGAAAATTGGGATGAATATCTCGTGGTGGGCACATGGCTTGTGTTCTGATGTTTGTTTCGGTGGCGGTAGAAATCCATTCAAAAAATCTCTAGCTAATCCACGCCTACCATCAGAAGTACAGGGCAAAGGTGATGTATGAAATGGTGATACCTCTGCTGAAGGATTGACATCTTGCTGGAGTGCAGTTCCATAGATGCTATTGACCTTCCAGTTGATCTCAAGCGTGGTGATCTGCTCCGATAGATTAACGCCCAGACAATGAAGGTGAAAATTACTCTCCATATGAGCAAGTATTGTTTGATGACAAGATTGGGCTCAGCTGTAGTGACCTCCATTGGTTGAGCAAACATTCACCACCTACCATTACACATGAAGAATGGTCACTTGGGTAAGGTACTGGAGGGTGGTCAGCCCCTGTGGAACTGTACCCCAGCATGAGCCAGTGCCTTCATGACAGAGGAGAAAAAAACACTGGGGAGGCAGGGTGGGGAGCAACCTCCTTTTTGTGATTTCTTTTGAAATTCCACCTTCGTTCTTCACTGCACTGAAACACTTTGCTTTGAAAGCCAGTCAAAACTTTGAGCAGATTTGACTAAAACAGCGGGGACAGGCAACTGTTACAGAATATTCCAGGAATGTGTTAAGGTGTTCAGCACAAACCTGGCCCTGTCCAGGCATTCCACAATTTGCTAAATTACCCTCTTATTACTTTCAGTTTCGGAGGCCACCCATCTTCATCTAAAACATGAAAACAAAGAAACCTTTTCTTTTTCGCTGGCCATTTCACTGATAAAAAGAATATACTCCAGGATAAGGCTCGACGATGGCCTGGAGCATTTATGTCAAAAATACCACCCATGATTACAGCTAAAAAAAAATGCCAAGATAATTTTTTTTTACACAAAGGTTTACTAGGTGATGGCTGGTCTCCTGATCGGGGCTGTCGCCTTTGTAACATTTTAGAGACTGGACACCGAAACATGACACTTTTCCCCTTTATATTAGCTTTCAGTGCTCTCCTGAAAGCAATGAACAATGAGGGAAAGATGTGAGAAATCAGCTCCTGCTGCAGCCCCACCAGCCTTTATTTAGGGCCTACTGATGGGCTCCTGCTTGCTGCGGGAATGGTGCCGGGAGCCCGCCACGAACAGCTTAATGACCCCTGACCCTGCAAACTGGGCTGGGGTCACGATGGGGTCAGGTCAGGAAGTCCCGCCCTGACCCTGTAAGGGTAGAAAAGAGAAAATCCAGACCTAAGGATCAAGTTGGTTATTGTGGTGGTGGTTGGGGAGCAGGGTTGTAGGAATGCTTGAGAATACAGCTGTCGCATTGTTCCAAGGTATATTTGGCCGATATGAAAAAACAGCGAATGTCTTGCTAATGGCTACACCCATAAAATTACATGATTATCAGATTCTGCAGTCTCCTCCTTACTCACTACGCAAAGGTGATTCTTTCCCTTTCCATGAGCATCAGAACTTTAATCAGTTCTGCTACTCGGCATGTCAAGGCTATTTTAGCGCACACTTGACCCACTTCTGCATTGAGATGTTTATGATAATCCACAGCATCCCTTATTGCATTTGTCTGTTCTAGAATCATAGAAAGGTTACAGCACAGAAGGAGGGCATTCGGCCCATCAAGTCCGTGCCGGCTCTATGCAAGAACAATCCAGCTAGTTCCACTCCCCTGCCTTATCCCCATAGCCCTACAAATTTTTTCCTTTCAAGTACTTATCCAATTCCCTTTTGAAGGCCATGATTGAATCTGCCTCCTCCTCCCCCTCGGGCAGTGCATTCCAGATCCTAACCACTCGCTGCGTAAAAAAGTTTTTCCCCATGTCACCTTTGATTCTTTTGCCAATCACCTTAAATCTATGTCCTCTGGTTCTTGACCCTTCCGCCAATGGGAACAGTTTCTCTCTATCTATTCTGTCTGGACCCTTCATGATTTTGAATACCTCTATCAAATCTCCTCACAATCGTCTCTGTTCCAAGGAGAACAACCCCAGCTTCTCCAGTCTATCCATGTAACTAAAATCCCTCATCCCTGGAATTATTCTAGTAAATCTTTTCTGCACCCTCTCTAAGGCCTTCACATCCTTCCTAAAGTGTGGTGCCCAGAACTGGACACATTACTCTAGTTGTGGTTTTACATGATGGTCAGACAGTACAAATGTATAGACTCCATATTTTCCACTTATAGAATCATACAGCACAGAAGGAGGCCATTTGGACCATCGTGCCTTTGCTGGCTCTTTAAAAGAGCTGTCCAATTAGTCCCACCCCCCTGCTCTTTCCTCATAACCCTGTCAATTTTTACTTTTCAAGTATATATCCAATTCTCTCTTGAAATTTACTACTGAATCTGTTTCCACCACCTTTTCAGGCAGTGAGTTCTAGATCAAAGCAAATAGCTGCGAAAAAAAATTCTCCTCATCTCACCTCTGGTTATTTTGCCACTTTGCTCTTTAAAAATGATCCTTCACTAAGTATTCATTTTCTGGCTTCCTGAAATGTGTTTCCTTCTTAAGGCAGTTTCTTTGATTTACTGATGGCAGGTTTCACACTAGACTCGATGAGAAAAGTCAAATGGCTCATTTCAGGGATCCATTTGCTTGAGTTCAACTGTCATGTGATTAGGTAGCTTGATTTACTGACAGCAGAATTATCAAACTCATGCAAGCATGCAACTGTGCGTTAGAACTTGGTTGATGTAGTGTCTTGATGTTTTTTGCATTTGACAATAGCCCAATCTGATAAATGATCGGCTACAGACAGCAGAAAAAGGAAACGTCTGTGCAAGCTGAGATCAGAGATCAGAAGTGAGAGAGTGGCCAGCAGAAAGCGGTCAGTCCAAGCTGTGCTGGTGAAGGCTGTTTTCAGCAAAGCACTTGAGCTGTTCTCATGTGTCCTGGGTTTTTATTCATCACAGATGGTAAATGTGCACTGCAATCTCTGATTTATTGGCCAATACCCGAAATGCCCCACACTATAAAATCCAGCGTATTATGCTGTTCCCACACAACCCTCACAGGAAAGCCCACCTTTTTTGTTTACATCATTGTACCAGAGTGTATTTTCCTGCTCATCAATCTTGATAGCCAGGCGCACAAAATTCTTGGCCATTACAGAATTTTCCAAGTCATTTCCCTGGCACGTTAATAAAGTTTAGTAAGATCACATTTTAGGCATTAAACTCTGATTTAAAGAAATGCATTGTTGTGAAGTGCTTTGGGATGTTACAAGTCTTTCTCTCTTAATGCCTGTTAGAAGGAATGGAACAACTCCCATTTCAGGCACTCGGTATCACCACCAATCACTCCCCTGATCAGCACGGCCAGAGGCAGATTAAAGCTCCCTCTACTCTGCCACACCAACATACTCCAGGCCAAACCTCAGAAGAACTCCTACTGCCGCATCAGTGTGACATTCCTTTCATTTCTCACACCAGCCTCTCTGAGTGAGGTTGTCGATCCATGCATGTTTTGTGGCCCACTCCCACTAGGAATTGGATTGAGAGGGTCCAAATCTCATTTCACAAAGGACCCTTACAGCCCAGTAGACAAAGGAGACTTTAATCCCATCAGTTAGGCTGGATTTGAACCCAGGTCCCAAAAAGTGAGAGGCCAGTACCTGACCCACTCCACCATCCAGTTCCCCTATCTGCCCATCAACTGCAGATCCACCTCCTGCATTACAGAATCGGCAATGGCATATCAAAGTGAGGAAAGTAATGTCGGAGAATTTCTTAAAGGATTTGTAGTTTGTTTATCTGAGAATGAAGATCTTCCAAACTGCTTTTCATTGTGGACATCTAATGTAAGGTAGGGAGACACTTCAAAAATTTCAGGAAAAATAACAGAGAGTAGCAGGTATTAGGAATTCAACTACATTGCTAAGTGGCTTCTGTCCTATGTTTTGAACCAACAAGACCCAATAATAAACAATTTCCAAGAGGTCAGAGTTCAAGGTTCTGCGTGGTCAACGTTGAAGTTTTATGCCAGACACACAAAGGCTCTAAAATTTCTTGGGGGGCCTTCTGTGCTGACCGTCCATCTCGGTAACCGCAGACCCAATCCCAAATTGTAGGGAGAGGGCCTTTTGACCGGCTCGCACAGGAGCATCGTGCCTGCAAAGGGGCTTCAGTGGTGTCCACCCTGATCTGCCGGATGGAATTTCGGGGCAGTGCCGTGCCGCTCTAATGGCGGAGATCCTGAGGAAGATCATCTTCTTTATCTTTCTGGGACCCATTACTTTCCCCCAGTAAAGGCTTGGGTCTCACGCCAGCTCTCAGCGAGCCAGAATTGCACTCAGGCCTTTTAAGGGCATAAAGGGTGGAATTCCTGAGGTAGCCCAGGAACTCCTCTAGACAAGCCTTTTGATGTGGGTGATGGGGGGCCAGGCAGAAGATCCGACCACAGCCCCTACAGGAATTTAAAGAGCTATTTTAAAAGGACTGGAATCCCCACCTTACTGGATTCCATCTCAAATTCCTGCCCCCCCGCCCCCACACACCCCCAGCACACTTGAACCATTCCGCTTACTCAGAGCCCAAGAATTTCAGAGCTTCTTGCCTTATGGAATGAGTCCTTCCATCACATTTAGGTGTCAGACTTGGCTCAGTGGGACCACTCTTGTTTCTAAGCTAGAAGATTGTGGGTTCAAGCTCCACTCCAGAGACGTGAGCATGTAACCCAATCTGTATTGTTGGAGGTGCTTTCTTTCTGCTGAGACATTAAACCACGGCCCTGTCTGCTCTCTCAGGTAGGTGTAAAAGATTCTGTGACAATTTTCAAAGACGAGCAGGGGAGTTCTCCTGGTGGCCTGCCCGACATTTACTCAAAGGCAGATTATCCAGTTATTTGTCGCATTGCTATTTGTGGGTCTTTGCTGTGTACAAGTCAGCTGTCACATTTCCCTACATTACAACAGTCGATTTTATGTTTAATTCTGTTAGTGATACCTCCTCAGTTTGAGAGGCACTTGTGCAGTTGCCTTTCTGTTAGTAACACTGGGGCAATCCAGCATCACCCTCATTGGTTTATTTAAAATAGGCATCTGAAGCTCCACCTTCTCTGCAAAATCCACGTTCATACAACAAGGCGAATGACATCATCAGACATGGTTAAACCTCAAAAAGACAACAGTGACTACACTTCAAAAGTACTTCATTGGCTGCGAAACACTTTGGGACGTCCTGAGGTTGTGAAAGGCGCTATATAAATGCAACTTCTTTTGCTTTGTTTCCATCTCTCCAATTTAGTTGTGAAGGGAAAATTTGAAAAATATTTAAACAAGACTTCATGTTAGTCTCCTCAATATACTTGACTAAAGCATTCTCACAGATTGAAAAAGAAACATATTTTTCAATAGAGTGAAAGTTTCAGATTTGCTGCAGTTCTCAGAGGAATCATTCTTCAAAAGTACTGAAGCAAAAATTATACAGAATATAATAATCCCCATCCCTTACAATACATCTTTTCCTTGATGATTAGCATTGTTATATTGTCAAAAACTTTCAATAAAAAAAAACAATACAAGGGGGGTGATTTCAACCCTCAAATCGCCCAAGCTTTTTACCGCCCTGAAGCCGCCCGGAACTGACCAATTGTAATTTTAACCTCTTCAACTGAGCCGGCTGCAAGAACACCCATGCAAAGCCGACGGGAACCTTTTTCACATATGCAAGGGAGTAAGAGGTCCCGAAAGTAAGTTGTTTTTAATTTATTTGTGGGTTCTGGGTCCCACAAGGAAATCTTAGACCTCCCCGACACGATCTCATCCCCCATTCCACCCCCCGCCAATGCCCCCCGATCGTGGATCCCTCGTGGAATTGGCCGACAGCTGATCCCACCAATTACCTGCAGTCGGCAGAGGGGTTGAGCAATTTTCCTCTGCTTACTGCCGACTTCTTGTGCGGAATGGGTGGGGAGCAGGCCGGCGGGAATTAAATGAGGCCTGGCAGTTAAAATCGACCGGGTCTCTTTGTGTCCCGGAAGGCCGGGAAATGATCTCGCTTAAACCCCGCTCGCACTTAAAACCTAGGCCCAAGAAGCACTGTTGAATATGTTGCACATTGTTGACTGGGAGGTTTATAGCACCAAAGGGCATGCTGGGACTTGTAGTTTTTGATTACGAAAGCTCTTCCAATTGCATTCCACTTCACATTGTTACCTCTGCAAATATTTTGAAATTCCTTCAAAAGGCTAGAATTTCCATTGAGGGGACTCACACAGCAAACATCAGTGAAAGCAAGAGTCTTACAATTACTCGCTGTCATAATATAACCATTATAGGGCACTTATAATGCCACCACCTTTCTTTCAATTGCATTCCAGTTAAGGACTGGTTACATGCCCTAGTGCAGCCAGTGCACATTATGTGCCAACAGCTGAATGTTTGGTCTAGTTTGGATGATGCTGTCAACAACTAACCTCTGTATTCCTCAACAAGCATTTCCGTTGTCTGGATATTTATTGTTGATGCCGAGAACCTGTTCCAAAATTCTTATTTTGCGGTGATGCAGACTTGCGATATAAAGATCACTATCTCCTTGCTGCATGCTGTAGTATCTGCTAATCTTAGGAACAACTCCCTAGCCTATGCAGTGTGTGTAAAAAAAAACGTGCTCATAGTTATATAGACATTTCTAGGGATTAAGTTACAAAAGTAGATTTTACAAATTTGCTCTCGAGTTACATCGAAATTACAGCACCGAAATAGGCCATTCGGCCCAACTGGTGTACGCCGGCATTTATGTTTCACACGAGCCTCCTCCCTCCCTACTTCATCTAACTCTATACCTTTGTGTTCCTTTCTCCCTCATGTGCTTATCTAGTTTCCCCTTAGATGTATCGATGCTATTTGCCTCAACTACTCCTTGTGGGGGCGTGTTCCACATTCTTACCACTCTCTGGGTAAAGAAGTTTCTCTTGAATTCCCTGTTGGATTTATTAGCGACTATTTTATATTTATGACCTCTAGTTTTGGACTCCCCCACAAGTGGAAACATGTGGAAACATACTCTCCCGGTATGGATATTCATTTCCGGGATCACATTCCATGAATTCAAGCCTGGAGGTCAGCAGGGCCTGCAGGATTGTCTGTCCTTTCATTTGTGGATGGAGAATCCTATGGGAGTCTCTCCTCCAAAAGGCTATGGATGCTGAAATTTTCGATTCTGAGATCGGAAGATTTTTGTTAGGTAACAGTATCAAGGGATATGGATCAAAGGCGGGTAAATGGAGTTGAGATACAGATCAACCATGATCTAATTGAATGGCGGAACAGGCTCGAGGGGCTGAATGGCCTAGTCTTGTTCCTATGCCTGCTGACCTTAGCACCCAAGTTCTCAAGATATGGTCCTGGCAGCTGAAGCTCTGTGAGGGGGAACGTAAATTGATAAGAGCTGGCATATGTAGTCGAGAAAAACATACCTAAAATCTTTAACTGATCAATTAATTTGTTAACTTTATATAGAATCATAGAATCATAGAAGTTTACAACATGGAAACAGGCCCTTCGGCCCAACATGTCCATGTAGCCCAGTTTATACCACTAAGCTAGTCCCAATTGCCTGCACTTGGCCCATATCCCTCTATACCCATCTTACCCATGTAACTGTCCAAATGCTTTTTAAAAGACAAAATTGTACCCGCCTCTACTACTGCCTCTGGCAGCTCGTTCCAGACACTCACCACCCTTTGAGTGAAAAAATTGCCCCTCTGGACCCTTTTGTATCTCTCCCCTCTCACCTTAAATCTATGTCCCCTCGTTATAGACTCCCCTACCTTTGGGAAAAGATTTTGACTATCTACCTTATCTATGCCCCTCATTATTTTATAGACTTCTATAAGATCACCCCTAAACTTCCTACTCTCCAGGGAAAAAAGTCTCAGTCTATCCAACCTCTCCCTATAAGTCAAACCATCAAGTCCCGGTAGCATCCTAGTAAATCTTTTCTGCACTCTTTCTAGTTTAATAATATCCTTTCTATAATAGGGTGACCAGAACTGTACACAGTATTCCAAGTGTGGCCTTACTAATGTCTTGTACAACTTCAACAAGACATCCCAACTCCTGTATTCAGTGTTCTGACCAATGAAACCAAGCATGCTGAATGCCTTCTTCACCACCCTTTCCACCTGTGACTCCACTTTCAAGGAGCTATGAACCTGTACTCCTAGATCTCTTTGTTCTATAACTCTCCCCAACGCCCTACCATTAACGGAGTAGGTCCTGGTCTGATTCGATCTACCAAAATGCATCACCTCACATTTATCTAAATTAAACTCCATCTGCCATTCATTGGCCCACTGGCCCAATTTATCAAGATCCCGTTGCAATCCTAGATAACCTTCTTCACTGTCCACAATGCCACCAATCTTGGTGTCATCTGCAAACTTACTAACCATGCCTCCTAAATTCTCATCCAAATCATTAATATAAATAACAAATAACAGCGGACCCAGCACCGATCCCTGAGGCACACCGCTGGTCACAGGCCTCCAGTTTGAAAAACAACCCTCTACAGCCACCCTCTGTCTTCTGTCTTATGTACACATATTCATATTTTAAGAAAAAGTGGATATTTCTTTCCACTTTGCTGATTGTGTAAGTACAGATCGACTTCAGGGAGGATCACAGAATAGGGCTAGCATATCTTTAACTTACTTCAATTTTCTGGTCATCAGGATATGTGGTTCCATTCAATCAAAGTACAGATTATCTGTGACCATATGCATTAAATAATGTAAGTAAATGCTCATTATCTTGGTAGCAGTCATTTTACACAATCCATCGTGCCACCATTACGTGACTAGACGGATGGTGCCTGAGGGACTAAAGACATATTAACAACACGTATAGCTATGTGACTAAGCACAGTCAGTTCGATCCACATGTGGCACAGTGAATCATTATCCTTTACCCTACCTCAACAACCATACATGCCCATCATTTCTATCTGCTCCCACGTACTCTCGTTCATCTCACGATCATTCATCTCAGTGATGTTTGTAGGACCTTACAAATGGCAGGCATGTTTGCCTGTAGAGCAACAGTAATTCACTTCAAGTAATTCTTAGATGTGAAGTGCATTAGGATACCCTGAGCCATGTGATAAGCTAGCCAGCCAGCTAACCGGTCTCCCTTCCTTTCTTTCTTCCCATTAGAAGTGAACTCTCTGGTACAAGCTAAAATAAAGCGAAACCATTTTATTTCCTGACAAGCGAGCAGTGCACACGACATTAAAGATTTCTCTGCACTGGGGCTCCCCTCTCTGATAGTATATGGCATATGTCTCCTCAAACCTATCCTGCATCTCTTTCTGAGTGCTTCCCCATTGGGTAAATACGGTGACTTGCTGCTGGCTGTCAGCATGTACCTCTTGGGATGTGGCTGATCTGTACCTTCTTGTGCTGGATCATGAGAAAGTTCCCCACCATGTCCAGTGCTGCAGTGGGCACCTGCTTTCTTGCTTTCTGCACTAATGCTGTCATTTGGGTGGAATGACTGGGTGGGATGGAGTCGAACTATAATCCAAAAACATCCGACTAATCATGATGTTAAATACTTCCTCAGAAGCACCTTGATCACATTATGGGATGCGGGAATCCTCATTCATGCTTTTGTTACCTCCAGACTTGACTATTATAATGCTCTCCAGGCCGGCCTCCCATCTTCCACCCTCCATAAACTTAAAGCTCATCCAAAACTCTACTGCCTGTAACCTAACTTGCACCAAATCCCATTCCCCCATCACCTCTGCCCTCGTTGACCTACATTGACTCCCGGCCCACCAAAGTCTCAATTTTAAAATTCTCATCCTCATGTTCAAATCCCTCCAAAGCCTCGCCCCTCCCTATCTCTGTAACCTCCTCCAGCCTCCAACTCTGTGTTCCTTCAACTCTGGCCTCTTGCTCATCCCCCACTTCTTTCGCCCCACCATTGGCGGCCGTGCCTTCAGCAGTCTCAGCCCTAGGCTCTGGAATTCCCTCCGTAAACCTCTCTACCTCTCTACCTGTCTCTCCTCATTTAAGAACCTCCTTAAAGCCTACCTCTTTGACCAAGCTTTTGGTCGCCTGTCCTAATGTTTCCTTCTTTGGATCGTTGTCAATTTTTGTCTGATTACACTCCTGTGAAGCACCTTGGGACGTCTTACTACGTTAAAGGCTCTACATGATTGTGCTGTTGTTGTTGATTTGTTTTTAGTAGCCCCGCATAATAGAAGGGATGCCAAGGTGATCAACAGTCAAAGTACCCCGATTAGCTGCATACATCAAGACGCCATCAACCATATCTGCAGCCCCTGCACACGCACCTGACAATGACCACGCGGAACTGTCTTCATAGGGACTAGGTCATCCAAGAGCCAAATACAGAGATGTTCCATCCTCCACAAAGACACCTGCAGCTACAAAGCAGTAAGGCTGGTATTGGCAGAGGCACTACTGGTCAACTGTGACCTCAAGCCTATCATCACCTTCTTGCAGGAATGCTGCAATGTTGACTTATGGGGTTGTGGTTGCGGAGTGGTAAACAGAGTCACCCTCCCTTCACCAATTCATACAGCATCACCTCTACTTCAGTGGCAATCAAACAGGGATTGGGTGCCGGCCTGCCCTGCCACTTGCCTGCGGATTCATGTCAGCACATGGTTTTTCCTTCCCCTCCATTTTTGCCTATCATGTCTTAGCCTCTCCCCCCTCAACCTTGGCAAAGCCCCCAATTGATTGAGATTCCTTTGGAGCATTTCCAAAAGCCTTTCAGAATTTTTGACCCCCCTATTCTGTCATTCCCCTTTAATTGTCCCCCTCCCTTTACATTTCACTTACAAACACATTTTTGCTCCTACCACTAATGTGTTTCCTGAACATATCCAAATCAGTACCTAGATCTTTTGCATAACATTGTGTTGGGAAGAAGGTTATCTTTAATCTAGAACCTCAGCTGATATTTGAGGATGAATGATTTCAGTATCTGTTAAAGTTTTTGCCATCAAGGTACAGCTTTCTAGTTTGGTTTAGCTCTGACTGCACTGCTGCCTTATCAAATGCTAAAACCAAAGTTTTTGGTTGCAGCAAAGGGTTAATGTGGAATTGCTGCACTTTATTAAAGAATATGTGGCCCAGTGTTATCAATGCGTATTTCTCATTGTTAGGCCTTTCGCATTGATGCAAATCCCACACTAGCCTTGGGCAAGCCCTGGTGCATTCTGTGCCATGGTGTGGCTCTGTTGTATGTTATCTTGTTCAAAAGTTAGCAATCTACTGTGCACAAAGAGCAGACATTCACAATTATGTGATGTTATGACTGTAGATGAATAATCCCAATAATTTGTCAACAGAAACCATTATAACCACCAAAGGCCAATATTGTCAAAGTTATGAGTAATGTGGATTACGACCACATGTCCCAGTTTTGCATACTACCTAAATCTGGTGGAATGTAATTCCTTAGACAAACATAAAGTTTATAGCAGTGCAACTTTTGCTAGAAACATCTGCTCACCTTCATCACTCTGCCAAAACAACTCATTTAGTTTAAGTGACCATAAGATTTGTCTGAACACTATCAGATTGAGGTCAAAAACAAGGAATAAGAAAACAACTAACAGTTCTGTATTTCATTTCCTTACAGTATGAGACAGGCAGTCACTTGTCAAATACGCATTGGGCCAGCGAGGGAAACATGGGGGTAGATTTTGACTTTGTGCGGTAGTGTAAAAAGGGTGATAGTGAATTGGCAGCCCTTTTTACATCTCTCCCGATTTTTATTTGCGCTGAAAAGTCAATGGAACAGATATCCCTGCCATGATTCCCAGCCCTTACTCCTGCTATTGTCTTAAGTGCAGCTATCCCCACCCCCCCCATGCTCTCCTGGATCCAAGGCCTGATCCCCAAATTAGAGGCATGGCATGACATCGTTTCAGACTGGAGCATGGTTTTTAAGTGGACAAAAAGTCATACACCTTGAATGGCTGATCCGGGCGGTGGGGGGGGGGGAATGTTAACTAGAACATGAGGAGGATTTCCTGCTCTCCTTTGAACAATGCCATGGGATCTTTCACATCCGCCTGAAGAGCTGGGCGAGGCCTTCATTTAACTTGTCATCTAAAAGTTGGTATGGCAAACAAGACGGTGTTCGTCAGTACGGCACTGAGTTTTTAAAAAATTCATCCTTGGGATGTGGGCGTCGCTGGCGAGGCCGGCATTTATTGCCCATCGCTAGTTGACCTTGAAAAGTGTCAATGGCATTTTGGTGTCGAGGTTGCAGTGGGGCTTGAAACCACTGGTCAACCCCTTATTTTGAGATTAGGACCCCTAGTTCGAAACACTCCAGCCACGGTAAACAGCTCTCATCAGCCACCCTGTCAAGCCCTCTAAAATTTTTATACATTTCAATGAGATCACCTCTCATTCTTCTAAACTCCAGAGAATATAGCCCACTCTGCTCAATCTCTCCTCCCCTCTCATCCCAGGAGTAACGGAAATACAGAGCAGGAGGGCTGGGCTGTTTGGGACTGGGAGGGTAGAGAGTTACCAAAGATATGGTGCACACTCTGTGCAAGGAAATGGCTGTGGGAGTGAATGCCACCTCCTTGAACTCCAAGACTCCTGTGCAGGGCAGGAAAAAGCTTAACAACCTCACCAGACCAGCCAAGATAAGCCAGCTGCTCTCCCTATCCCTTCGTTGCAGTCTCTTTATATGTGTGGCGCGCCTTCATTCATTGCCTTCCTTCATGTTACCAGAGGAACCAGAAGTGAAAGTAAGATCTGACAGTGGGGAGCAGAGGCTCCGCAGAAGTCAGCTCTTGGATTCCCGAGCCTGCCGACTCAGATCTCTGGGGTCCTGCCCTAAAAAGGATGCTGGATGAGCATTACACTCACATGGAGGCATCGAGAACCATCTCTGAGGACCTGAGACAGGTGCCATGGGTCACTGCGGAATCTAATGCATCTGCCAAAATCCTAGGCGAATTCAACACAATGTAGTGATACCTGGAACGCAGGGTGGCACCACGAACATCTGGTGAAGATGTCAAATGGGCTGCCGCCTCACTATCACCCGTTTTACAGCATCGCACAAAGTCAAGATCTACTCCCAGTTGTCCATGTAGCTTTAGGATGCCGGCCATCAGTAATTTCACTGAAGCATTTTTGTTTTAAGAAAGAAATGCCAAGATAACAGTACTGTGGCGCCTTATCCTGGAGTATCTAAATCGATACCGCTAACTGCAACAAAAAACAAAAATGCTTGCACTTGTTTTTTTCCCAGAGAGAAGAATTGAACAGATGGATTGAACATCCAAATTCAGACTGTGAGCACACTTGATTTGAGCTGGAGCTGCTACTGGCTGCAGTTTATATAGTCAACATATTGGTACCAAAGTTATTGATGCTCTGCACATGGTCATTCAATCACATACTTTTGCATGTGCATCAAAATTCTTAACTTGCACTCTCTTTTTCAACAGGATTGCAAACAATCGCTGTCTTGGTGAAGTCTAAAACATCCTATGCTGCACTGGTGTCTGTTCGCGCTGCCATAGAAAGGTGATTAGAGAATTCTGATAGGGGCCTTTTTGCTTGAAAGGCCCAGTGTGGTGGCATAATCTACAAATTCAAGTGTTGTGATTGTTTAATAACCAGCCCTCCTTAAGACAAAGTGCGTACAAGAACATAAGAAAATGTCAAGGACAAGAACGATGCTTCTCTATGTCACCCAGCCAGCATCCAAATAAGTTTGAATATCTCCAATGTCTTTAACTCTGTAATCTTACCTGAAAGGTTGTTACAAATGTTTATTATTCATCTTTTGAGGAATGATTTTTTTCTAATAATATCTGCTTTAAATTTACTTTTCATGAAATTATATTGGTATCCTCTTGTCCCACTAGCCTGCTTACCTTGAAGTAATGTTCTGGGTATCCTTTATCTATGCCATTTAATACCTTAAGTGTAACTTGTTGAGGTCCCACCTGAACTTTTCCCTTACAGCTTAAGTTCTTCTAATTTACATCGTGGCTTAGCCCACTTTACATTTGAGATCATTCTTGTCACTCTTCTTTGCACCCTCCCTAATGTTTTTATGTCCCTTTCGAAGCACGGCAACCAGAATTTTACTGAGTACTCCAAGTGCATACGAGATGTTTCTCACTATAGAGGTAATTTTATGATCCGGTGCTGTCGGTGAGACTCCCGCCCAGCTGTGCAGGCCCCACAAAATGACCCCTTACATATAAAGCGTTGGTTTATTTAGAAACAATAGAAAGTCAGATTCCCCGCAAGCACTGTTCAGTGTGTGTTCAATTTTTATTTGAAGAATACAATTCCTGTGTGAAACATCTGTCGATCAATTTGTATTTTGGTAGCCAGCATACAGTAACTTTTAAACAAATCTAATTGTTTACAAGCCTTTGATAGATGGCTATTAGACAAGAGGAAGTCTGTTTGCCATGGTACTAATTGGCATATTAGGGATCATTTTCTGACTTCGTACTTCTGGCAGGGAGCTTTGTCCACTGGTAGGTCATATCAGCTTGCATTGTCCATTTGCAACCATTCGCAATGCACACTGAAGCTTCTGATGGGTGAGGTTCTCCATCAGAAACGTAAAATCGGAAAATCCATCCATGTATTCCCACATTTCATGTGGCTGCACTCCCAGTACTTTCTCAGCTAGAGCACATTAATTTGGTCCCAGTGCCGACTTGTCAAAGTCTTTTGTCCCTTGGGAATCGGGGCTATAATGTTGCAGCTTGCCCTGTTTGGCTCCGTTTCCTTGTTCTCGGGCAGCTAAACGAGAGTGACATTTAATTCCAAACTTCTACTTTTGTTAGCTCCCAGTGTGGAATGAGGTTTCATCTGAGTCTTATCTTTGTTATAAACATCCTGTGGTCACCAAGATTCTTCTGATAGCTTTGGATGAAAGACATTTTACATTCCAGGCATTGAGATTATTCCCAAGGAGAGAAAGCGCAAACAATAGATTGGATCTAAGTTAAAATATATAAATATAAAATACATTTTAATATCCTGCTTTATCAATCAATTCCATGTATATTGACAGAATCACCAAAATATCATGTATAGAATTTGATATTATTTTAACCTTTAACCAGCACTTTCAGCTTCAACTCAGTTAGAGGACTTGATTACCCATGGGACATGGGCAGGATAGATCAAGGATGAATTATCCAGTCCATACGCTTTTTAGCTTGAAACTCTTAATTCTGTAAAGTTGCTGCATAACATTGTAACGACAAACAGGACAAGGCTTTTCTTTGAAAATAAAGGCAGAAGTCTTTTCTCCCACTTCACTGTGAGCTGTGTCATGTTCAGTTTGGTGTTCTGATTGCATTCATGCCAAACTAATTGAAACAAATCTAGTGACAGAGTTGGACCAGCAAACAATTCACAACAGTGCCATTGGAATGTCTGATGTATGTAACATGATTTCAACACATAATAATACAACCAACACAAAAACATAATTGGCCACAATTTGCTGCAGCAGGGCATCTAACGGCGTCTGCCGTTAGTTAGACTTGCCCTTGCACGTTTAGGTTTATTAATTTTTTTCCGTGGCTGAAAGTGCGAGCTGATAACGTCGCAGCGAGGGAAACAGGGTATCTGGGACCTGAGTGAACAGGGCAAGCAACTGGGTATCTCCTTAAGCAATCAGATTGAAGGATTGGGAAATTAACAGTGCAAGGACTGAGAAGGAAGTGTGAATTAGAGTGGGTCAATTCAATGTCAAATCAGATATGAATAGAGAAATAGAGAGAGGGAAAGAAAGATTGAATTAAGAGAGGGAGAAAAAAAGAGACAGAAAGGAAAAGTAAATATGTTCTAAAAATTTTAAATTTTACATTTTTAAAAATCTCCAACAACAGTTAAAATCTGAAGGAATGAGACTCCACACTTGTAATAGTTAATTTTCAGTGGCAGAGAGGTTGACTGGCAGTAATCAACACTTATCACGTCATTAAAAGATCGAATTGGACAAGACTTAACTTTCTGCGGCAAGTTTAGTTTGTATCTAGTTCAAATATACCAACTTCACGCCATTCCTGCATTTCAATGGTGAGGCAGACAGCGATATACTGTTTTTGCAAAACTAACGGCATATCTTGGACAGCAACTTTTGGATTTCTGCGTTGAACCGTGCATCTGCCCCTCGCCTGACGTTGCTGTACCATTGGCGCATAAATAACGGCACCGTTATTAGCCTCACCGTTATTTTGACACCAAATTCTAGCCCATTGAAAACGACCAAACAATCCCATCAAAAAAAGATGTGCCAATATCGCCTCATTGTAGGGTAATTGTTCCAATGTAATTCATGAGGTAGTGTTCCATGCTCACCAAAACAATCCAACATTATGTGAATCGTATTCCCTTAGTCAGATCATTGCATGTCATGAGATAGGTTAGGATGGTAAAGGTCCTTCAGCACATTTGATCTCTTACTTCCAGAACCCCGCCTCTACCGTCTCCCGATGATAGTATCAGCTGTTTCTTAAATTAGTCCAGTCTTCTGGCTTCAAGCAACTTGTTCCAGCTGCTGCTCACCCTCTGTGTAAAGAAATATTTCCTGATCTCTGTCCTAAATTGGCCCTTCATAAGGGTTTTAGGTAAAGTAGAAACTGTTCCCATTGGCGGAAGGGTCAAGAACCAGAGGGGACAGATTAAAGGTGACTGGCAAAGAACCAAAGGCGACATGAGGAAAAACTTTTTTACACAGCGAGTGGTTATGATCTGGAATGCACTGCCTGAGGGGGTGGGTGGAAGCAGATTCAATCGTAGCTTTCAAAAAGGTATTGGATAAATACTTGAAGGGAACAAATTTGCAGGGCTACGGGGAAAGAGCAGGGAACGGGACTAATGGGATTGCCCTTACAAAGAGCCAGCACAGGCTTGATGGTCCAAATGGCCTCCTTCTGTGCTGTAACTATTCTATGATTCTATGATTCAATAACCCTAATCCTGTATCCTCTTGTCCTGCTGCCTTGTTTTGTGTTTACTGTCAAGAGACTCAAAATTACCTTATTTTCCAATTCCCCCCACCACTCTCTTAAAGGTGCTGACTCATATTGGCAAATACCTCCATGGGTATTGGTCCCCTATCATTATCTTACCCATTCTATATGTGTGAGCCTGCACTATGAGCTTATTCAATTGTGTGGCACCAAAGTCGAGTCTGATCTTGCCCCCACCTATTGTCGACATATGTATTTTCCAACAACAGTTCCTGCATAGTGATCAGGAGCAGGGACCATGCTGATAATGCAGTGATGGGATTATATTATCGACCCCACTGTCTGGTCTCACACGTGAAGAACGTCGTTGACTACAATTCTTGTCAAGTGAATCCAAGCTGGGTACAGCCCACTGCGATCCCGAGAAAGCTGCTTGAAACTGTCAAATGGTGCAAGGTTCACAAGGGATTACACCAGCACCATTCATTGGTCATAACATTGAAGCAGATTCAGCAAATCAGCTCACAGCTGACATATGGTAGACGTCAATCCAAAGAGGGATCAGGTCATAAGGAAAGGTTCTTAGATGGTCAAAGAATGAGAGTAATTAGTAACTGCGTACAGTTCTGGTGCCCTTATTTAAGGAAGGACATACTTGCATTGGAGGCAGTTCAGAGAAGGTTCACTAGGTTGATTCCGGGTATGGAAGGGTTGTCTTATGAGGAAAGATTGAACAGGTTAGGTCTATACTCATTGGAGTTTCGAAGAATGAGAGGAGACCTTATTGAAACATACAAGATTCTGAGGGGACTCGACAGGGTAGATGCTGAGAGGATGTTACCCCTCATGGGGGAATCTAAAACTAGGGGGCATAGTCTCAGAATAAAGGGTCCCCCGTTTAAGATGGAAATGAGGAGGAATTTCTTCTCCCAGAGGGTCGTGAATCTTTGGAATTCTTTACCCCAAAAAGCTGTGGAGGCCGAGTCATTGAATACATTCAAGGCTGAGTTAGACAAATTTTTGATCAGCAAGGGAGTCAAAGGATATGGGGAAAGGGCGGGAAAGTGGAGTTGAGGTAAAAATCAGATCAGCCATGATCTCATTGAATGGTGGAGCAGGCTCGAGGGGCTGAACGGCCTACTCCTGCTCCTATGTCTTATGGTCTCTTATTATGGTCTTATAGTAATTGGCCGTGTGGTAAGTTGTAAAGTTTAGTGAGAGGCTGCTACGTTTTAGATTCACATAAAAAAACTGCAGGGTAAAGAGTGAGACACAAAATGAAAGAGGTGGAGAAGGAAGGAGATAAAAGGAGACGTACAGAAAGTTAGACTGAAAGAGAGGCCAAAGAGGAGGGATAACTTTGGAGATGAGTCAGAGAAGAAGGAAAATAAACAGAAACAAGGGCAGACAGGAAATTAGAGAACAAGGAGAAATGGGCAGCTGGGAGCAAAAGGGGAAAGAGAACAGAAAAAATGAGAAGAAAGATGGGGCAGGAAATAGTGAGGGAAAGAGAGACAGAGGTTTGGGTCAACATGAAAGAGATGGTGGGGAGAGTTGTGATTGAGAGAATAGAGATAGGGACAGATTTATAGTGTGAAAGATGGGGAAGGAAACAGAACAGTGAGTGAGACATGGAAGAGAGAGCATGTGTACAAGAACGGTGGCAGTACTAAAGGTTATGGGGATGGGGGTCATAGATTACAGAGGGCTGTGGGTGATTACTCCTTCATAACAAATTCCACTTTAACTGCAGGTAAAAAAAAAGTGCTGTCACATTCTGCTCAGTTTTCAGCGATAGGAGACCTTGGGGGTAATTTTGACTTTGAGCGATAGTGTAAAACGGGCGATAGACGGATTCAACCACCCGTTAGACATCTCTCCTGACTTTAGTTTCCAATGAAGTCAAAGAAGAGGACTCTGCACTTATATAGGCCGTCCCAAAGTACATCACATCCAACAAACTACTTTTACAGTGCAGCCACTGCTCTTAGTGGGTAAAGCATGGTTCCTCCAGTTCCGTGCTTCACGAGGCCACAGAATTTCCTTGGATTTTCTGCCCCTGCGCTGTCATAACTTCAGTGGAAGCGCAGCAAGAAACCCCGTTCGCACGCGTCCCGAGGAAATTCAGGGCCCTTGGTGTTTTTAAGTTGGAGGAGTGCAGCTGACTGTGGACTGGAAGTTCTACTACGGTTGGCTGCACCCCTATGTAGAAATGATTGGACCTAACGTCGTCATAGACCTACGAAAACATGGGTCTGGGAATCTGCTTTCGGATTAAAGCTTCCTGTTCCAGTCAAGTAAATGCAGGGAGCTATTCGATCTCCTGAGACAGCAACAAACAGACCTGGCCAAGTAATCGCACTCAAAGGAAAATCTCAGGATAATCTGAAACTTTTGTCACGTCACATGTTTCAGTGTGAGGTTTAGTTAATAACTCGCCCCTCAGAACCCCAGAAATTTCCTGAGGGGATTACTGAGATTCACCAAAACTCCTATTCTCTTCTAGAATAAATATTTTCTGCTTAGACAGACTCCAAAGCAAAACATTTTGGCTCAGACATGGTGGTATTTTCACAGATTATGTTGCAAACTGTGTATAGTGTGTATTTGGCCAGAAAACGCTGCGATGTTATGGTCACAGAAAGCAGCACACGTTTTCTCACGGTAAGTAGAGTTCGATATCAGATTTCAAAATACTGATTTAAAGCTGTGGTGTCCCTTAGCAGGATGTTCTTATCAGACAGAGTTAAAATAGCTTACCCATCAAAAATTATATTCCTACTACACCTTGAAGATATTTATTTTTTAGTAGGAGAGATCAATAATACGAGTTGAAGGATTTCTTTTAAAGATTACCTCTCCCTACTTTTTCTCCCACCCGAAGACACCGAATCCATGGAGGCTGACATGTGTGACACAGACAGCATGCATTGGGAGGCTATTTGACTGTGGAAAGCATCACAGCCAAGCCTAGTGCTGTCCTCGCCTGGCGTGCACACACATATGTACTTTCCAGCAGGGGCCACGAGATAGCAATCCTGAGTGAAATGTTAGCTGTGTTTTTTTCTCCCTCTCCCTAGTCCTGGGTCACTGCAAACAATCGCAGGACTCCTGTCACAGCTCCATCTTAGACCAGCAGAGGCAGCAATCAAGAACTGGGGATCTTTCTAATCTGTGTGACCAGGTACCACTCTGTGTGGTGCATCAGCCAGCAAGTCATCAGGCTGCTTTTTGAAAGGACTTTCCACTCTCCTGGCATGCATTTTCCCTCCCCAAGTACCTCCACAGAGTCAAGAATCAGGGACAAGAATTGAGCTTTAGTATCACACAAAACTGCATGGGGTCGAGTTTCCGCCAGGAGTATCAGTGCAATCTGGACGGAATCGGCCAAACCAGCGCAAAAGATCGGGGGAATTTTAAACGTGAGTTATGCCCAAAACCACTTACTTTAGGGCTTCCCGCTACCTTTTACACTGGTTTAAGATTCAATTCGTCCAGATCAGGCCCCTGACCATTAATCTGGCCACGCTCCCAGATCGACATTGTGAGATTCCACCGATTGGGCTGGTTTGAGAAGGCTCTTCATATTGAGCTCATTTTCTTAGGCGCACAGGCACATTTTAAAAGTTTTTTCACATCAAATAATACTTAATTTACTGAGAAACTGACACCAATGAAACTAGTAAATGATTCAGTATAGTTTTTAAAAGTCATTTTCAGTGATTTTAACTCAGCTTACTCACAGATGGAGGACTGGACACTCTTATTAAAAATGCTTATTTTTGGTGATAAACCCTTTTTCAGCTGTATTAATAAAACTGCAGCAGGTTCCCACTCTTAAATACATCAAGAAATATTTATTAATGGAAAGAAAAAGAAGAAATTATTACGTTCTATTACGCTGCACCAATTGCGCTGGTTCATGGAAGATTTTACGTTTGTGATTCTGCAAACGAATTTTAGCGGAAACTTGAACTGTAACTGAATATCAAGCACATTTTGGACGCAATTTCCCGATTACGCCCAAAGTGGAAACTATACCCCAAGTGTGGATCTGTGTCTCCTGCTCTAAACAGCAAATATTTCCATAGTCAATTGTGCTAGCATTGCAATTTTTTTCCCACTTGTAATCTGACAGTAAAAGAAAGAACTTGCATTTGTACAGGGCATTTCACAACCTCAGGACGTCAGTAAGTGCTTTACAGCCAATGAAGTACTTTTGAAGTGTAATGTAGAAAATTACATTATCTGCTATGTCCAAGCAGCATAACATAATTTCACATTTCAATACACTGCTGTAACTTGGCAGTATGTTGAAGATTTATCCCGATCCTGTTAGTGGGAAGAACATTTCTGTTGCTTTTGAGTATCTCAGACGTCTGATTGATTATTGTATAACGCATGTTAAGTACAATGATTGCATTGTGCAACTCAATCCCATGGGTTTTTGACCGTGCTTACGAAGAAAAGTAGCAAAGGTTATAGTTACTGGTAGGTGTCAAGCTGCCCCTCACATGTGTCATTGCCAGGGTTTAAGTTTGAATTTATTTAGTTAATTGCCCAATTCAGAAAGTACAGGAGTTATAACTGACAGATCGTTGCCAGCTAATAAATACTAAAGGATGCTGTCTTCCTGAAAAGATGTTGCCAATCTTTGTTTTTGTTCTAGAGGGGGAAAAGCTAAAGCATTTGTTTTTGTCACAATGGCATCATTTGAAAAAGATCCAGCGTTTTGCAACAGCATCATTTATATTCATTGAATTAATCTTTGTAAATCGACAATAAAAAAGGTTTGCCAGACACTTTGTCATGAAGAGGTGGCCCTTTAAATCAGGGATATAATAAACACATTAAAACACAACATAAAATCAACATCCAGAGGGTGATGGAGTGCATTGTGGAAAGCAATGTGGTGTGCAACAGAATCATGGATTAAGATTGTTCTTTAAACTTCTCGGCCAGGGATGGTGTTTGTATGAAAGGAAGGTGAGAACCCTTTCAAGAAATGACACCGTGCAATGGAATGCCAATGCACCAAATAGTGGGTAGTATTTTGGTTTGTGGCAATGATATGAGTTCCCAAACCTCAACTAGGCTTCTAGGCTTTGATATGGAGGTTTTACGCAAAGATTATACACTTCCCATTAGGAAGTAGGGGAAATTAGAGGGTCAATCACCCAAGGCTGCTTTTATGCATCTTGTTGTGGTCAGTTAACAATTTCATTGGAAGATTGGAAGCCATTTTTCTGGCTGGTCACACCAACTTTACACTAATTAGCCAGGTGTAACCAAGCAGAACATCTACCCTACCCGCTCTACCTGAAGGAAAGGGGGATCCTCCTGATCAGGAACCTCCATGGCAGTACCTTAGAAAAAAAAGGACTTGCATTTATATAGTGCCTTTCATAACCTCAGGGCTCCCAAAGCCAAAGAAAGTACTTTTTAAAAAATGTAGCCATGGTTGTAATATAGGAAACACGGCACCAATTTGTAAAAAGCAATGAGATAATGACCAGATAAACTGTTTTAGGTGTTGGTTGGGGGAGTAGTGTTGGCCCATGGGAGAACTCCCCTGCTCTTCTTCGAATAATGCTGTGGGATCTTTTACATCCACCTGAGAAGATAGACAGGGTGATTTCCCGACTTCGTGCAGTTGGCGGGGAGTCTTGCTCACCGACAGGGTGTATCAGAAATTCGGATGCATGCTGACTTATTAAATTAAACTATATAACTATGAAGGCATACTAAGCAACACTGCCATGAGCACAAGTTAATTATTCAGTTGTTATCATATCTTATAATGTCAGCCCCTAGAAAAGAGAAGGCTGAGAGGTGACCTGATAGAAATCGTTATGATAATGAAAGGGTTTGACAGGGTAGACGTAGAGAAAATGTTTCCACTTGTGGGAGAATCCAAAATTTGAGGTCATAAATCCAATAGAGAATTCAGGAGAAACTTCTTTACCCAAAGTGTGGTAAGAATGTGGAAAGCCTTACCACAAGGATCAGTTGAGGCAAATAGCATTTAAAGGTTTGCTAGAAAAACACACAAAGGAGAAAGAAATAGAAGGATACACTGATCGGGGTAGATGAAGTAGGGAGGGAGGAGGCTCGTGTGGAGCATAAACACCAGCATAGACCAGATGGGCCGAATAGCCTGTTTCTGTGCTGTAGGCTCTATGTAACTCAATGTAACCTTATTAATCAGTACCAAGAAATGTATTTATTGCATGAGTGAAGAATATTTTCATTGCAGATTGATATATTTCTATCACTTAAAAACAAATCTTTTTTTCTGGTGTGTTTCAAAACCTATCTACATTTCCATGTTCATATAAAAGTTTACTAGTGACTTTCTCTTTAAGCATTCTTTGCTCTTTTATATTTCCACTCTCATCTACCTAAGACAAGTGGGAACCAATGAGGTAAACAGTAAACTATCACTTTACAGATGAATTAGGCTCTGAGGGAACGCCCATATTTGACTTTCAGCTGTGGGTTGTCATCTATTTATAAATTCATAACTAGCATTTTCTGTTGTAAAACTGAAGCATAAAAATATAAGGATGTTCATACTGACTGTACAATTTGTTAGATAATGAATGACCTATTAGTGATTGTTTAGTTCTGTCACACAAGATAATTGGTGGAGGTCATTTTATACATATTCGAAGCATATTTATCAAGGAGAGTAAAATCGTACAAAGAAATGCTGCATATGCTGCCTTATTAAATGGAACCACACCACTAATACTGAGAGTTTTTATTGTAATGCTTATTTCCAGTTCCCTCACATAACATATTAGATGGATGTTTTGGAAATGGCATCACAATGATAATAACTTTAATTTTACAAACACTCTTTTTCTGTTTGATAACTCAATATATCAATTATTTCATAACGTGCACTGTTCTGATTTATTTTACCTCTCTTTTCCTGTACTTTGAACATTTAGAAAATAAAACCAGAAATAAAACACAATTGATTGGCGAAAGCAGGAGATATCCAACTAAACCAAACAATCTTTACCAAGAAGGTCATTCCTTCAAGAATTAGATCGCTTTGTGGTTATCTTTTGTTCTGTGAAAGCTGCTTCAAGACTCATGGTCCTAAACTTCTCCAAAGAAAGGAAATGGGACTGGAAAAAGGGAACTAGAAATGCTGGATTAAGAGACTTGTGCGCAAATGGCTTGCCAAAAACAAAATACTGATTTGATTAAATGTGAAGTACATAGATCATCTTACTCTTACAGTCTTTATAAAATCTCGATAGATTATACATAACTGATGATTGTTTTTTACTACAGAAAACCTCTTAAGTAGTTGTGACACGAGGATTACTCTGGTGCATACTCCATCCACGCCAGCCATGTTTAAGAGGCGGTACTACTCCCTACACACAGTCTCCATTCCCGGTCCAGTCTCTTATTCTTTAATCTCGGTTTGAGCTGAATAACTTCTGTCATTGTCCTGACCTGCCATGAAGTTTCTCAGCTTAATGCAACACTTGAATGACTCTCTGTCATTATACTATATTTAGGTAATGAAAGGTGTAATTAGCTTTGTTCGACTGCAAACTGATCCCCCTCCGCATGCATTATAAAAGGTAATAAAATAGGGACGCAGATATAAAAACCTGAATAAGCATATTATTCAATGTCATTTCATGAGCCAAAACTGATGAAAGAGCTCAGGTAAGAGAGATTCAAATGGTTCAAAGCCCAACAACAGGACTTGTCAGTAGTGGCTATGTTAAGGGCTGCATTAAAGTATGTCAGGTATAAACAGAGCCGATATTTAATCAATCCTCCACTGTGGTGGCTTTTGAATAATTGATGGCATTTTTTGATGATTGCTTTCCTATTACAGTATCTTATCTCTCTTTGGGGATATTGTGAGAGAGAGGTTTTGTCTCATTGTCAACAATGTTCTGTGCCTGACATTATCCAGGTTTATCTTCTTTATGAAGCTGTCGTCTTCTTGTTAATTGTTCTCTCTGGCTATTGTTTCCTGACCGAGCCATCTGCTTTATCACACCCCATCAGTTGTCTGAAGGAATGAATGCAGGTGGCAATAAAGGCCCAGCAGTAAAGACACAAAGCAGAGGATTTTAATGCAGACATTCTTACTGCAGTGACATTGTTGCTTGCTGGAGCACAGTCCAGAGATGCAGTAAATGAATGTTTGAATAGCTGCATGCAATTGTATCATGGCTTTTGGCTGTAAAAGACAATATATATTCACCTCACTGTCAAACTTTTAGAATGGTTTCTTTGATGAGATGTTTGCATGTTTACTGAATAAATGGTGTGATTTGTTTTAGCGTATTTAACACTTCATTATTACACTACGGATGTAAAATGAGGTGCAGAAATTCAGTTTTTGGTACCAGACATCCTAACAGTTTTGTCTGTGGATAATAATATTATTATTATTACCTAACCACTTGGTTCAGTTGGCTGAGTTGTGGATTCAAGACCCACGTCAGGACTTAAGCACATCATCAAGGCTGACATTTCAGTGCAGTACTGAGGGAGTGCTGCGGTGCTGGGAGCACCATCCTTTGGATGAGGCATGAAGCCGAGGTCCTGGTTGCTTGTTCAGGTAGATGTTAAGAATCGCAAAGCACTGTCTGAAGATGAGCAGGTGTTTTCTTAGTGTCAGCATTCTTCCCTCAACCAACATCAAAATAATAGATAAATGATCACTTTTCTCATTGCTGTTTGTGGGACTCTGCTGTGTGCAACTTGACTGTTGTGTTTACCTATGTAGCAACAGTGCAATTCATTTTGTGTGAAGTGCTTTCAGATGTCCTGAGACATGGTAAGGCACTATATAATTGCATGTTCTGCCTTTCATGATAACATGTCATTATATGTATGTTTATTAATTATTCCTTGTCCCAAAATGAAGTATAAAGAAGCCAAAATGCTTAACAAGATAAAGAAGTTGATATTTTTGGATAGTTCAAACAGTTCCGGTTTTCTCGGTGTATCTTACAACTTTCCTGATCCAAATGGGTGTCTCCTGATCTAATTGGGCAATTGTTGATCTAACTGGATGTCTCCTGATCTGACTGGATGTCTCCGAATCAAACTGGGAGACTCCTGATCAAACTGGGAGTCTCCTGATCTAACTGGACGTCTCCTGATCTAACTGGGAGTCTCCTGATCTAACTGGGAGTCTCCTGATCTAACTGGATGTCTCCTGATCTAACTGGACATCTCCTGATCTAACTGGACATCTCCTGATCAAACTGGGAGTCTCCTGATCAAACTGGGAGTCTCCTGATCAAACTGGGAGTCTCCTGATCAAACTGGGAGTCTCCTGATCTAACTGCATGTCTCCTGATCTAACTAGATGTGTCTTGGTTTAACTGAATGTCTCCTGATCAAACTGGAAGAATTGCAATCAGGAGGTTTGTCTACAATATCTGGGATCAGTGTGGCACAGATGATTCATAATCCCCCTGGATCATTCGTTAATCTGCGAGGGGGTAAGTTTATGTGTGCCATCCATTGGCCCTAATTAGCTAGCTGAGCAATTTACAATCAGTTCATCTGGTAATCCAGAAGTGCTGATCAGAAGCAACAACACCTTGCATTTGTAAAACGTCCCAAGGTGCTTCACAGGAGTGATTATCAAACAAAATTTGACACCAAGTCACATAAGGAGATATTAGGACAGGTGACCAAAAGCTTGGTCAAAGAGGTAGGTTTTAAGGAGCATCTTAAAAGAGGAGAGAGGGGTAGAGAGGCGAAGGGGTTTATGGAGGGAATTCCAGAGCTTTGGGCCTGAGCAGCTGAAAACACAGCCGCCAATGGAGGACCAAAGAAAATCGGGGATGCGCAAGAGGCCAGAGTTGGAGGAGTGCAGACATCCCGGAGGGTTGTAGGGCTGGAGGAGGTTACAGAGATAGGGAGGGGTGAGGCCATGGAGGAATTTGAAAACAAGAATGAGAATTTTAAAACTGAGGCATGGCCAGACCGGGAGCCAATGTAGATCAGCGAGCAAAATCCGTTTCATGGACAATAAAGTGTCCTTCGTTGTGCAGAAAGTATTGGGCAGGATAACAGTGATTTTCAACTCAGAAGCAACTCCCTCCCTGACCCCACCAACCACCCATCCGAAAGAAAATCTAGGAGGAGGTAAACAGGGGTGATTATGCTGGCTATACCACCAGAAGTTTCCCAATTTATCTGGACTGACTGGAATAAACGCCATAGGCAAAGGCAACTAACTGGCTGAGAATAACTCACATATAAGATTCTTGGTTGTGCGTCACTAATCACCTGCATATTGACCAAATGGAGCTATTTGTTCATGACGTACACCATCAGGTTAATTATGGGCAACTTTATCTGTGAGTGAACATAGCTGATTACATTTAAGACCTTTAGGGTAGCCAGCAATGTCATGGAATTTTTGCAATGTCTCCAATTGCGGATTTGTGGCTCTGTGGAAATGGACGAGGCTGCAGCCCATCACATCTGCCACCTCTTGGATGCAGGTGGATGTAGTTCTTTGTTTAATTAATTTAACTAGTTTAATTCCTGGGATGAGAAGGTTGTCCTATGAGGAAAGATTGAGTAGATTGGGTCTATACTCTCTGGAGTTTAGAAGAATGAGAGGTGATCTCATTGAAACATAAGATTCTGAGAGGGCTTGACATGGTAGATGCTGAGAGGTTGTTTCTCCTGGCTGGAGAGTCCAGAACTTGGGGTCATAATCTCGGGATAAGGGGTCGGCCATTTAGGACTGAGATGAGGAGGAATTTCTTCATTCAGAAGTTCGTGAATCTTTGGAATTCTCTACTCCAGAGAGCTGTGGATGCTCAGTCGTTGAGTATATTCAAGACTGAGATTGATAGATTTTTGGACTCTAAGGGAATCAAGGGATTTAGGGATCGGGCGGGAAAGTGGAGTTGAGGTCAAAGATCAGCCATTAAATGGTGGAGCAGGTTCGAGGGGTTGTATGGTCCACTTCTGCTTCTATTTCTTATGTTCTTATGTTAATTCCTGAGATAACTGAAATGATTCTGTACCAGGACTGTTGCAGTTTTCACAGCCACAAAGGACACCCACATCTACTATCATTTGACAATTCTCAATAATTACCTCCCTGGAGACCAACAACCTCCTTACACACCACCCCTCCATTAATCTCTAGGTATGATATTCTGGCCCTATAGACTTTTGATACAGTCTTCTGAGAATCTTATTGTTGTGTGCTCAAATTCATCTTGGTCCAACTTACATGGATAATGGCAGCCAATGAGGACACATGCCTTGTTACTGCTAACTTGCTAGATTTAGAAAAGTGTTCACTGCATTATCTCAGAGCTTGTCTTAAAGCCAACAGGGGTAGAGGTTACTTAAGTGCTTAGAAACTGCAACACAGCTGCATTTAATTGAACCTGCTCACCAATTAATAGTCATACTTGCTGTATTCCTAACCTATTATCAACATTCTGAACCTGAGATGGGCACTAGGAACTTCCATCTACACTTGACAATTGCTTTTCTTTGGTGTCATCAGATCACTGACAAGATTACTCGTGCTCAGAAGAACAGCCCCTTAGTTATTCCATGAGTTGCAGTACGTGGGACTGCTCATTTATTCATCAAAATCCTATCCTTGGGATTGGATATGTCTCTTGAAAGCTGTGTGCCTCTGTATTAACCCATTCACTCGTAGACATGTAGATGTGAACAAATTGCTATCTAAATTACAGAATCTAGGCTGGCACTCCAGTGTAGTACTGAGGGAGTGCTGCACTGTCGGAGGTGCCATCTTTTGGATGAGAGGTTAAACAGAGGTCCGCCCTCTCAGGCGGATGTAAAAGATCCCATGGCATTATTTCAAAAAAGAGCAGGGGAGTTCTCCTCGGTGTCCTGGCCAATATTTATCCCTCAACCAACATCACTAAAACAGATTATCTGGTCATTATCTCATTGCTGTTTGTGGAAATTTGCTGTGTGCAGATTGGCTGCCATGCTTCCTACAAATTACAACCGTGACTACACTTCAAAAGTACTTCATTGGCTGTAAAGCTCTTTGGGATGTCCTGAGGTCGTGAAAGATGCTATATAAATGCAAGGCTATCTTTTTTTTTCTTTTACCTTGATAATACTAATCCACATTCAGCACAACAGTAGTCCTGCATTGCTGGGGTTGGTTGGGGAGGGGCACATTGAGGTCACAGGTGTTCCCCGAGTGCTCATCACCGCACAAAATAAAAAGTTATCATTATTACTAACTAGACGTTTCTACTGCCCCGACACTTGTGCAGAGTTGGTAAAGCATTTGGATGGTTTCTGCAGCTGCACTGTTTCAAGCTCTCCACGCTCCTGTTGTGAGCACCCCTGTTTGAACTCCTTGTTGAATCTTCAGATCATGGACAAGTCTGAGAGGACATACAGCTTTCTCATTGGCCAAGTATTGCATTGGCTGTGACTGGATTAATGATTCATGTCAAGTGCCTTGGCTGACAACTGTAAGATCTCACTTTGAGTAGAACTTATTCCATTCGAACAGATGCAATTCAGTAATAATATCAACATTGTAAAAATGATTTGTCATGTTTAATCAAAAATACAAAGAGAAAGAGCCAAGAAACACAACATTAGACAACAGCAAATGAAAAATAAATGCTTGGACGAGAAAAAAAGGATTGGGGTACTTAGGTTGCCAAAAGGAAATAAATCAAGTAAAAAGAAGTCTCATTTGTAACTTGTATTGGAAGTTTGCAGAGTTACTTGGAGCTACCTATCTTGTTGCTGAGCCTGTACAGTTGAGACTTTGTCCTATCTGGTAGAACTGTGGGGTTTCCATTGAGCAGTGTGGTGGTGAAGAGTCTTCTGGGGAATGCAGCCTCATCGCAAATATAGGTACCTCCACGTAACTTATTAAGGTGTCCAAAAATCATTCCAACTTTTTGTTGCAATTAACTAAAATAAATGACCATAATAACTGTAGTCTTTCAAATGTCCCTGCTCCCCGAGTAGACTCTTCCAGCAGACTATAGCTTGTGATATGTTCTTGGCTGAGACTTCACATTGGAGACATATCCCAACCAGTTAATACCTGCTCTCACTGCCAAACATCATTCCTGGTTGGTCAAGAAGGAAATAAAACTTGCTACAAAGGCCATCTCCAAAACACACTTCATCTCTCACCGTTCATATTCCCTTCCTGCCTCGAACCCATCCACCCTCTTCTTCCACTCCCAGAAAAATCGACTCCCTAACAGTCTCATCAGCATCCTCTCCAACTCCCAACTCCTCCTAATCTGGGCTGCTAACTACACAGGCAGCTGCACCTCCATTAACCTACTCGACAAATGTCTTGCCTCCACTTTAAAAACCTTTGTCGCAAACAAATCCCAGACAGTCTCCATGTCCTATGGTGGCGGCTATAGTACCAGACATGAACGTGTGGTGTGCGACCAGTATGGCTACCCATTAGCATATTTAGCTTAGCCACCTCGAGCAGTGCTGCATCTCTCTCTCTCTCTCTCTCTGTTAAATCCAACTATTATTTCAGGTTCATCTTAGAGGGCAGGAACCAGTCTTCTGCATCACCTCCACCATTCTACATCCTCCATTCTCATATCTGATAGTAGATGAGTTCATGGACTTCTTTGAATTCAAGATCAAGGTCATGCGTTCCACTGTCGCCGCCTCATCCTCTCCCTCCTCTCCTCTTCCACGCCCCAAAATCCTCCGAGCTCCCCTCCCAACCCAGGCCCCATCTCAGCTAAACTCTACAATTTTTGCACCATTCCCCCATCATCCCTCATCAGGCTCATGTTCTCCATAAAGCTTCCCACTTCCTCCTTTGACCCCCCTCCTGACCCACCTCTTGACTACCCAACTTCCCCTTTCTTAGCATCATGCTTACCAACAATGTGAGCCACTACCTGTCTTCAGGCATTGTTCCTACTCTCAAAACCATTGTCATTACCTTCCTCCATAAACAGGTCAGCCTCGACCCATTCACCATTCCAAACAATCTCCGTATCTCTACCCTCTATATCTCTCCAAGATCTTTCCCATTGCCACCTAACTTTATTCTTATTTCCTATTTGAGTCCCTCCAAACTAATTTCTGAACTGACCACAGCACTGAAATGTTCTGGTCCAAGTCACGAATGCAGTCCTATGCATTTGTGTCCATGACTTGCTGTCACTCCTCATCCTCTTTGACTTTCTGCTGCCTTTGTGACACTGTTGCCTATTCATGCCCACTGACGCTCATCCATGGAAAACTTCCATGGTACTGCTGTATCATGAATCCACTCCCACCATTTTCTGACGGTCACTCCTCCTATGCCTGCATGGTCATTTCCAGCTGCACCTATTTAACATCTGCATGCTACCGCTCAGCGATATCAACTGCAAACCGAGGACGTTTGAAACCAAGGTCAGGCAGGTAGTCTGCAGTTTTTTTGGGTGAGACTGCGAGTCATGGTCAGGGTTTGGAATTTGAACTGCTCAGGTTTCAGAGCCTCTTCTTCCTGCACTTGACCTTCTGGCTGCTTGCTAAACCGATTGTACAACCTCGGCCACCTGCTAATTGAGTTTTAAACCTCACATCTAGTCCATCACCAAGGCTACCTTCTTCCACTTTTGGAACATTGTCTGCTTGCACCCCTATTTCACCTGCACCACTGCTGAAACCCTCATTTACCCCTTCAAGGAATGGGCCTTGGTTGCTACAATCTGAATTTCTACATTGCACGTCTGCGCACTGATACTGTTGATGAGCAAACTTCAAGTTTTAAAATTAATTCTAAGAATACACGGGTGAGTTGTTGTACCTTTATGAATCTAGGCGGGGTTCTAAATATGTTAAACGTTGCATGAAACTACGACCTTTTAGTTGCCATTTTAAAAATTAGATCCAAGTTTTCCAACTAGAATTGTTCATTCCAACAGAAAGGAAAAGAAATAAAACTGCAAATGCTGGAAATCTGATTTTAAAAAATGTTGGAAACACACAGCAGGTCAAGCAACATTTGTAAAAAGAAAAGACAGGTTAACTTGTGAGGCATATGAAAAATGATACATATATAGACCTGAAACAATGTTAACAGGTGTTTTCTCTTTACAGATGCTGACTGGAATTGGAATTGCCAAATCATCCAAAAATGCAAACTTTCAGTATGATTTTCCAAAAATACACAGTGCAAACATAACACACACTTGGATCATATCTCTGTTGCAGAAACCTGTACACCTGAGAATCTGGAATTCAACATCCCTGTCTAAAAAAACAAGTAGGTGGTCATTACATTCAACATTTAATATGTTTCGAGTCCCACCCAGATTTATAAAGGAACAACAGCCCATGCGTATAGCCTTAAAATTAATTTTAAAACTTGAAGGTTAAGCTAACTGGAGTAGGTGATGTCCTTGTTCTCCATTGTACTGTGCCATGGATTGATAGGATGTCAGCTTGCACTCTCAACACTTCACATGCTTGCTTTCTGATCCCACCCTGGCTGTAAGAGGAGGGCACTAAACATATGCCAGAGTGAGGAAGGCAAGTTTGGGGATAATTTATCCCCTGACCCTCTGTACCTTCGAGTAGCTACCTCAAACACATCATTAATAGCAGTCTGAGAGCAGGTCATTTATCTGCCCTTACAGCTGAGGAAGTGTGCATTGTGTAGTAGTACCTAGAAGGAAAACAATAACATCAGTGTTATAAAACAAGAAAGCACTTGGGTATTGCATGGCTTCATTTTCATTCTGATGGATTCAGATGACTGAGTAGATTTTGCTAACCCCAACTCCCCCCATCCTGGCACTTCAGATGCGTTGCTTTGTCCAGGCTCAGGATTTCCCATCCTGGGCCATTAACATAGTGCGAGGGTACCCTGGCTCGGTGATTCTGCCATCAGGATAACTGAATTAGTTTTAGCAATGCAAGTGTAACCATGGGGGAGCCAGCTCATGGATATCGCTCTCCCCAATCCAAAATGCAGAAGGCCAAATTTTAAAAGCAAAAAAAAAACAATTGCACATGGCTCGTTTCCCTCCTGAACATTAAAAAAAACTTTGTCTGACACTTTTCCTTGAAGACAAAGGCCCTTTAATAACTTGAGTTTGCCTAAGCCACCTGTATGTATGTGATTTACTTTAACCCCCAATTAAACCATTTTCCACCCAAGGCATCTTGAAAAAAAAACTTCCCTGTATTCCCATTCAAAAATAGCACAAATTCCTGGCAAATTCCTGGTTAGAAAGAGTTATCTCGACTTAATTAATAGAGCCACGTTTTATTCTCTTGTGGTGCAAAAAGACAATAATAATTAAATGAATAGTTATAGCATTTCTGGGGGGAAAAAGTCACTGAGAAAAATCCATCTTTTTTTCTCTCTCGTTGCTCACTGGATTAATAGCTAGGAATGCTGTCTAACTCTAGTTTACATGCAAGAAACATCACTCCTGGGAAATCACTGATTTACAAGTCAAATTTCCAGCTTGCATGTGAACATTGTAATTAACTGTGCCGAGTTCAAAGCAGTCACAAACATCCCTGGTTAATCAAATAGTGATGTCTGAAAGTGATAACATCTGATAACATCTAATGTTTGTATCGTGGCCATACTTCAGAGTCCAGGAGGACCTTCTTATCCAATCAGCTCCTGGTCTGGATTGCCGAGGCCTTCTGCTTTGAAGACATATCCAGTACAAAGAGTCAAACATTCTTTTTTTTTGTCCCTTTAGGAAGGATTAATTGCCAGAAAGTCATTCAGTCACTTTAAATAAACAGAGTAATTATAGAAAACAAATGTGTAAGAGGGAGAAATGGTTTATCTCAGCAATAGCTTGGTCTGATAACACAAGACAAGCAGAAGTGAACGGAAGTAGGGAGAATTTACCTCAGTTTGTTCCAGATTTGCTGACTTAACTTTTTTTGGTATAATTCTCCTTTAGAGCAGGTTGGATTCCAAGCAGTTTCTACACAGAGAAGACATCTAACAGTTCTGACCCCAGCTGGTGTAATATATCTTTATTGCAGCGCTCGGATAGTTTAGCATCCACACAAGCAAGCTGAAAGTCAAAAGTGGAAAACCAAAGTTTTCCTTCAAACTTGCTGTCACGGATCCTGTTCATTCCCTTCACCTCCATTATTAACCTTTTGGTAAGTTTGAGAAAATCAACTCCCATTTTGCAGTGCAACCACAGGCCTTCTATGGAGTACAACTTTTCACAGATATTCAAGCATGGCATGTTTACATTGGCAAATTCATGTCAAAGTGCCAGAGACTTCCCTCCAGATCAGACTTGACAGCTCAATGCTCTTCCACTTTCCCAGTATTCATATGAAAAATGACCCATCTAACTGTGACTTTCATATTGATATAATAGCAGGAGAACTCGACGCTTGATTAAAATTGGACTTCAATTTCAATTCATATTTTCTGCATTTTCTTTCCTCTATTGTTCTGTTTCATTTCTACTCTGTTCCGTTTTCATCTGAGTCGACTGATTTGGAAGCGAGCGGCGACAAGTTGATATTCCTGGGAGGAAGAGGCAGCTGCGCAAGTCCACAGGTACAAGGTGGAAAATGTATAAAGACTCAGTCGGATGGCTGTTCTTTAGTTAAGCAGGTTTATTCTGAACTGTATGAAGCACATGTTTCCTCAGACATTCTGTCTCCACCGCTGCTATCCAAACACTTCTACTTCCCGAGTTCATAAGCAGGTCATGATTATTTCTTAAAGTGGTAGCTAACAATACAGAGGCAACACGTAGAGACAGGTCCAGGATGGATAAATCGTAAGTTAGCAGGTCAAGGACAGAAGGACAGCAAGTAGGCAAATCCTAGGATGGAAAATAAGCAAGTTGACACGCCAGAGATAGTGAAGCAACTGGTGAACAGATCCAGGAGGAAAAAGAAGAAAAAGGAAAAGAAAGACTTGTATTTACATAGCATCTTTCACAACCTCAGCATGTCCCATTGTACTTTACAGCTGATTAAGTACTTTTTGAAGTGTTGTCACCATTGTACTGTTGGAAATGCAGCAACCAATTTGCACTCAGCAAGGTCCCACAAGCAGCAATGTGATTATGACCTGATCATCTGTTTTTTAGTGATGTTGGTTGAGGGATAAATGTTGGACAGGACACCAGGGAGAACTCCCCAGCTCTTCTTTAAATAGCACCATGGGGTCATTTTACATCTACTTCAGATGGGGCCTTGGTTTAACATCTCATCTGAAAGATGGCACCTCTGACAGTGCAGCCCTCCATCAGTACTGCACTGGAGTGTCAGCTTAGATTATGTGCTCAAGTCTCTGGAGTGGGGCTTGAACCCACAACCTTCTGACTCAAAGACGAGAAGTGCTACCCATTAAGCCACGGCTAACACCTAAAGAAACATTAAGATGACAGAATTGAGATAGAAAGCCATGGAGAATGGAAGGAAATGTAACCTATCAGGGAATCTAAAGAACCTCAAAAATGCAAACTGGGTCTGAAAAGAAAATTGCTGAAGAAGAGAAACCAAGGAAAGATTTCTATCATAAAAATAGTTATGGATTAAGGTATGGAGGGAAACAGTGAAATATCCTGAGAATGAGGAGTTTCAGGCCATTCTGTACAAGTCACTGCAGAATAAGTGTCACATTAAGAATACAAGTCATCCCCTTAATCTTACAGATAATACAAATAGATGTAAATGTAAATCTTATTGCCAAATTGCAAGATAACAGAATCAAAATTTGGAAAGTCAGCCACAGTAGATAAGTCACCCGGTCCGGATGGGATGCATCCTAAGTTGCTGAGGGAAGTAAGGGTGGAAATTGTGGAGATACTGGCCATAATCTTCCAAACATCCTTAGATATGGGGGTGGTGCCAGAGGACTGGAGAATTGCAAATGCTACACCATCATTCAAATACGGGTGTAAGGATAAACCCAGCAACTACAGGCCAGTCAGTTTAACCTCAGCGGTGGGGAAACTTTTAGAAACGATAATCTGGGAAAGAATTAGCAGTCACTTGGACAAGTGTGGATTGATTAGGGAAAGCCAGCACGGATTTGTTAAAGGCAAATCATGTTTAACTAACTTGATAGAGTTTTTTGATGAGGTAACAAAGAGGGTCAATGAGGGCAATACAATTGATGTGGTATATATGGACTTTCAAAAGGCATTTGATAAAGTGCAGCATAATAGGCTTGTCATCAAGATTGAAGCCAATGGAATAAAAGGGGCAGTAGCAGCATGGATACGAAATTGGCTAAGTAACAGGAAACAGAGTAGTAGTGACAGGCTGTTTGTCAGACTGGAGGAAGGTACACAGTGGTGTTCCCCAGGGGTCGGTACGAGGACCACTGCTTTTCTTGATATATGTTAATGACTTGGACTTGGGTGTACAGGGCACAATTTCCAAATTTGCAGATGAGACAAAACTTGGAAGGGTAGTAAACAGCGAGGAGCATAGTGGTAGACTTCAAGAGGATTATAGACAGGCTGGTGGCATGGGCGGACATGTGGCAGATGAAATTTAAAGCAGAAAAATGTGAATAATACATTTTGGTAGGAAGAATGAAGAGAGGCAATATAAACTAAAGGGCACAATTCTAAAAGGGGTACAGGAACAGAGAGATCTGGGGGCATATGTACACAAATCATTAAAGGTGGTAGGGCAGGTTGAGAAAGTGGTTAAAAAAGCATACAGGATCCTGGGCTTTATGAATAAATGTAAGGAATCTTACAACACCAGGTTATAGTCCAACAAATTTATTTTAAAATCACAAGCTTTCGGAGATTATCTCCTTCGTCAGATGAATGAATGAAAAGGTTCTCAAATCGCATATCTTATACTATGTTGGGACAGCATCACACCAATCAAAAGGTGTCGTTGTTATTCAAACAGGCCAGTCACGGAGAACAGCACATCCCAGTACACTAGATATACATTGTGTCGATTACACAGGCAGGCAGAAAGAAACTCAAAATGGCAGAGAGAGAGAGAATTTTAAAAAACATATAATTTTTTTCCCCCTTTTTGCAGGTGGGGTTACGTGTAGCGTGACATGAACCCAAGATCCCGGTTGAGGCCGTCCTCATGGGTGCGGAACTTGGCTATAAACTTCTGCTCGACGATTTTGCGTTGTCGTGTGTCTCGAAGGCCGCCTTGGAGAACGCTTACTCGAAGATCGGTGGCTGAATGGTATCGCTGCAACAGCCTCAGTACTCAACACCAACAACAGCCAATCTCCAGACGCCATCCTACAACTCATCCGCTTCATCCTGGATCACAATGTCTTCACCTTCGATAACCAGTTCTTTACCCAAACACACGGAACAGCCATGGGGACCAAATTCGCACCCCAATACGCCAACATTTTCATGCACAAGTTCGAGCAGGACTTCTTCACTGCACAGGACCTCCAACCAACGCTATACACCAGATACATCGACGACATTTTCTTCCTATGGACCCACGGCGAAGAATCACTGAAGAGACTATACGATAACATCAACAAGTTCCATCCCACCATCAAACTCACCATGGACTACTCCTCAGAATCGGTTTCTTTCTTGGACACACAAATCTCCATCAAAGACGGGCACCTCAGCACCTCACTCTACCGCAAGCCCACGGACAACCTCACGATGCTCCACTTTTCTTTTGTTAAGGTAGCTTTGCTGATTTGCTGAAATACAAATAGGTACAACAAAAGCTATAATTCAAGAATGTGGAATGTGCACAAAACCATCCAATTAAATTTCCCAAGTCACTAATCTGGTAGCAGCAGCAACTACAAACCATAATAATACTGCACAATTTACATTTTTCAAATTGGTTTCAGTTAGAATCTTGATTCCTGACCCATTTAAATCTATGGCTGTATAAATAGAATGCATAACATAATGAATATATATAAAAATTAAATTCTTTAAAAACACTAAACAAACCTTTAAAATCAGCCATCATATGTTAGAAATGCTTCTTTTCCAGTACACAGTGCCAATTTCCATCCCCATTATTGAGCAGGAACGGGACAGTAGCACAGGGAAAATGGCAGCGCACTACGTCCCACTCCATTCCCACTGACGATCCACCTACTGCCATTCCCATCTAGTTCGGGAAATGGGCAGTTAGAGTGGCGGCCTGTTTCAGGCAGGTGTTTCATTAAAGTATATAAATCGGGGTCCTATGACATACACCGCCTTTTAAATTATAAAATATTCTATATCAGTTGCCAGTAGCATTAACGTGTGTAAACTAACCTCCTCTTTGTTCTTCTAGTGATAATCCTGAGCCTATGACCCCTTGTTACCAATTCGCCAACTGATGCAAACAATCTTTCAATATTTACCTTTTCAAAACTTTTATCATTTTGAAAACCCTCTATTAGATTTCCCCTTAACCCTCTCTGTTCCAGTAAAAAAAAACGCCAGTTATTTAGGCTTTCTCCATATTTTTTTTATTCTCAGGATGTGAGAGATGCTGGCAAGGCTATAATTAGTGCCCACTTCTAGTTGCCCTGAAAAGTTAGTGATGGCCCTTTTTACAATTGGATGTCTTGTTAGGTGACTTCAGAGGGGATTAAGAGTCAACCACACAGTGTGCATTAGAATCATGTGCATCACTTCATCTGTGGTTGAACAAATACCCTCTGCAAATTCAAGATGACTTCCTTGCTTTTCTATTCAATGCCTCTTTGTATAAAACCCATCTATATATCCCATTTGTCTTTTTATAGCCTTCTATATCTGCACTCTTACATTTAAAGACTTTTGTATCTGCATCCCTAGATCTTTCTGTTTCCCCATTCTGTTAAGAGTCTTACTGTTTAGGGTATACTTTGTTTCACTACTACTTCATATTTCTCTTCATTGAACTGCACCTGCCATCTATCTGCCTATTCCACTAATCTGAATATGTTCTCCTACAATTTCTTGCATTCTTCTTTTTTTTTATTCGTTCATGGTATATGGGCGTCGCTGGCAAGGCCAGCATTTATTGCCCATCCCTAATTGCCCTTGAGAAGGTGGTGATGAGCCGCCTTCTTGAACCGCTGCAGTCTGTGTGGTGAAGGTTCTCCCAAAGTACTGTTAGATAGGGAGTTCCAGGATTTTGACCCAACGACAATGAAGGAACGGCGATATATTTCCAAGTCGGGATGGTGTGTGACTTGGAGGGGAACGTGCAGGTGGTGTTGTTCCCATGTGCCTGCTGCCCTTGTCCTTCTAAGTGGTAGATGTCGGGGGTTTGGGAGGTGCTGTCAAAGAAGCCTTGGCGAGTTGCTGCAGTGCATCCTGTAGATGGTACAAACTGCAGCCACGGTGCGCCGGTGGTGAAGGGAGTGAATATTTAGGATGGTGGATGGGGTGCCAATCAAGCGGGCTGCTTTGTTCTGGATGGCGTCAAGATTCTTAAGTAATGTTGAAGCTTCACTCATCCAGGCAAGTGGAGAGTATTCCATCACACCCCTGATGGTGGAAAGGCTTTGGGGAGTCCCTTTGCCCCTTAATGTTGTATTGTCAGCAAACTTTGCTATCATTCCTTTTGTGCCTAAGCTCAAATCATTTATAGAATTAGAAGGCGAATGTAGCCAGGGGCATGGAACCCAGGGAAGGGCTTCCTCACATCGGGGAGCTCATTCAGAACCCAGTGTAGGACTGGATGCAGGTACATTGATTGAGATGACATCTACTAATCTCCAGATGGGCAGTGGTGGGCCTCCCCTCAGGGGGTTTAAGCCAGGGAAGTAGCCTCAACTCCCAAAGAACGAAGATGCCTCATTTTATTAAAAACAATCGAGTTCGGCTCCCTTATGTAGGGAGCTGACAGAAAACTGCATGGGCTATGGGGTTAGGAACCTGAGCCACCCCCATACCCAATGGTGGCAGGTGCTGGATGTGGCAGACAGGTGTCCGAGGTATACATGCCTTAATGTCCATTCGAGGTATGGAGTAATATCACTACATGTTCAGTTTAATCTTTGTGGACTTCAGCAGCATTCCCTTTAACCGGCATCGCAGTATTCAGTATCAGATGTGGTAAAACATCTGAACACATTGAACGAAGGACTTTCATTCGGGACGGGACAAGGGCCATGTTCTGAGATGAAGGTGATCCTGTTTACATGATGTTGTGTCGCAACAAATTTGTTGGCAACTAATTCTTGTGTTTTGATAACTGGTTCATCAGATTAGATGATGTAATGTTAGGGGTACTTATGACAATTTAGAGTTGGAATCATAGAATGATACAGCACAGAAGGAGGCCATTCAGCCCGTTGTGCCTGTGCCAGCTCTTTGATAGAGCTATCCAATTAGTCCACATAGCCCTGCAAAATTTTTCCCCTTCAAGTATTTATCCAATTCCCTTTTGAAAGTTATTATTGAATATGCTTCCACCGCCCTTTCAGGCAGTGCGTTCCAGATCACAACAACTTGCTGTGTAAAAAAAAATTTTCCTCATGTCGCCTGTCACAAGTTTTTCTGTCTTGTTTTAGTTAGTGGCAGTCCTTTTAAATGCAGTCACAGCATATAAGGAATTTTTTTTAAATGACTGGAGTTCAGGTCACTGTTGCAATGTTGCAAGTTTCATCCTTACAAGGCAAAGAGCGAAATGGTTCAGGAACAATTCTGTGTGATTGGTTCAGTTTGTACATTAAAGACCGTTCTATTTTAAGTTGGGTAGTGGGATATTCAAAATCCAAAAAGTCCCAGTGACTCTATTCCAGAATATAAAAAAGAACTGATACATTGAAAAAAAAAGAGAAACTTTGAGTGACAGTTTGAAATCTTGAAGAAACAACAGGTCAGTACCAGTCAGTTTGGCACTCTTGACAGAACAGAGAAACACTTGGTGTGTTTAAAAGTTATGTACGATGGTTCAGTTTAGTGTTGTGATTTTTTTATTATTTTGTCTACTCAAGGAGTTGGGTGGAAGGTTATCTACTGTAAATACATAACTGTATGATATGACTGTTATTTATGTGCTTGTCCATCTTTTGTAAAATAAATTTGTTTAATATTTTAAACGTAAAATGGCGTCTGTTGTGATGTGTTGCCACGTTCGAAGGCTTAAGTGAGAATTTATGGAGGCACAAGATAAGTCCAGTACCTAAAAGCAATTACCAGACAGTGTTTGCTGTTAATTTTCCTTGCTGCATTATGAAAAGCTCACTTAGATCTGAAAGCAAGGATAGACACTTTTGAAGTTATAGGGAATTGAGACTTATGAGAGTGACCTAAGATATGACAAACAAAATAATCTAGGGTAAGAAGACCCATAAACTTTTCCAAGGTTTTCTCCCAATTTGTTCAATGGGATATGTTGAGAAATGTGGAAGCATTCTGAAAGCTAGTGGTTTTATTGATTCAACCAAACCTCTTGGGTTTGGATGATCCATTTAAAAACTTGAAGGAGAAATTGGCAGATTTGAAAGGTTAATTGTAAATTCCACCGTGACAAGGTAATGATCTTGCTGTGCCTGGCAATTCGACTTGTAAAGTGGCATCCCAGCCAAAACCAGCCAAAACCATTGCTGCAAGCAAACCCTCGGACAAAGGAAAGTACCTTATCAAAATACAAAGCAAAATGCTTCATGCTTTCATGTCTGCAACATGAGATGTATATTGTTTTTACATGAGAAAAAGGCCGGTAACAATATTTTACTGTAATGCCTTTTCCACTGGAGGCACTTAAAAGCTACCTTCAAATTAAAACAAAAAGAAAAGAAAATGTAAACAATGGGCCGGATTTTGCTGTAAAAATGATGGTGAGGCTAACAGGACTCACCGTTATTCATGTGCAATTTGGACAGTAACTTCCGGCGACCGCGTACGCGGAGTTAAACGTGGAAATCCGGAAATTGCTGTCCGAGATGCAATGCCGCTCCAAAAGCTGCACGAAAACGGTATCTCGCCATCTGGCTTCCCGAACGGCGTGAAGATCCTGTGCTTACCTCATAGATACGGACTAAAATCGCCAAAAAATGTCAGGGGTTGTCCATTCTAGTGTAAGTACCCTTTTAACAGCGTGGTTAGTGTTAATTACTGCTAAACAACCTCCCTGGCGCTGAAAATTAACTTTTACAAGTGTGGAGTCTCATTCCTTCAGCTTTTAATTATTGTTGGACATTTAAAAAAAATTAAATACATTTTTTCTACTTTTTCTTTCTGTGTCTTTTATCTCTGTCTCTGTCTCCTATCTTTCTTTCCCTCTCTTTATTTGGCTTTCTGTACCTGATTTGACATTGAATTCACTATTCTAACATACACTTCCTGGTTCAGTCTCTGCGTTGTTATTAACGATGCTTCTATCTGATTGATTAAGGAGATACACAGCTGCTTACCCTGCTCACACAGGTCCCAGATGCCCTGTAGAGGGCAACGTGCTGTTTGGATCTCCAATTTACGGGATCTTGCTGTGCAAAAGCTCGTAGAAAGTCTATGGTCTAGTGCAAGCCTAATGAATGGCTAACGCTGTTTGTTTGCCACTCAAAAGCAGAGCCCAACCCGATGAATTATATCAAGAAACTCTACACTTGGACTGGAACGATTTAATCAAAAAGTCTGTGGAAATAAATCTACCATTTCTTCGAAAGAAACATTCTATGAATTTGATGCTTTTCTGAGCAACTTTTTGAAACTCTCTTTCTTCTTGCAGAAAAGTTTCAGATTTTTACCTTTTTTGTGTTTTTGTTAACTTTTGCATCTTTGCAGTACAACTAATGTAAGTGTATATTTTCTGCATCATTCCCTCTTCAACCAGAGGCTGAGGAGCTGGTTAGAAATTACAGAAGAACTGGTGGTCTGTCAAATTTATGGTTCTAAATCCTTCAGGGGGTGATTTTGACTTTTGGGCAATAGTCTAAAATGGACAATATCGATTGATGGAAATGAAAATCAGGAGAGATGTATAATGGGCGGCTGATCTGATATCATCCAGTGTCAAAATGACTCCCTATAGTTCTTACTGGGGAAAAGGAGAGGGAATGATCCAGTATTCCAATGTGTAGTGTAACCAATATCAATGACACTAAATGGTAGCATGTGAAACTTTCTCTCATGATTCCCCATCGCAGCCAAACAATCCAGTGGAGATACTGAGTAAGGACAAAGAACTTTCTGCCTGAAGGGACACAAATATCGGAGGCCAAGACAAGCCTGTGGCTACTTGCAGAGAGGCATTTCCAGACGTCTGGATACAGGTCACCTGCCTGCCCTCTCAGTCAGGGGATAGCACTGATATGGATGGCTATTATTGGAGTTTGGAGAAAAAAAAATCATTGTGAAACACAAACAAATAATCTTATAATCAGTAACGCCTTTCAATATTTAATACATCATCGGGAAACCGTCCCCAAGACAATGCCACAAAGCACAGGGCTTAAGATCCAATTTATCAAAATGTGCTCTGTGGCACTTTTGTGGGGGCAAAATATGTCCCTTTACTGATATATCCTTCTTTCCCGTCTCCTGTGAATCAGTTGCAGGGACCATATAAGGAAGGTAATGCATTCACTTCAGTTTTGACCTTTTTAATTTGTCCCTTCATGAAAACCCTATCTAAACCATGATTAAAATGCTTTCAAAATTGGGCCCTGTACTTTCCACCTCAAAACACTTTTTTTTTTGTACGCTGTAGCATGTTATTCATCTCTGCTGAGTATTTGTTTTAAATGGTGTTTTAAAAAAGTCTTTCTAATTGACTCACACAGCATGCTAACAAAGCTTGATAAACTACAAAAGCATGATAAAGAAGCAGTGTAGATGCTTCACACAGTGGTGTGTGAGGGGCATATAACACCAGCACCTCTGAGGAACTGCAGTCCCTTTTATCATCCACAGTTCCCTCCACCCCTGTACTTAAGTTTATCAGCTATGTCTGACTAGGTCACATGCAGCAGTTAGAAAGGGGCCCAGAGGAGCTGAAGCATCCAAACACAGATAACGTGAGTTCACTCTTAAAAAAGAGGCTAGCACTTTTGTATCAACTTCAGCAGAAAAGGACAATGTACATTCGGTTAATTCAAATAGTTCAATTGCAGAGGATTAGGAGCAAGGTTTTTTTTAACGGCTGGTCAATTAGTATTATTCCATGGTAGCTGCAGTTGTGAATCAGTGACTTCATTTCTTTTAACTCATCTTTTACACTTTATATAACCATACTGTGTAGTAAAAAAAATGGCAAAGTGAGCACTTTTTGTATCAAAGAAGCTGGGGGCGGGGGGAATAAACAACAGCTAAACACTTACTTCCAGCGTGATTGTCGTGCCAAATATCAAACTCGCAGGTCATTTTGACTTCGGGCGATAATATAAAGCGGGCGATGGCAGGTTAGAACCCATTGTACATCTCTCCCGATTTTCATTTCTATTGACGTTCGGCTGTTCCGACATTGTCCATTTTATGCTATCGCCCAAAGCCAAAATTACCCCCACAGTATTTGATGTCAAAGGTATCAATAATCCAAGTTAAGGCAAAAAAAATTATCCTTTCTTTAAAAAGATGGAGTAGATATGATCCTTCTCTCAAATGTGGAACATTAGAGCAAGACTGGCTAGAAGAGATAATGTATGCCCCACACCCGTCATTGAAGGAGGGATAGAGGGGTGGTTCAGGTGGATGTGATAGATCCCATGGCAGTATTCAAAGAAGAGCAGGTAGTTATCCTGGTGTCCTGGCCAACATTCTTCCCTCAACTAACACAACCCAAAACAGATAATTCATCTCATAGCTTGTTTGTGGGATGCTTACTGTGTTTGTGTTAATGCATTTACTTTAAACAGATTAATGCTTCAGTTAGAATAGCAGATAGAAGAATCTGATATAAATGCATTAGGCAACCATATCACATAATGTCATTTCCAGGCTTAAGTTCCAGAAAAGTTCAGGCTACTGAATAAATATTAACATTATCACAAGTTAGCACCACGCAAAGTCAATTGAGTGCCTGCATTTGAATCAGTGACCATCAATTTGACCCAATTACAGAACAAAACATACCTATGAGTGCATTTCACTTTGTCTAAACTGGGTTAGCAGATAGAATGCTACACTGTAGTAGGATTGGGCCAAACCTTGCTGGAGTGGGGCATCTCCCGTCAGTGTGTCCCGTTAGTTAGACTTTTTCTTGCACCCTTCAGCTCAAATATCATTTGCTCTGTAACTTGCTGGAAGTGTGAGCTGATAACAGGGGGCAGCGAGGGCATCTGGGACCTCAGTGAAAGACGGGACCAACAATCTATCTCCTTAAGCGATGAGATTTAAAGATTGAGAAAGAAACGGATGAATGACGGAGAAGGAGGGTGAATTAGAGTCAAATCAGGTACAGAAAGAGAAATAAAGTGAGAGAAAGAAAGATCGGATTAAGAGACAGAGAGAAAAGAGACAGAACGGAAAAGTAAGAAAAAAATTTAAAATGTTTTAAATGTCTAAGAACAATTTACTATGTGCAGGAATGAGACCCAACAGTTTAAATTGTTCCCTTTCTGGGCTGGAGAGATTGATTGGCATTGCATTAACAATTATCATGTCGTTAAAAGGGTACTTACACTGTTAATTATGAGTCCTAACCTTCTGCTGTGAGTTTAATAGGCAATTCATTTGCGCGTTCTTAAAAATAACGTGGAGGCTCAGGGCAAGATGCCATTTGTACGACACAAACAGCGGAGTGGTATAAATCGACCAGCAAGTTCTGGAGATTGGGAACTCACTTAAATATTAATTTTGTGATAATATTTATAAGAGTTAGATTAATCAGTATTAATATGATGAGCTACTTGGCCCTTCATTTGCATAAATTCCACCCTGAATCATCAGCAGATTGGCCTGACTTCAATGCAATGTTTAGAAATCTAGTCAAACCTTTGGGTAGAACGTTAGGCAGAGTCCAATGAGTAAAGAAGAGTTTCCCCCAGATCTAATAATAAAGAAAACAAACATTTTTTATGTCTTTAGCACATGGAAGATTCAATTTTCTCTGATTTTCTAAAATTTGTTCTTGGGATATGGATATCGCTGGTTGCTCTTAAGAAGGTGGTGATGGGCCTTCTTCTTGAACTGCTGCAACACCGAATCCCCCACCATCATCATCCTGGGCTCACCATTTACAAGAAACTCAACTGGACCAGCCACATAAATGCCGTGGCTGCTAGAGCAGATCAAACACTGGGTTTTCTGCGGCGAGTGGCTCACTTCCTGATCCCCTAAAGCCTCTCCACCACCTACAAGGCACAAGTCAGGAGTGTGATGGAATGCAATCCGCTTGACTGAATGGCCTCAAGAAGCCCGACACCATCCAGGACAAAGAAATCCCACTTGATCGGCACCCCATCCCACCAGCTCAAACATCCATTCCTTCCACCACCAGTCTACCATGGCTGAAGTGTGTACTATCTACAGGAAGCACTGCAGGAAGTCACCAAGGCTTCCTTGGCAGTACATCCTGAACCGTGACCATCACCAAATTGAAGGACAAGGACAACAGGTGCATGGGAACACTGTCACCTCCAAGTTCGCCATTCCTTCATTGCCGCTGGGTCAAAATCCTGGAACTGCCTACCTATCAGTACCGTCACCACATGGACATTTTAAAATTCAATTTCGGGATATGGGCTTCGCTGGTAAGGTTAGCATTTATTGCCTATCTCTAGATGCCCATGAAAGGGTGATGGTGGGCCTTCTTCTTGAATCGCAGTAGTCATCCAGTTTCAGGCCTCTTTGAGAAATTGGACTTCAAATGCCCATAACATACATTTTGGGTACTTTCAAAATGAAATCTAATCTGTTATTACTGTATGCCAGCACACAAATCTTTGTAAACTAGTGAACGCTGATGAATCACCTCACAATATACTGCTAGCAAATGAAACAAAAACCATTAGGAATAAAAACAAATTAGGTACAATGTTTAATACCCTTCCTCGCACCCCACACATATTATCACACCAAACCAGAAGGTCTTTGGTTTAACTAACACATGTGCAGTAGAAAATGAATGCTTACCTTTGCCACTGAAATTCCAACCACAGATGGTAGGTAATTATCTAGCAATCAACATCATCAACGTACGTGCCAGCTAAAAAACTCAGAAAAGCTGACAACAGCGTCACAAGAAGCTGATGCTGCCTTAAAACAGTTGATAATTGAACTAAGAACCAACAACTCAAAATGAGGCCTAAATATAGGCCTATGGCCTGGGCTATTAAGCAAGAAAGGAAAGAAAGAATGAAAGAGAAAAAGAAAGAGAGAGTTGAAAGAAAGAGAGAGAGTTGAAAGAGAGAGCAAAGAATGAAATTGCATTTATATAGCTCAGTTCACAACCTCAGGATGTCCCAAAGCTCTTTATAGCCAATGAAGTACTTTTACAATGTAGTCACTGTTGTCATGCAGGGAAATAAGTGAAATAATATTTTATTACACGGTATTCCAGGATGTTCACCAGTGTTTTGGGATCATATTTCGCAATTCGGACCCTTTTTCAGTCTGTGACGTGCAAACGAATGGTATGTTTAGAGTGGAGTGGAACACGAACATCTTTTAACAGAAGTTGGAGCTGCACCCAATATATTCATCACAGGGGAACGGCTGATGCACACAAAAAAGGCACTTTTCGCAGTGGTGGATCCAGGAATTTGAGGAGCGGCACATCAGCATTGAAGATCAAAAGGTTATTCCTGAGGGGGAGGGGAGTGTGCCTACCCACCTGGGAAACTTTGATTTACTTTTGTCATTTTTTAGTGTATTTTCCAGCATTTTGAATGACTGTGTTTCAGCTTTTGAACCTAATAATAATTTATTCTGGAAGGGTTACAAATATTTTAAATATTAAAATAGCGTAATTGTTATAAGTTACAACTGGCGCTTGATTTTTGTGCCAGGGGAAGGTAATACATCGGGGCCTAGATTTGCTGTTGGGCCCCCCAATTTTTTGGTTGGTCTGGGGTGGGTGGGGGGGGTCGTACAATTATGTGGGGATGTGGACAACCATTTCTTTGCCCCCCCCCGCTGCCTAACTCCGTTCCCACGCCCTGGTCTCAGTGTCCTTTAATACACACGGCCATATATATGGGCGGGCATATTGAAACAATAAGTGAAATGCATCCCCTGAACGCTTCCCGCATTCTAAGGTCAGTGGGAGATGACCAGGAAACTTTTTATTCGGCCAGGGCCTATGCGAGAACTTACAGATCATTGCCTTGCATAGGCCATCTTCGAAATGCAGGGTCAGGAGAACATCTACCTGGCAGTTTAAAATCTCGACTCCCAATGAAAGACGGTCAGGTGCTGCTAATATTGATATAACAATGATTTGTCCTACAATAACAGCAGCCCATGATAAGGACACAGGCACTGTAATGCTGGAAATAATAAACCCTCTAAACTTGTAGTACAGAGCTCACATTCAAAAGAAAGGTGAATGTTAATCCCTTTACTTGTCCACAGCCAAGTGCCACGTAGCGTCGTCATGGGAAACCACTTGATCCCCCCGACCTCCACGCACGAGCGCAAATATTCCCAAACTCCATGAGGGCGCGTAAGACAAATTCAGGCCACTCTGTGGTGAATTGAACAAAAAGTGCCTCAGGCTGTAAAGAAAACATAAATTCAATCAGCGAATGTTGGCACACGAGCAGGGCTGGCGAAACACAGATGGCCGGCATGTCACAATTGTGGCACCCGTGTGCAGAGGGATATTTTGGGGATAAAATTCAACTTCGGCGGGGGAGACAAAAACCGGCAGGAGCGAATTGGCCGCCTGTTTTATACCCCGTCCGATTTTCCTTTTCGTTGAAATCAATCGACAGGAAAATCGGGCGCGTGCATAGGTGGGGTGCACAGGCAGGGTGTACAGGCGGGGTGTACAGGCGGGGTGTACAGGTGTGGTGTACAGGCAGGTTGTACAGGTGGGGTGTACAGGCGGAGTGTATGGCAGACTACCGATCTGCTACTGCCCATTTTGCACCCCGCCGAAGTTGAATTTTGCCCCATTTGTTCACCTGTCCATTTGCATTTATTTTCGTTTCTCTTCTCCGCTTTCTTGTTCTTCCCTGAAGGTTGCAACCCACGCTGGAGTATAGATCTCTGGGCAGCAGCTGCCCTCTGATACTTTGCCCAAATGACTGTTCTTCATAGGTGAAATTTAGTACTCCATTTGACAATCAAATCCAAATTCTATTCTTGCTTAACAACCATACGTACTGCCCAGTGGTTGGTCGCTGGACAGTAATCACAAATAGGAACCCTGGCTAAATATTCCCATTATTAACTGAGGGGTACAGAAGCATTTCCTGATGTCCTGGCTGACATCAACTAAGATGTGGAGATGCCGGTGATGGACTGGGGTTGACAAATGTAAAGAATCTTACAACATCAGGTTATAGTCCAACAATTTTATTTGAAAATCACAAGCTTGTGATTTTCAAATAAAATTGTTGGACTATAACCTGGTGTTGTAAGATTCTTTACAGACATCAACTAAGACAGCACAGACAATACATTGAACCTGAGACAGAGCCTACTGGTTTGAATGGCTCAAATACTTACTAACTAGGCCATCATGGGGAAGGGGAAAGTGGGTGGGAGTTTGGTGTGATGTTTATTTTTTGAAAACTGTGTGTACAGTCAAATCTGAAACACTGGAATTGGGTACTTGATGAAATAATTGGTTTAGTGTTTATTCCTAATACTTTCAAGTGTTTTAATGCGCTGATATAATTAGGGTTGTGTTTGCCTTTAAGTCTTGTTGAATATATGTGAACTAGCAATTTTCTTTTCCATTTATACATAATTTTGATTCTAAGGCAAAGACCTGCCATAGCGTTATAGAATAAATCCAGAGAACTAACTAGAAGCAAGTGATACACTGTGAGTGACTGAAAATGTTAATAGAACTGATACTGAGATATTTATTGTAGTGCCTAAAATTTATACTCCTAAACTGTAGCAGATACCAACAGTTATCCGATACTGCCTGAAGAACCTTGGCAAGTTCCAGCTGGACTGAAGTGCCAAGCAGGGAAAAATTGACAACCCTATTGACCCAGTGAATGTGCACCTCCTACTGGATGGTCCATAGATGTTCACAACCTTCTCGACCAGCTAAATGAGAATGGTACAGAGATGAATGTCTTTGAAGGGCTAGAAATACTGAGCCCTGTTGAATTTTTTTTTTGTTATTGAGAAACCAAGTTGAAGGGCCAAGACCCACAGCGCAGGACGCCGCCCAGGTTGAAAAGAATAAAAGGGATGAGGTAACTAAGGAAGTAAAGATTAAGTGGTGTCGGGCTTGGGACCGAAGATTGTTGGAAGAAGAAAAAACTGAGGGAAGTAAGGACTTTCACAAGTGAATAAAAGCTGACACTATTACACATATCATATGTACATTGCATCAGAGATGTACAGAAGATGTAAGAGATTTATGTGACTGGCTTATCTGACTGTTATGCTTGACAAATGCTCACTGACTTCTCCATCACCAGCACAGCTCGTCCTTCTCTAAAATATTGGCGTGTTTTTGCTGAGTGTACCCAGTATAGAATAGATAAAAACAGGTGTCATATGTGAACCATGAAACCAGATGTGAGCAACTTGTTAACTTTTCCACAGTGTGTATGGTAGTTCAGTTATGCTTGGATTATGTCAAGAGCGCAAATACGGTTGGAGAGATACCTGTATCACAGCATCTGATCGATCTGTGCTAACCTAGAGAAAATGTCTCTATGTACATCAAACTGATGCCACCCTGACTTTATACACGAAGCATTAAAGCAATTTTGTGTTAAGTTTCTGTGTGGCAAAACTTTGTTGCTACCAAAACAAAATGGGTAAAGGGAATATTTTCTTAAATTGCATTAGATAGATTGTGAATTGTACCTGCTCTGATTGTCTTTCTAGCATGCGCTTAGCTGCAATATCGTCCTGTGTTTCAAAAACACTGAACATGAAAGTGACCCTGCGAGTAGCCTATTCACCAATAACCAGTCTCTGGCCAATTCTGTCTTCCACAATGAAGGGAGTTGTGTTGATTAAAGCACTTGCAAATACCCGCGTGCTCCTTTGTAACCCAAATCCTGATGGATACTGGAGCTAAAGTTGAGGTTTTAGAAAATGAGAGGTGCTTAATGATGATCCCCCTTCCTCAACAACTCACCCTTGCTCCACCTGTCTCTCCACCCACCACCCTATTTGCAAGCTCCCTTTCACCTCTAAGGCCATGAATGTGTTGTCACCTCCCAGCTCCATACAAATCTCACATGAAACTCTCTGTTCGAATCCTTCGAGTCTGGCTTCTGCCCTTCTCACAGACATAGTCCATGTCATGAATGACATCCTCTCTGATTGTAACAGTGGTGCATTTTCCTTCCACCACCTTTCTGTGATCATTAGATATGGTTGCCTGTCCCATCTTCCTTCAACACCTCTCCTGTGGTACCCAGGGACAAGGGACTACCCTCGCATGAATCAATTCCTACCTATCTGAATGCAACAAGTGCATCTCCAAGAATGGCTTTTCTTCTCTACCCCACATATCTGGGGTCCCCCAAAAATCTATCCTCAACCCCCCCCCCCTCTTCCGTATCTATATGCTGCCCCTCGGTGACATCATCCACAGGACTAGGGGTCAGCAGTCACATATACACTGATGATACCCAGCTCCACCTATTTACCAGTTCTTTTGATCCCTCGATTGCCTTTGTGCTGTCAGACTGCTTGTCTGGTATCAGGTTCTGAAGAAGCCACAACTTTCTCCATCTCACTATTGGGAAACATCAAAACCGTCAGCTTCGATCCCCAACAAAATCTGCACTCCCTTGCTCTACTGATTCCACCTCCCTCCTCAACCAGTCTCTCCTGTTTGACACTGAACTGAGCATTTTCAAATCCATCACCAAGACTACTTATCTCTGCAATATTGTCCGTCTCTGCCCCTACATTAGCTCCGCTGCTGCTGAAACACTAATATATGCCTTTGTCAAACTTGACTACTCTCACGCTTTCCTTGCTGGCCTCCCACCTTAAACCCTACATAAACTCCAATTTGTCCAATGCTCTGTTACACGTATCCTGTACCATTCTAGGAACATAGGAACAGGAGTGGGCCATTCATCCCCTTGGGCCCGCTTCGCTATTCAATTAGATCATGGCTGATCTGTGCCTCAACTCCATTTATCCGTCTCAGCTCCATATCCCTTGATATCCATACCGAACAAAAATCTATCGATCTCAGACTTGAAAGCTCCACTTGTGCTTGAAAGCTACTAAATCTCATGCATCTATCAGCACAATTCTCGATGACCTTCCCGTCCCCCAATGCAGTAAATTCAAATTCTTTATCCTCATTTACAAATCCTTCCATGGCCTTGCCCCACCCTATGTCTGCAATCTCCTCCAGTCCTATATCCCTCCCGAATGGCTCTTTTTTTCCTACACCCCCTGCCTTCAACCAATCATTGGTGGTGGAGCTTGCAGTCATGTCAGTCCTATGCTTTGGAATTCCCTCCCTTAACCTCTCTGCCTTTAAAAATATCAGCCACTCCTCCTAACTTCTCCCTTCCTGAACTGGCATCTGTTTTCCTTATGCTTATTTGTGAAGTGCCTTGGTACATTTCTGGGTTAAAAGCACTATGTAAGTTGTTGTTGATGATGATGATGATTAGATGCAATACAATCAACCTCAATGTTTCTGGGTTAGTCAACGTAAAACTGGCCAAAGTTGCCATCACTGATTGCTATCCAGCAGCCCCTGCTGGCAGTGCAACTGTGTGGAGGTGAGAACAGGGTCATGCTCGCTTACAATGTCTTCTGCAGTCAAATAGCCTGCTGATTCTCACTGCCAAGGCTCAAATATGAATAATAGTCATTTGGAAGAGGCACTGGGGGTCCCTTAGTGCTGGTGGAACCAGATTTCAGCAAGAAACTGTACCCCTAGGCTGTACAGAGCAAGTTAATCTTAGCCAGAACAACAGCAGAGATTTTGCTGGAGCACTCCTGGGCTAGAGAGAGCTGAAGATCAGTGATGATTCCCACTAGCGATGCCCTTACATGGCCTAATTGCTTGTCAACACTCACTGTTTGGCAACTTAATCCAGATGCAGTGGGCTGCTAGCACTGATGAAACCGCACCCCAGCATGAGTCAGTGCTTTCAGAAGAAGCCAAAAACGAGAGGGAATATATTTTTTAAATAAAACAAAGCTCTTCAATATTTAAAACGAGTCTCTCCTCCCAGGGAACACATGGAGTGGCTTGCCGATGATTCTTTCCATTCATGTATAAAAAATTCGTAAATCCCAAGCCTCATGAAAGAACAGATGGCCTTGATGCATTGGCTTATTTTTGCACCAACACACCTTTTCATTTTGTGGTTGCCCTGTTTTCTGAGCCAGGGTGAACTCTAATTAACAGCACCGAACTCAAAAGTCAAAATGTTTAAATAACGAACTATAACTAATAATGAGTGAAGGTGGCGTTGGTGCCCAAAGGGTTAAATTTGATTAACTGAAACTTTTATCTAATGGCACACACTAGCCATCAGGCCAATAACCTTGCTCTCACACCCACTCTGTTTACACAGCTTCCAACAGTTCAAAAAGCCAAAGGCGGATCACAAGCGCATCACCGAGCCAAAGAAATCTTTGACACAAGGTTATAATCAGCAACGTCTGAAGAGAAACCTTCCCGTCTGGTTTGAAACATGTTCAAACAAGATCTTTCACTTCTCAGAACGGCAGCAGAGCAGGCTTTCTTTCGAAGGTGGGTAGATGCCATTCTTGTGGGGTAATTAGGATCTAAGCAAGGATCTAACGAGCATGAAGCAGGTTGTGTGCCCAGTGGGCTTAAGCTGGGAGGGCGTGAGATCGAGAGGGACAGTGTGAGGCAGCTGTTCGCCGTCCTCTAGCTCATGGCTATGAGTTACAACCCTGCTGGAAAATTACCACCAAATAACAGATCACACAGTGTACCTCAGCCTGGCTCTGTAATTTAGTCCCCGAGAGGAAATTCTGTATTGATCAAATGTAGAAATTTAAAACAATTTACATCCAAATGTGAAGTTTGATCTGAAGGTTAAAAATCAATTGCTTCAGTCGGTATGTATTTTCGGGCCAAGATATTTAAAAGCAGTGGAATGTTGATGAACCTTTGTAAACCCTCAATTTCTCACCATTTGTTACATCATACTTCTGCTGCATCGCAACTTCAAAGGGTGAATTTGGTCCTTGCCTTCTACTTTGAGGTGTTTAAAATCCACTTAGTTAAAGAATACAGTGTTATTACTGCACACAGCCAACTCTGTGAGGTCAACATTCCACTGGTTGGAAAAGAAACAGGAGAAAAGCATCTTTTACAATCAGTTTTAGCAAATGCTGACAAAATGGCAAGAATGCATGGCATTCCGACATGCCCACTGTCAAAAGCATGTTATTCGTGGCAAGAAAAAAAGTAGAAACCAATCGTGATGAACCTGCAACGATGATCTTTTTACATTTCTGAACCAGCGAATGGAGCCACTTTAATTCCGAAAAAAATGTTGAAAAGTCCAGTAGACAATTGCAGCTAACACTTCAATGAATGGCAGCAATCTAAGGCCAGTTTCACGGAGCAGGAAGTGCTGGTGACTTCCGTTATGGTAAAGCCTGGGCGCGTGTTTGACGGGAACACTAGTCTCCAATCTTGCAATGGAAGTATCTACTGCAGCAAAAGTGAAGCCTGTCCCACCAACTTAAAACATCTGGGAAGAGGAGTGAAGTACATAGGAAAACATAACCATTACTGTAGAGAGTGAATATATTGCAGGAAGGTATTTCCAAGGCCCCAATCACCATGTATCAATCCCCATTGCTTTTATATTTAAAGGGAATAGTTGAGCAGTGTGCAACTGGTGGTAGTCCACCAGAACTGAAGGTACATTTTATTATTTGCCTTTGGCACATGGGCAACACTGGCCACATTCATTGCCCATCACCATTGTTTTACAACTGGGTGGCTTGCCAGACCACTTTGAAGGGCATTAAGAGTCAAGCACAGATTGTGTGACTGGAATCACAGATAAACCAGACCAGGTGGGGGTATCAGACTCCCTTCCATGGACGAACCAATTGGGGTTATACCTAGTTTTTTTAGACTATTCATTATTCTGGTGCTAGCTGCAAATGACCAGATTTACTAAATTGGCCAATCTGGATCCGATCCATCTCTCTCTTGAAGGTACACAGTGAATCAGCACTCACTACGTCAGCTATTCACTGGATAAATTTGCTGAGGCGTTGGGGGAAACCTGGTCAATACTTTAATTTTTTAATAAAAGGCTTTTTGTGCTCATCAAGAAGAGGCATATTTGAAATGGAAAATTAAACACTGTTCCATTTTAAACACCTAAATCAGCATTAGTGACTCCCAGGTCAGGTACAACATGGACTGGAGTCAAAGTAAAACTTTAATATGTGCCTTAACTCTGACCTTCGAAAAGCACTCCCGACTGCATTTTCATTTCCCACAACAGCCATCGATGTGATCTCTCTCAATGATATTGCCAAGTAGAGCTAAGTTTTGGGATTCCTCACCTGAGCTCCTCCACCTCCCTTTCGTCCTTTAAAAACCTCCTTAAAGCCCGTTATCTGCATCTCTCTTAATCTCTCTTTTCCTGGCTTGGCATCCATTATCCAGTCACTCATTCTGTGAAGTGCCTTGGGGTAGGCTTTTACATTAAAGGTAGTGTATGACAGGAAGTGTTGCTGTAAGTTAGGGATCATTTAATACTGTGGGGTATGCTCAATAGGAACAGGGATGGGAGAGCCCCAAATTTTTTTCCTATAGGATGGAAATTTTTATCTCATCAATCTAGGTTGGATTTTAATCTGATCCTAAATAGCTGTACCATCATGTCTACGTTAATATTTATGTTTATATTTGTGTATCAAAGATTGGAAACGGCATCAGACCCAAGCAAGATCACTCTCATCCATTGGCTGATTTCGGCCCCAAGCATCAGCCACTCCACCTCACCCCCCACCTCCATCTTCTGGGAAAGGCGAAAGTCTGGACACCTGTAATCAATTCGGAAGTCTCTACAAAAATTCCTGTCCAACCCCTCAGAGGCAATTAGGCAAGTCCCAGGAGCCCCCAGACCCATTCGTTATTAACCAGGAATGATATACATACCATTGCTTTATGAAGTTGTGTTGGGTATCCCTATAACCCCTCGATGTTCTAAATGCTCATTTGTAGCATCTCTTGTGATTAACGCATTTCATTAACATTCGTATTGCAGAAGTTAGACTCACTGGACTACAGTTCTCGGGATTCCACCCATTTCACGCACCCCCCGTCCGAGTTTCTTCTCTTTGTGCTTATCCTCACATGTATTTATTTGTTCTCAGGTTGTGAATGATGCTGATAAGGCATTTATTGCCCAGCCCTAGTTGCCCTGAGGAGGTGGTGGTGGCCGTTTTCCTTGAACCACTGCAGTCCGTGTGGTGATGTGTTCCCTCTACGAGATTAGGTAGGGAATTCCAGGATATTGACCCTGCGATGAGGAACTTATTGAGCTTGTTTTAGTCTTCATTAAAACCCAAGATTAAATGGCAAAGCAATATATTTATTAATGTATGAACATCTTTACATAGATCTACACTTAGCAGTTCCTGCTAGCTTACAAACTCCATCTTGCACGTTGCTTGACTTAGCAGAGTTGATTTCCCTGACCTTTGCCCCCAGGAAACGTTCAGTTGCTCAGGCACAAAGGTCAGGAAAAAGGGTCGGAGACTCGTTGTGCCAGGTTTCTCTGTCCCTTTGATCCAGAATTTCCTGGGCTCTCCCGGGGATGGGGAGCTTCGATTGGCCTGTACCTGTAGAAGTCGCAAGCCCATCAGAGGCATTCAAACGAGGCAGGAGGAGCACCCAGAAAACACGGCGCGGTGGCCTCCCTCTGACCCCCGCAGACTGGAAAATCCAAGTGTGTCCTGGAGGAGGCAGGCTGAAGGCTTTCACCTAGGCCTTCTTTTTGATTTTGAACTCCTGCTCCTCCAGCTGTCGGGATCTAATTGGGACCTTCTGGCCATCGATCTCCATCAGCAGCCAGAAGGTCCTGATCTCTGAGGCCCGACAGACACTTGCAGGTCTGAAAAGTGCCACACTGCACAGTGCATTTGCCTATTCAGCCATCGAGGCAGAGTTCTGCAGATGTTGGTCAGGAGGCCCACGTAATACACAACTGCTGTAAAGTACTGTTTTTACTGAACAAATTAAAGGCTTGGTGTTGCTATGGTGAAGTATTTGGAAGACATATGCCCATGTACATAAACAGAGACACCTGCAATGATGTGATCAGCATTGCTATGGTACCACTTCACTGGGAACAGCATATTGCATTACAAATTTTTTGTAATGAAAATACAAAAATGACATTTCAAAGATTTAGGTTATAGCAGCTAAAACACCTGCTGTGCTGTACATTGCCATTCACCCCGACAGACACTCTGCATTTGAGTTTTTACAGCAAGCTGTTCCTGGGTTGGACTTGTACTAAAAGCCCGCTACCCCTTTGAAATACTTAGTTAGCACCTCAATTAACTTTAATTTGGTCCCTTTTCCCAATTCCGCGGTACAGCCCATACCGCTTATGGCGGGTGTGTTGGTGCCAACGTGATTTGCCCGCGATAAATTTAATGAAGAGCTCTTTACAGAGGTGAGGCTTGACAAGCCAGCGAGAAGAGCTCGCAGGAGTTCTAGAGGCCAGGGTGGCGCGGGGAATGACTCAAGGCGGCAGGGCTGCACCTTCCGACTGCCTCCCATAGTTGTTAACAGTGCCAACAGCTGACTGAAGCTGCCTGAAGTCTCTATCAACTGCTTGCACTGGTAAATGTTAAGAACCACGGTGTTGGGGGCAGGGGAGACTTCAGACAGCTTCAATCAGCTGATACTTTTAACGTAAGATCAGGTCAACCTCCGCTACAGTGTCTTCTATTTATGTCTCTGTGGTTTTTGTTTATCATAATATCATAATAGGAACAGCACAGGAGGAGGCCATTCAGCCCATCGTGCCTGTGCCGCCTCTTTGAAAGAGCTGTCCAATCAGTCCCATTCATGGCTCGGTTTGTGTTGCAAAGTGAGATAGGAACAGGAGTAGGCCATTCAGCCCCTCGAGTCTGTTCTGCCATTCAATTAGATCACGGCTGATCTGAGATGTTGATTGGCTGCAGCCATAAAATAAGAAATCGGCTTTTAAAAAGTCGGTAAGCGCTGAACTGAACGAAACAGCCGGTGCACTTAATACGGTTTAAGGGGCACCTTTTGTAATAGACGCCTGTGGTGATGGCAAATGCTTAGTGCCATTTGCCCGATATAGGCGGCTGTCCAGGATAAGCAAGGACGGTGTAAGTGGTGGGACTGCATAGGCTTTGCCTTCGTGTACTACAACCACAGCACCAGTTCCAAGCATTGCCTCTGTGCTGCAATTGTCACGTATCAATCAGTATTTTTCACCGTTCAGTTCATTTGAAGAGAGAGCATTTGGATCGGAAATGTTTTTCAGATCACACTAGTTGCTTTTTTTTGTGTTTATAATTTTAGTCCAAGCTTACAATTTAATCATATATTGCACTACACATCCCTACAGCTCTCGGCCATTCAGCAGGTTTACATATGCTGTACATATTCTTTTTATATGTATGCACTGTCTGCACATCAAAGCATACTGTCATTACCCTGTCAAATTAGCCAGATGTTATTGTCCCAATATCCACTCTGTTATTAAATTGACCTGAAATTGACAAGAAGATCATTGGTAATGAGTTTGTACAACTTTAATGTCAAGATCTCAGGTTTGGTTTCTGGGATCACATTCCCCTTATATGCCACTGACCTCACTCAGGCAGTTGCTCACTGACTCACTGCCTGAGAGGAATTAAAACTATGTGTGCAAAGAGGCTTTCAATAGCTGTTGCTTGCACATGTGATCACAAAGCATAACTGTCCCATTCACCCATCAGCCCTGTGCTCGCTGACCTACATTGGCTCCCAGTCCACCAATATCTCCGATTTTAAAATTCACATCCTCGTGTTCAAATCCCTCCATGGCCTCACCCCTTCCCTATCTCTGTAACCTCCTCCAGCCCGACAACCCTCCGAGAACTCCGCATTCCTCCAACTCTGGCCTCTTGCACATCCCACAATCCCTTCGCCCCGCCATTGGCGGCCATGTCTTCATCCGCCTAGGCCCTAAGCTCTAGAATTCCCTCTGTAAACCTCCCCACCTCTCTCTCTTCCCCTTTTAAGAAGCTCCTTCAAACCTACCTCTTTGACTAAGCTTTTGGTCGCCTGTCCTAAGGGGCCAGAATTCCCACAGAGTGGTGAGGCAGCGCTCACCGCAACTCCTGCGAATTAAATCAACCAAAATACTTACTGCAGGCTCTGTGGCGTCGAATTACTTGATTTTGAACTTTTAAAAAAATTGTGCGCTATCAACCCAGCCTCTGAGCAGCGTGAGTTGATGCAAGAATAGAAGACACACCCACAAAATCTGTCAGGAAGAGAAGTCACGCCCACAGGTTCAAGCTGCATTGCTCAAGAGGCGAGCAGACTTCATTCATTTAAAGCTAGTATTCTGGATGTCATTGTAAATAAAAATTTAAATTTTTTTTATAGAGAGCCAAAGAAATAATTGAATTAAATTAAAGGGGCAGAAGGGAAATTTTTTTTAAAATTAATTAATTAAAAATTAATTTTTAATTTTTTTTAATGACCAAAAACTATTGAAATAAGGAGTAATATGAGACTCTGCATTTTTAAAAGTTAATTTTTAGTTGTTTGGCAGTCATTAAGACTAACCGCGCTGTTAAAACTCAGTTTAGACCTGGTATTTTTAAGCGTGCCTGTTTGGTGGCGTAATTAGTTATTTTCCAGCTGGGCAGATAAGCAAGTTGGCGCTTTTTCAGTGATTTTTCTGATTGCAGTGTGCGATGGCCCTTTAATTCGAAGCTGTCATATCACCGGCGAACCACTGGGAGCAAGTTCCAGATTTCTGCGTTTCGCTGCGCATGTGCAAACGTGGGAACTTGCTTCTTCAATTCGCCACTAAAAACAGAGAACATTGAATACAGGAGTTGGGATGTCTTGTTGAAGTTGTACAAGACATTAGTAAGGCCACACTTGGAATATTGTGTACAGTTCTGGTCACCCTATTATAGAAAGGATATTATTAAACTAGAAAGAGTGCAGAAAAGATTTACTAGGATGCTACCGGGACTTGATGGTTTGACTTTTTCGGGAGAGGTTGGATAGACTGAGACTTTTTTCCCTGGAGAGTAGGAGGTTTAGGGGTGATCTTATAGAAGTCTATAAAATAATGAGGGGCATAGATAAGGTAGATAGTCAAAATCTTTTCCCAAAGGTAGGGGAGTGTATAACGAGGGGGCATAGATTTAAGGTGAGAGGGGAGAGATACAAAAGGGTCCAGAGGGGCAATTTTTTCACTCAATGGGTGGTGAGTGTCTGGAACGAGCTGCCAGAGGCAGTAGTAGAGGCGGGCACAATTTTGTCTTTTAAAAAGCATTTGGACAGTTACATGGGTAAGATGGGTATAGAGGGATATGGGCCAAGTGCAGGCAATTGGGACTAGCTTAGTGGTATAAACTGGGCGACATGGACATGTTGGGCCGAAGGGCCTGTTTCCATGTTGTAACTTCTATGATTCTATGATTCTATGATTCTATTGAGCTCCTCCGTTATTTCGGGAGTGATTTCTGGTCCAATGTGTCCTTCTTTAACTCGGTGTCAATTTATGTTTGATAACGTTCCTGTGAAGCATCGTGGGACATTTTACTACGTTAAGGGCGTTATATAACTGCAAGTTGTGGTTGTTTTCCCCTATCCAGCTAAGACCGTGCAATACATACAGACGATCAGTAACAGCAAAGAACTCCTCATTGTGATAGGGTAGAAATTCCACTGTGCACTATTTTTAATAAAATTGCTTAAAGCATTTGCTTTTTCTGTGACTCTTGTTAACTAATTTCTCTTATTTGTTTACTTTGAACAAGGTCAGCAGTTGTGTTCAAATAGCGACCAGTGGAATTCATCGAAATGTTTCATCCAATTTTTTTTAAAAGAAGAGAGCACAAAGGAATTTTTACCTTATGGTGATGAATAGTTAAATGCTGTTACTGAATGTTTCTACACACTGTGTAGGCAGAGCCAGACAGTGTAAAGTATGTTCTGTGATAACCTGAGGAATGTCTAACTCTGTGAGTCACCACAACATCCAAAACGTGCACGGTTTATTATGTATAGGCATTAAATCCAAATACAATACCCTAAATAACCCTTTAAATTGGGTATGTGCACTTTTTCCACAAGTATATAAATTTAGGCCAATTTGGATCACTTCCACTTGACGTGTGCCTGCCCTTTAAAAACATTAGTAAGACTCGTGTCCCTCTGTTCTAGGAGGATAGTATATAAAAACAGGGAGGTATTGCTGCAGTTATATAAGGTATTGGTGAGACCGCACCTGGAATACTGCATACAGTTTTGGTCTCCATACTTAAGAAAAGACATACTTGCTCTCGAGGCAGTACAGAGAAGGTTCACTCGGTTAATCCCAGGGATGAGGGGGCGGACATATGAGGAGAGGTTGAGTAGATTGGGACTCTACTCATTGGAGTTCAGAAGAATGAGAGGCGATCTTATTGAAACATATAAGATTGTGAAGGGGCTTGATCGGGTGGATGCGGTAAGGATGTTCCCAAGGATGGGTGAAACTAGAACTAAACTAGGCATAATCTTAGAATAAGGGGCTGCTCTTTCAAAACTGAGATGAGGAGAAACTTCTTCACTCAGAGGGTAGTAGGTCTGTGGAATTTGCTGCCCCAGGAAGCTGTGGAAGCTACATCATTGAATAAATTTAAAACAGAAATCAACAGTTTCCTAGAAGTAAAGGGAATTAGGGGTTACGGGGAGCGGGCAGGAAATTGGACATGAATTTAGATTTGAGGTTAGGATCAGATCAGCCATGATCTTATTGAATGGCGGAGCAGGCTCGAGGGGCCAATTGGCCTACTCCTGCTCCTATTTCTTATGTTCTTATGTTCTGATATATTGACTGGCCTGCCATGACGGTGGGCAGCCTATGCCATCTGTGATTGTAACCATGGCACTAGATGTCAGTGTGTTGACTATACATCACTAGCATGTAGAAACTCCTTTGTGCTCCCGTCTTTTAAAGAATCGGATGAAACATTTGGAAGAATTCCTCTGGTCGCTATTTGAAGGTAATTGTTGACCTTGTTTAAAGTAAATAAATAAGACTGGTTAAGAAGATTCACGGAAAAAGCTAATGCTTTAACCGGTCTTATTAAAAATAGGGTGCAGAGGAATTTCTTCCCTATAACAATGAGGAGTTCTCTGATATCACTGAATGTCAGTGTGCTTTAAACAGAAATGTGTGAATATAACATTTGGTGGTCCAGCAGCGTACTTGTGACTCCTGGTCATCTCGAGACGAATGTGCAGTCTGTTCTTTGTGGTTTGTTGGAGGTTGAACATGTCCTGATTCTCTGGAAGTCTTGCAGTGAGCATATTAAATTTCTACTGATCAATGCAGGAGTAGCCACCTCGTCCTTCATTGTCCCGTTCACCCATCACCCTTGTGCTCGCTGACCTACATTGGCAACCTGCCCAGCAACCCCTCGATTTTTAAAAAATTCTCATCCTTTGTTTGCAAATCTCTCCATGGCCTCGCCCCCTCCCTGTCTCTGTAACCTCTGCCAGCCTTACAACCCTCCGAGAACTCTGCGATCCTCCAATCCTGGCCTCTTTCGCATCCCTGACTTTCATCACTCCACTTTTGGCAGCTGTGCCTTCAGCTGCCTAGGCTCTAAGCTCTGAAATTTTCTCCCCTAAACCTCTCCGCCTCTCTACCTCTCTTTCCACCTTTAAGACACTCCTTAAAACCTACCTCTTTACCTGTCCTACTATGTAGCTCAGTGACAAATAGTTGTTTGGTAACTCTCCTGTGAAGTGCCTTGGGACATTTTACGACGTTAAAGGCGCTATATAAATGCAAGTTGTTGTTGAGCACAGAGCTTTGTGGACAATATGGATCTGATCACTGATGTAAACCTGTGTGATTTAGTAAGGATTCCTAAATAAGCAGTTAGAAAAGTGACTTTTAGTTAATTTCTTTAAATGATATACATATTAGATATAAGGATAGATCTATGTGTGTCGATGTTCCCAAGGGCTGTGATGATGATTTAGCAGCAGAGTATGTTTTTTGCGTTTACATAGCACTCTATTGAAAAATGAAGGCATTCCAATTCCTTGCTGCTTAGTGATCAATATCAACCCAGAGTTGGAGGGAAATCTGATCTTATTCCCTGTGTATTGAATCTCCTGCAGTAGTGTCTAGTCTTGTTCTTCAGTAAATGTCCTATCTGTGGTGATCTTATAGTGAACTGACTTTCATTTCTGTTTTGAACTTCATGAAGTCTGAAGCCAAGTAAACCTGAGCAATGATCTCCAATTTTTAAATTATTTGCACTGAAATCAACTTTCTTTTACTTCACAGTTAGAATAGGGATCTTACCAAATGATGTATATTATTTAAAGAAATGACTTAAAAGTCCCTCTTCTCTCTGCTTTTTCTTTTGGGCAACCTCATTAAATCGCATAGGTTTATGTCAGTGGGCAGATCAGTTTTGTCCACGAGGCTCTGTGGTTACAGGAACATAGGAATTGCTCAACAAAAAGGACCAAGGTACATCTAGTTCGCCTTCTGCCATCCTGGTAGTCGAATGACACAATGATAATGGAGTTGTTGACCAATCTTAACAATCAATCTCTCAACTAGTCTACAACAGACCCAGACATGACACAAGGAAAATCCCAGTGGTGGAGAGCTTTGGGTATCAAAGGTACCTGTTCCTCCAAGCCTGAATCATTTACCACATGGCGTGCCTCAAATTACTCCTATGCTGTATCCCAAAATGTTATTCCTATGCTGTATCCCAAAATGTTATTTTCTGAAAGAAATCTATCTAATCTATCAACTGATTGGATTTGCCAGTCCAATGTATACAGGTACAAATGTACATATGATCTATGCGGCGTCTGTGCTGCTTACATGTGCTAGAGTTGTTGCTGTACGTTCTGTATTCTGTGTCAGCGCAGGGCATTAAAATCAGAACAGAGAGATGGAATCTTCAGTATTTTTCCATGCAGCAGAAGATAAACTGATGTGAGGAACGCATTCATTTATTTTGGTGAGGTATTCTTGTCAAAAAATGATGATTCTTGCCAATTCGACTGGAAAGTATCCCTGAGCTTCTCCATTGAAGGAATTCTTAGAAGATAGCTGCATTTATCTTCTTCAAGCAAGTCACAGCAAGTCAATTGACGTGGAAGCAAGTTGATCATGATCAGGAGAACTTTAATTACATGACAAGGCAATGCAGAGCAAGAAAGGGTCGTTCAGTCCATCAAAGATTGTTCCGTCTACAGACAAGCCCATCCCACACAATCCCCTAAAGGAGATCACCAACCATAAGTAGAGCTCCACATAGATAAAGCTGGGAAACTTCTCCCTGAACCCCGAAAGTTACTCAAGCAAAACTTTAGAATATTTACCTAGGTTTACAATCCACGTTTAGAATCCTGACCAATTGCATTCCACAGGAGATCACCCAGGCTCCTTGGAGCACAGCTGCCATCTTGTTCCATAGAATAAGTAGCTGTTCATCAGCCCCTGTTCTTATAACCTTCAACTCCGTTCTAGCCCTTCTGATCTCTGGTTTTACTTAAGATGTGCTGATTATGTGCTTATACTTTCTAGTTTTGAAATTACACTCCAAGTTAAATAACCTGCTTGCAAGTATTTTATCTATGCTTCTCATTGTTTTAAAAACTTCATTCACATCCCATCTCAATCTCCTTTTCTCCAGTGAAAGCAAGTTCCTTTTTTTAAATTTCAAAATATACTTTATTTCATAAAATTTAAGGATACACACAGTTCAATGTAAATATTACAATTCAAAACACTACAATACAGATCGCGTACAAACTACGATTCCATTTTTACAATTCAAAACACAGTACATATCTTATAACACATGGTGAACAGTACAAGGTGGGATGGCCTTACACGGTGGCCTTTCCCCATAGAGCCTTTGCGTAGGCCGCACCTTGCTTCAGTGCGTCCCACAGCACGTACTCCTGAACCTTGGAGTGTGCCAGTCGGCAACACTCGATCGTGGACAGTGAAAGCAAGTTCAGATTTTGAGTTTCTCTTCATAAGTTAGAGCCTGAAGTCTTGAGATCACCCTCGGCATCATCTATAGTGCAGCAATGCCCTTTTGGTACGGTGCCCAAAACTGCGGACATTTGTTACATTACCAAAGTGTTGTGCAGGCTTGAAATAACCTGACTTAAAATCAGATGCTTCTGAGATGCATCCCAGTACTCAGTTAAGACTTATGTCTAGGTCCAACAATGAATCCCTAATTAGCATAAAGCATGCTATTGGAATACCATTATTATGACTAATTACCTGTAAAGCAAAACATTTATTTCTAATAATTGTTTTTTAATGTTGGTGGTTATCATGCCACAACCTCAGTGTGTGCTTTCTCCCTATGCTAATCTATTAAATTTATTTATGTTATGCTTTAGTTATTTTTTAATTGTAATAATAATAAAATTTGTGCTATTGATTTACATTTAAGATAATTACCGATGTACATTCATAATTATAATTGAGATCAAGAGTTGTAAATAGTATGAATCATATTCTTGTTATCTATCCCTATAATTGTACAGTTAACTGACTAAAAGAGGGATTAAACAAAAATCTAAAGTGTGAATATCAAAGAAGAAGATTTTCATAACATAATCTGATATTATACAGTCTCACATATTAGCAACTTATCTAGAGTCAAATACAAGGTAAACCTTTGACTATATGAAGTTATTGTGCACTGCTGTTCTTATGCAAAGTATCGAAGAACAACTAATACCCTGAACTCTCTCTGTCTCACTCACAACAAGGTGGCACGAGGCAAACCTCTTAACTAATACAGAAGTTGAACTGTTTAAAATTGATATCAGACTGACTCAGTAAATTATATATGCGGCAGCCACGTAGCTACCTGTGACATCTTGCACAGAATCTAGCAGCATACTGCTTTTAAACACAAGTCAGAGCCAAACACAACTGTGTATGTTACTCTTCCACCTGACACCACATCAAGCAAGATAAATGACTAAATCCCCACTGTCACTGCCAGGCAGTACAGATAGCAGTGACTTGATTTGTTAAGACATGTTCCTACAAATTCTCTCTTTTTTTGTACTGTATTTACTTGCTAACCAGGTTGTACTAACTAGGGGCAGGGGATTGATTGTCAGCCTGCCTCTTGCTAAAAATTGAGAATTTTTGTTTTCTTAATTATTTTTGTGTAAATTTTTCATGTTCTTTTAAGTATAGAGGATATAAGGGAATGAAACTTGTCTTTTTTTCCTGTTATTTGCATTTCATGAGAGCTGGACAATTCTAGTCCAAGTTTTGAAATGACAAAAAGAAATAAGGACAATAGTAGATTCTCCTTAAATGTGAGAACAATCTATTAGGTTTAAAGAAAATAAAAAAATTGTAATATAAAGAAAAATGTTTTAAAAACCTCTAAAATAGCAGAGTGATGAGTCACTTATATTACATTTTGAATAAAGGTTTTTAAAATCTTATTTTTACGATCCGTTACTGATTATTCAAGTCGCCTGGTGTTGTATCTCTAAGAGAGATCACAGTGATGTGAAGAAAAAAAAATGGGGGCAAGATAAAGGGGTTTTTCAAAATGAGTTGGGAGAATCGGAAAATTAAACAAAATTCCCATCGTGACAGCAGGAAAAATAAAAACAAATATAAGAGTGCAGGAATGAGAAAAGAGTGATTCATATCACCTAGTTTGCTCTTTCTCTTAGCATTGGTATGGACCTACTGAGAATAGTTTCATCTCCCTCCTTCTTTGGCACTCAACCAGTGACCTAGCTGAATCAGGGATCCAGAGATTTCCTTGCTGAAATGCTTCAAGACGACCCACCCCTTCAGTGAGACTGTCCATGCCATATAAATTAGCAGTTCGAAGGATATTGTAATTACTCTTTAAGTTCTCCATTATCATCAGTATCCCTCCCTCCTGGTAAGAGAATTGAAGACTGCAATTCACATTTAATGAATCTTTTCTTTCCAAAAGACATTCTAGTATTATGTTTGACAATTTTTCTGCAGGACCAAAGTATTCCAGCTTTGCCAACACCCCTCTGGCTGTAAGCTCTCTTTCCATCTCAGCCTTTCATATTGCATGAAACCAACCACTTTTTCAACACCTTTAAAGCTAAGGATGGTTTGGACATTGACTTGCAGAAGCTGGTCCATCTTATCTCGATATACCTATTTCATTCTAATATCTCTAAAAACACTATTAGTCCTTCTTTGTAAAATGATTATCTTGGTCTTGCCATATTTAAAGGCACATCCTTGCTATCATGCCACATGTTTTTCTGTGGATCGCTGTGAGCAGCTGATGGGCTATCTGAATGCTTTTAATCAGATTTCACCAAGGTATCCAACAATAATGATTTCACAATGGTATCCAAATACCACTGATCTGATTTCACTATGGTATCCAACATTATTGAACTGATTTCACCATAGTATCTGATGCTGGGAACTGATTCCACCATGGTGTCTGAGTGCTGGAGGACTGATTTCACAAGAGGCTTTCTTATCGTGTCTATAGGTATCCTTATGGTGCTTGGTGTACAAGGTGCCGCTGCATCCTAAGTATCCGACATGGCATATTCCTCACTGAGAAATGTATTTAGCAACTTTTTTACTTTATGTACCTAAGAAGTCTTGCTTCTGTCAGAGTGCAGTCCTGAAGGTCCATTTACAATGGATCCAGAGTACTGTAATGAATAAATATAATGTACTATTATTGCCTACAACTTAATATGGAGAGGGGAATGAGGTCATTCATTTCCAGAGGTAAAAAGTTTTGGAATAATCTAAAGGACACCTTAAACCTAAGATATTTCCATGACATCCAATGATTGAATTGCAATGTCTTTGGCTGATACATACAGACCAGGAAAGTTCCAGATTTGGTTGCCAGTCTGTGCTGAATGAACATATCTCAGCCAAGGCAGAAATATGAGCTCTCCAATTGGCTGTAATACCAACAACAACAACAACTACTACTACTACTACTACTACCACTACTTTCTGTGAGGGGGGGTGGTGAAGACAGCAGATTTGAAAGGGAGGGTGACAGTACCTGAGCAGAGGCAACCATTTACAATATCAGATAGCATGGGGGCCAGGAAGGCAAGTTAGGTGGTCAGCAGTTTAGTGGGGGAAGGGTTGACAGAGCAGGAGGTGGGTCTCTGGACACGATGAGCTCAGAGAGGACATCAGGGGAGATAGGTGAGAAATTAGAGAAAAGACATGAGTTCAGGGTTAGGGCAGGGAGGGAACCCATTGGGGAAGCTTGGCTTGGTGGGCAAGAGGAAGGGAGAGATGTGGCAGAGGCAGCTGAAAGGATGATCTCAAATTGATTTCTGTTTTAAGGATGGGACCATTGTCACTCCATATCACTATATATTGCTGCTGACTGGAAGTCAGGTCTATTATTGGTGGGTGAGGATAGGATTAGGCTTGAAACTGCAGTCCTCCATAGTCTGATCGTCTGCTGTCACTGATTGTCAGGACCCAACATGAACGATGGGCACTTGGGTGAGCTACCAGACACCAACCACCATAGAATCATAGAAATTTACAGGACCGAAGGACGCCATTCGACTGATCGTGTCAGTGCTGGCTGAAAAAGAGCTACCCAGCTTAATCCCACTTTCCAGCTCTTGGTCCGTAGCCTTGTAGGTTACGGCACTTCAAGTGCACATCCAAGTACTTTTTAAATGAGTTGAGGGTTTCTGCCTCTACCATCCATTCAGACAGTGAGTTCCAACCCCCCACCACCCTCTGGCTGAAAATATTTAACCTCAACTCCCCTTTAACCCTTCTACCAATTACTTTAAATCTATGCCCCCTGGTTTTTGACCTCTCTGCTAAGGGAAATAGGTCCTTCCTATCAACTCTATCTAGGCCCCTCATCATTTTATACACCTCAATTAAATCACCCCTCAGCCTCCTCCATTCCAAAGAAAACAACCCCAGCCTATCCAATCTTTCATCATAGCTAAAATTCTCCAGTCCTGGTAACATCCTCGTAAATCTCCTCTGTACCCTTTCTAGTGCAATCACATCTTTCCTGTAATTTGTTGACCAGAACTGTACGCAGTACTCTAGCTGTGACCTAACTAGTGTTTTATACAGTTCTGGTATAATCTCCTTCCTCTTATATTTTATGCCTCGGCTAATAAAAGAAAGAATCCCGTACGCCTTTTTAACCACTTTATCTACCTGTCCTGCTACCTTCAGGGATCTGTGGACATGCACTCCAAGGTCCCTCTGTTCCTCTCAGTATCCTACCATTTATTATGTATTCCCTTGCCTTGTTTGCCTATTCAAATACATTACCTCACACTTCTCTGGATTGAATTCCATTTGCCACTTTTCTGCCCACCTGACCAGTCCATTGCTACCTTCCTGCAGTCTACGGCTTTCCTTCTCACTATCAACCACAAGGCCAACTTTTGTATCATCTGCAAACTTCTTAATCATACCCCCTACATTTAAGTCTAAATCATTGTTATATACTACAAAAAGCAATAGACCTCGTACTGAGCCCTGAAGAACCCCACTCGAAGCAGCCTTCCAGTCACAAAAACATCCATGGACCATTATCCTTTGCTACCTGCCACTGAGCCAATTCTGGATCCAACTTGCCACTTTCCCTTGGATCCTATGGGCTTTTACTTTTCTGACCAGTCTGCCATGTGGGACCTTGTCAAAAGCCTTGCTAAAATCCATGTAGACTACATCAAATGTGCTACCCTCATCAACCCTCCTTGTTACTTCCTCAAAAAATTCAATCAGGTTAGTCAGACACAACCTGCCCTTAATAAATCCATGCTGACTGTCCTTGATTAATCCGTGCCTTTCTAAATGACAATCAATACTGTCTCTCAGAACTTTTTCCAATAATTTTCCCACCACCGAGGTTAGGCTGACTGGCTTGTAATTACTCGGTCTATCTCTTTCTTTTTAAACAACCGGTACAATGTTAGCAGTCCTCCAGTCCTCCAGCACCATACCTGTAGCAAGAGAGGATCGGAAAATGATGGTCAGAGACTCTGCTATTTCCTCCCTTGCTTCTCTTAACAACCTGGGATACATTTTATCCAGGCCTGGCGATTTATCTACTTTCAAAGATGCTAAACCCCTTAATACTTCCTCTCTCACTATGTTTATCCCATCCAATATTTCACACTCCTCCTCAACTACAATCTCTGCATCGTCCTCTTTTGTGAAGACGGACGCAAAGTATTCATTAAGAACCATACCCACATCTTCCACCTCCACGCACAGGTTACCGTTTTGGTTTCTCATCGGCCCTACTCTTTCCTTCATTATCCTCTTGCTCTTTATGTATTTATGAAACATCTTTGGGTTTTCCATGATTTTACTTGCCAATATTTTTTCATGCCCTCTCTTTGCTTTCCTAATTTCCTTTTTAATTTCACCCCTGCACTTTCTATACTCCTCTAGGCTTTCTGCAGTATTGAGCTCTCGGTATCTGACATAAGCTTCCCTTTTTTGTCTTATCCTACCTTGTATGTTCCTTGACACCAGGGGGCTCTAGATTTGGGAGACCCACCCTTTTTCTTTATGGGAACATATTTGCTCTGAACCCTCACTGTCTCCTTCTTGAATGCCCCCTACTGCTCTGACACTGATTTACCTTCAAGTAGCTGTTTCCAGTCCACTTTTGCTAAATCACATCTCAGCTTAGTAAAATTGGCCTTTCCCCAATTGAGAACTTTTATTCCTGGTCTATTTTTGTCCTTTTCCATAACTACACTAAATCTGACTGAATTATGATCACTACCACCAAAATGTTCTCCCACTGATACCCTTTCCACCTGCCCAGCTTCATTCCCTAAAATTAAGTCCAGGACTTCCCCCTTTCTTGTTGGGCTTGCTACGTACTGGCTAAAAAAGTTCTCCTGAATGCAATTTAAGAATTCTGCACCCTCTATTCCTTTTACACTGATTTTATCCCAGTTAATATTAGGGTAGTTGAAATCCCCTACTATTACTGCCCTATTGTTCTTGCACTTCTCAGAAATTTGCCTACATATTTGCTGTTCTCTCTCCCCCTGACTGTTTGGGGGTCTATAGTACACTCCCAGTAGTGTGATTGCCCCTTTTTTGTTCTTCAGTTCAACCCATATGGCCTCATTTGATGATCTTTCTAAAATATCATCCCTCCTCACAACTGTAATTGTTTCTTCACCTGAGGAACCAAACCCAGTAAGAGAGACAGTGCCTTCGGGACAAGGCAGGGAGGGGAGAAGGTTGGAGCAAAATATCAGTATTTCCAGAGGTTGCTCACACATTGTGCAGTGAAATAGATTGCTTGTCCACACTAACTGAACAGTAAAAACACTTATGATGTTTTACGAACTGTTACAGCAAGTTAAACTGACTGGACCTTCACTCGTTCTTTTTCTTCTAAATGTGAACACCCACGTTTTTTTCTAAATAGCATTTGCTTCTTTTAATTTTAAATTGAATTAAATAAATGTTTGTTATGAGTTCAGATGCAGGAGCCTGGCAGAATTTATTTGAGAGACCAAGGGCTCGATTTTCGCACCCCCGAGAGGGTGCGTTCGTGGCGGGGGAGGCTGCGAAAATCGGGGATTCCCGGGGCGGGTCCGGAGCCCGGCTCCAACCCGCCCACTTCCGGGTTCCCCAGTGACGCGCTGACATGCGCGCGCAGCCCCCGCATATGGGACTCCGGCCGGCAATTAAAGCCGGCGGAGTGCCACTTAAAGTACTCATTAAGGTTTTTCAAGTCGTTTACAGACCTGATTAACATAACATTTTAGGAGGGGTGGGATTTTGAAAACAACTGAGGACTGTTTCCCGTACTGGGGGAAACACTCCCAGTTGAAATGGACGTGTTGCAGCCATCAGCCTGTGGCAGCTGCAAAGGTCCATTTGACAGGTGTGTGGGGGAGACCCTCACTCATTGCAGGAGGCCACTCTGTCACTTGGGACAAAGTTTGGCCTCCACCACCCTCCTCCTGACAAGAAAATTCACCAACTTGCACACTTACCCCGAGGTCCAGACACAGGTACCCACCTTGCGGACCCCCTCAAATGTACATCTTCCGGATGGGGGCCGCCGTAGCTGCAGTCATGACCTCCTCGGAGGACAAACAGCATCACCAGCCTCGCCGGCCAAGCCGTCCATCTCTGACACGTGGAGCTCCACAACACAGTGCTGTGACACATCCACCTGCACAGCAGGAGGGAGGGCAACAGCAGAGAGAGATGCTTCGCAGGGGGCACTACCCTCGCCATAGGTTCCACAGACCGAGGCTCAGTTTCCTGGACCTCTCTGAGCAGCAGTGTACACGGAGGCTCAGAGTCACTCGACATGTAGTCGTGGACATCTGCAGCCTCCTTCATGCCGAGCTGCTCCCGGCTGGCCCGAGCACCATCTTCTTACCTGTTGCTGTCAAAGTCACCACTGCCCTCAACAACTTCTCTTCCGCATCCTTCCAGGGTGCCACCGGGGACATCGCCGACGTCTCTCAGTCGTCTGCACAAAAGAGCCCTGCAAATACTCCTACACCCACTCTGCAGTGACACAATGGGTGGCATCATTTGTGGGTCTTCATTGTGATCCTCAGGAAAGGGCATTATTGCACAAACCAGACAAGATTCGCAAAGACGTGGCAGTAGTGGTGACAATATAATATGTTATGTGAGTTGATCAGAAATTAAATATAGGTAAACACCATGACAAACCCTCAAACACCCTTGTGCATCCCCTTCATGCTCATGACACATTTGCCTTACTCTGCCTACTGCACATATGTGATGCATGCCCTGTGGCTGCAGCACAGGTAGTGGCAGGTTGAGTGAGGCTGACCATTAAAGAGATGCATGAGAGGGTGAGTATGAGATAGATCCATGAGATTGTATGAGGATTGGGTTGAGTGGTAGTGGCGGGATGAGTGCTGGTGAGGTGAGTAAGTGCAGGTAAGATGAGGATGAGCTTTGAGTGGGTGTGAGGAGTGATGTGATAGAGTAGTGTTGGCAGTGCAGAAGGAGATGTGGGGTGGGGGCAGTGATGTGGCAGACGGAGTGTCGGGGAATGAGTAAGTGTACTCACTTCGGCTGACCTTCTGAGGTCATTGGAGCTCCTCCTGCACTGTATGCAGGTGGGCGATATGTTGGTGGTGCAGGTGACCTCCTCTGCTACCTCGAGCCAGGCCTTCGTGGTGGCAGAGGCAGGTCGCTTCCTCCCGCCCGCCGGGGAGAAGATCTCTGTCCTCCCCCTCCTCCTCACCCCATCCAATAAGACCTGGAGTGAGGCATCATTAAACCTGGGAGCAGCCTTCCCCTGGGCTGCTCCATGCTGTAATTTTTCCTATTTCCTGCAGCATCGGTCAGTGGAGGACTGCCCCTTTAAATAGGGCTCCTCCAGCTGACAGCCCACGCGCCCAGTCGACCTCCCGCTGCGAACCAGTTGCCCTCCTAATATCGGGCCCCAAGTCTTGTTATTGTGTGACTATTAACTGTCGGTTGTGCTAACCTGCTTAAATACATTTGACTTGACTTAACTTGATTAAGATCATAGATAACTCCTTAAATTATATAACCTTGAGCAATATCAGGTTAGATGTAGTCCACAGATGTATTTCTAATCAGTGACTCACACTCTTCAAAATGCATGAAGTAGTTGTGGTAGCGCAGGTGTTCTGTCCAGCTGTCCACTCCTCCCCTTTCCCAGACAACTTCCAAATCTAAAAACAATAATCTATTACAAGAAACCCAGCAATCACTCGTCACACTTTATGCAATCTCTTTTAGAGTGCTAATTTGTTCTGTATTACAGTAAATGGGTGTCTTAGATGTACATAAAAGTGTCGTAATTTTGTTTGTTGGCGTTCACGGAATATGCGCTAACTTTTGCTGCCGCTCCTAAAATTGCACTTGGGAGTCGAGAGGGTGCAATACGTTCCTGTATTAACAGTGTTCTTCCTCATTAAGGAGCAAATCTAGGGGCTCTCCCTAAATTGCGAGGGATAAACTTTTAACTGAACAGATGTCATTATGACAGCAGAAGGAATGGGAGGTGTGTAAAGTGACCTGAAGCAGAGAAACATTGCATGTGGCATAACAGGGAAGCTAAGACAGATTCGAAGAGTGGCACATAAAATGCAGAAGATGCCAAGCTGCCCTGATGGAACAATGCTTCACATGCCACTAAAAACCCACTCGTGGGTACCTGTGGTATGCGTTCCTATCGATGCCATGAGTTGTGTAGCCGTGAGAGAGCCTCCATGCACTTGAGAAGGCAGACCTGAATAGTAGGCCAAAATTCCATTGAAATGTCACCCTTGCAATATGAATGATTATGTACTCAGGCTCAGCATATTACTAACGGGACTACAGACTTTTACCGCATCTGTTGATATTCGAGCTGCTATAGACATGAAATACTTACACTTGACGTTTCCATGTAACACAGGCATTCCAATTGGGGATCCAAAACAGTTGCCTGAGCGGCAGATGGATTTACAGGTTTTGATGGGCTCTTTTTGAACTGAACCTTGGACTTGATTGCTACTATTACTGGTTCAGGAAGACTTGCAAGTGTTGTCAATTTTACTGACAGTGTAAAATGTTAACAAGTTTACAAGTATCATGAATATGTATTTAAGTTGTAAGAACATGTCTGACCTAACAAGGCATCACTTGCATTGGAAATAAAAGCTGGAAATACACAGCAGAGTTATCAACATCAGGAAAGAGAAAATACAGGTTATTACTTCAAATTGTCAGAACCCACAACGGGCTTCTAACTGAAACATTAACCTGTCTTTTCTCTTTTAAGCTACTAATGGACATGCTGTATATTTCTGCCATTTTTATGCTTTTGCTTTAGATTTCCAGCAGTTTCATTTTTTTACTTTTATAAACATTTAATTGTTTTTCATATGGATGACAGGATAAATCGTTTCACTACTGTCGAGCCATGTTATATGATCTCATCCTCTCAGTTTTAAAAAAAATGCTGCCCTATTCCATGAGTCAATGCGTATATATTTTATCTCGCGATAAGCCATATGAAGAGGACAACAATGAGCACTCACACTTCTTCACCGGCACCTCCCAAACCGGTGACCTCTACCACCTAGAAGGACAAGATGCATGGGAACACCACCACCTCCAGGTTCCCCTCCAAGTCACACACCATCCCGACTTGGACATATAATGTTGTTCTCTTCAATTTCGCTGGGTCAAAATCTTGGCGCTCCCTACCTAACAGCAATGTGGGAGAACCTTCACCACACGGACTGCAGCGGTTCAAGAAGAAGGCCCACCATCACCTTCTCAAGGGCAACTAGGGATGGGCAATAAATGCCAGCCTTGCCAGCGATGCCCACATCCCAAGGATGAGAAAAAAACATAGAACAATTTCAACACAGGCCTCTATTTTTATGTTAAAAAAAGCAGAATAGTTACAGGCATGAGCTAACGCAGGGCTGATTGAGTACTTTGGGTTTTCCACACTTTTCTGGAGCCAATCCCAATACAAAAAGCACTGGAAGAATGGGCAATTAGGCCACCATTGCGGGTTTAACCTCCTTAAGCAATTCAACAAGTGGCTCAGCAGCATTACTCCAGGTGCATTCTAAGAAGTTTCTCAGTTGCACATTAATTGTAACGCATCCAACCTCGCAGAAAACATACAGGGTAAAGTTGCATAGAACTGACGATGTGTTAAAAACAAGAGAGTAAAAATGAACGCTCATTTACTATACCAAGAAGAAATTAATCCTCTTTATGTAATTGTTTTAAAATAATACTCTGTGATATGCACATAAACTACTGAAGTCAAAACCATAGTTCGCCCATATTGCAGTAGATAATTACAATATTAATAGGTTCTCAACGAGATAATAAAACTTGGATAAATACTTAGCTTGGAGCATTTCACAACATCTCAGGATTCAGGCAACATGGTAAACCAGGAGAGTAAGGATCAAGGGGGTAATTCTGACTTTGTGCAATAGTGTAAAATGGGCGATAATAGACCAGCCGCCCATTATACATCTTTGCTGATTATCATTTCCCAAATGGAAATTGGGAGAGATATATAACGGGCGACTGATCCGATGCTGCCCGTTTTGCACTATCGCCCAAAGTCAAAATAACCCCCAAGCAATTTAATAGTGTGTCACCTGAACTCCAAGTAGTATTACATCTTTGAAACACAACCCAACCAGTGATTTATTCAATTTTTGGCATGTCTTTTTGTAATGGCTGCGGATGACAAGGCAGATAGCGACTGGCAACAAGCTCTGGCAATCAGAGCACACAAGTTGAACGAAAATGCAGTTGTGCCACGTGATCTGCACTGAAGTATGTTCTATTTAATTGCTACAGTGGAGTATCATGTATACCACCTCATACAGGACCATTAATCAAGGCCAAAGTGGTCTCCTAGACAAGTTTCGATCACTTAAGGGGGTCGGAGAGGAATTTTCCAGATTTCCCCACCCCCGCTAATTGGCCCGGGTTTATATCTGTTTTGACACCTCTCCCAGGAGATCACAGTCGGGTGGAGACTGTATGTATTGTGATGAATAAGGCATGACAATTGAATGGAACAGGCTGGATGGGCCAGTAGGTCTTTTGCTGTCCGTCATTTTTCTTGTGTTCGTCTATACAACTTCCATCTAGTGTGTGTCTGTGTCTGTCACAACTTAGGCGTCACACTTCAGGCATCACACCTCGTGCAATATGCTTCAGGTGTCACACTTTGTCAGACGTGCGAATTTCTGTGTTCACATTTGCACTTGATTGAGTCAAATTTCATATTCATGAAAACAGCAACAAGTCATAACTGAACAGGGCAAAAACCCACGAATGACGAGGTAATAACTGGGAATAAAAACTACCAATCAAGAACTTCCAGAAAAGGTGTGAAAACTATCAACGCAGCATCATAAATCAGTAAGCGATAAAACAGCTAGAAATTAGCAAAAGGAGAACCAATGAATTTGTCAGAATATTTTTTGAAAATCCTTCTGGCCGACTTCTTCTTTTGTCACTACCCTGAAGAAAATAGTACCATAAACAAGTGGGGGGGGGGCAACATTCTGGGAGCACCACTTTACCTGGAGGAGTGCGACAGAGCAGGATTCCCATCTGCCTGCAGCCCAAGCCATAGATCCTGTCCCAGATCACGAGGATGGGGTCATTTCCATAGCCAGGGCAGGCAGCCCATGCCTGGAGGAGCGCAATAGAAGCATCTGTCCCGACAGACAGATAGAAAAGTGCAGCTGCACAGTGCTGATGAGGAGGAAAAATATTTTCTTCATATCCCAGTAGGCAAAAATGGTTGTTAACATAATCCCCTCTGGAATCAATAACCTCTGCTGGCAAATCGTTTTTGGAGCCTTTGTAAGGCCCAGTCTGTTTTCTAAGTCTGCTCTTAGTTGGTATACGTCTCGCTGGGCCTGTTGGTGGCCTACTGGAAAGAATTCTCAGGGTGGAGAGAGCAGGTGAAGGACTTCTATGGGTCAGAAACCCAGAGGATCCAGGTTCTACCCCAAATTCCAGCTTCCCCCTTCCCATGGATGATCTACCCGCATTGCACCCGCCCCAGTGAGTATTTTGGCTCCAAGGTTTTTAACATAATAAATATAATAATAATATTTTCAATATAATAAATTATTGTGTGCTCAAGTTTCTGGAGGCCACAGATTTAAGATAATTGGCAAAGGAACCAGAGGTGAGATGAGGAGAATTTTTTTTACGCAGTGAATTGTTGCGATCTGGAATGCACTGTCCGAAAGGGTGGTGGAAGCAGATTCAATGATAACTTTCAAAAGGGAATGGAATATATACTTGAAAAATAAAAATTTGCAGGGCTATGGGGAAAGAGCAAGGGAATGGGACTAATTGGATCGCTCTTTTAAAGAGTCGGCACAGGCTCGATGGCCTGAATGGCCTCCTTCTGTGCTGTATGGTTCTATGATTTTATGGTTCTAACTTCTGGAATGGGACTTCAAACCACAACCTTCTAACTCAATAGTGGGAGCGATACTGCTGAGCTAAACTGACAGATTGCCAGTTTAGCTTAGTGGTAGCATTCTTGACTGAGGCAAAGATTGTGGGTCCAAGCCCTATTCCAATTCTTGAGTATAAATTCTAGGCTGGCACTTCAGTGCAGCACTGAGGGAGTGCCGCATTGCCAGAGGTGCTATTTTGCAGCTGAGACATTAAACTGAGATATGGTGATGAGATATCTGCCTGTTCAGGTGGCTATTAAAGATCCCATGGAACTATTTGAAGAAGAGCAGAGAATTCTTCCAGTGTGCGAGCCAACATTCATTTCTCAACCAACACCCCCAAAACAGATTATCTGGTCATTTATCTCATTGCTGTTTGTGGGGCTTTGCTGTGCACAAATTGGTTGTCATATTGGCCTTCAAAACAACAGTGTCTGCACTTCAAAAGTAATTCATTGGCTGTGGAATTCTTAAGGAGAAGAAAAGAGCTTTCAAAATGCAAGTTCTTTTTGAAATTTCTTGACGCAGTTCATAGCAAAATCACTAAACTTAGCAAAATGATTTCCTTTCCTTGCTTTCCCCTGTTGCCTGCCCTCGTACAAGTGGCTGGAACTTGATTTCATGAGGCTTCTCACAGTTATTACTCAGTCAGCTGAATGAAAAGGCTCAACCAGGTAACAAATTACTACTTCATCGGACTAAGGGTTAATTAATACATACGAGAGTGGCCTGAGCATTTCACACTGGTATAAAAACAGAAAATGCTGGAAAACACTCAGTAGGTCAGTCAATATCTGTGGAGAGAGAAACAAGAGTTAACGTTTCAGGTCGATGACCTTTCACCAGAAGGGCAGTGTTTTGTTGGTGTTTTGAGAGCGGGGAATTTAACTGTGGAGCTAACCTGTGAGCAGGAAGTTATTTTGGAGGAGGGGAGAGTGAAGGTCAGCTCCGATGTTTCAGCATAGAATCTGGTTGCCTATTACTGTGTTATAACAGTCTATCTGAATTGTACTTCAGAACAGCATAAAATCTGCTTTCTGTTACAAAACAGGGCTTGTCATGTTTCTGCTCCACACGACACAGTCTGCAGCTTCAGATACAAAGATGTTTCTCTGTCCTTCCCTTTCCTTTCACTTCTCTGACATTGCACGGACCGTTTACTGATGTCACTTTATTTTCATCCTTTCAAACTGCCAGCATTACATAGAATTACATAGAATTTACAGCACAGAAACAGGCCATTCGGCCCAACTGGTCCGTGCCGGTGTTGATGCTGCACACGAGCCTCCTCCCACCCCTCGTCATCTCACTCTATCAGCATATCCTTCTATTCCTTTCGCCCTCCTGGGTTTATCTAGCTTTCCCTTAATTGCATCTGCAGGATGTTTTGCTCCAGTTCCAACTTTTTTTTGTTGCTATCGTTCAGTTCTTTGGTGAAATGTGTGTCGCATTACCTTTGATTTGGCGATATCAATAAAACAAATTAAGAGGAGAAGGGTCTTAATTAGGCCTAGCCACAAGTTGTACTTCTCAAATTCAGCTGTATGTCCTGGAGTACAGGAAGTTACTTTGTGTTAACAGCTCCAGTACATTAAATAAAAAAGAAATATGGCCTGAACAGTTATTGCAGCAGACGTCATTTAATGCCAAGTAACTTCCTGAACTCTGAGTAGATCATGTTTATAAATTTATGATGATGTTGTTTAAGTATCTAAAAGGGCACTGTCACAGTAAAAAGTTGACAACAAACATTTTTGTGTTTGGAGCAGTGGAGAAGCCTAGCTTTTTCTGTCACGCTGATGGGCAATTAGGGATGGGCAATAAATGCCGGCCTCGCCAGCGACGCCCACATCCCATGAACGAATATTAAAAAAATATCACATGCGTGTTTTGATGCAATTTGTGTCTTTACAATTAGCAGGAAAAATGTTTTCGAAGCACTCGATCATGAGGGGGCAACCCTTTTAAATATTAACGACATAATTGAAGTTTCCTGGCCTGTTGTTGCCATGTCAGAAGGGGGTGTGATGATAATGTTCCTGTGGTGATCATCTCCATGAGAGTTAGTTAGTTGATGCAGAGCAATCCTTCAGTCTCCAACCTCTAGGGGGTGGGGGCAATTCAGAAGCACCCACACACTGAGAGCGAATATCACTAAAGTGTCCAACTCAAAACCAACCATTTTTAATCCATTTGGATGGACAATCGTGGTTTAGGAGTGACAATTTTGCAATGTGTACTCCCAGCACGTGCTAAGAGCAGGTGCATCAGAACTTTTACCTCTTTATTATTTTAGTTGATCATATTGTTTGGAACACTGGAGTATATTGTCCAATTGATGAAGTTTACATATGAGCACATAACGGGGGTGATTTTAAACCTCAAGAAGGGAGGGTTGGGAGCCCGTGGGAGTTGAAAATAGTTGTTTTTTTGGGTCACAACCGCAAAATTTTCGGACTTTGCATTCCCAGTGGGAAGCCTGTACTTTTACCCGCCAACATTAAACCCGGAAATAAAGCCGGGTTGCTTTGCAACCCAAAAAACCCACAGATATGAGACTTTCTATGCCTTCATCTAAGTCATTAATAAATATTGTGAATAATTGAGGCCCCAGGACAGATCCCTGCGGGACTCCACTAGTCACATCCTGTCAATGTGACTACCTACCCATTATCCCTACTCTCTGTCGCCTTTCACTCAGCCAACTTCCTAACCAAGTCCGTACTTTTCCCTCGATTCCATGGGCTTCTATCTTAGCTAACAGTCTCTTATGTGGGACCTTATCAAATGCCTTCTGGAAGTCCATATAAATAGCATCCATTGACATTCCCCTGTCCACTACTTTAGTCACCTCTTTGAAAAATTCAATCAGGTTTTTCAGGCACGACCTGCCTTTCACAAATCCATGCTGGCTCTCTCTGATTAACTGAAAATTTTCAAGGTGTTCAGTCACCCTATCCTTAATTATAGACTCCAGCATTTTCCCCACAACAGATGTTAGGCTAACTGGTCTATAATTCTCTGGTTTCCCTCTCTCTCCTTTCTTAAAAAGCGGAGTGACATGTGCAATTTTCCAATCTAGAGGGACGTTTCCTGAATCTAGAGAACTTTGAAAGATTATAGTTAGGGCATCTGCAATGTGCTCACCTACTTCCTTTAAAACCCTGGGATGGAAACCATCTGGTCCTGGGGATTTGCCACTCTTTAGTGCTATTATTTTCTTCATTACTGTTGTTTTACTGATGTTAATTTTATTGAGTCCCTGTCCCCGATTCAATATTAGTTTTCTTGGGATTTCCGGCATGCTACCCTCTTTTTCTACTGTAAATACTGACGCAAAGTAATTATTCAACATGTGCGCCATTTCCCCATTGTCAATGACAATATCCCCACTTTGGGATTAAAGAAGTGTACATTAAAGAAGCCTCCAGGCCTACTTTGGAATCAAGTCAGCAGTTTCTTTAGAAATTGCATCAGAGCCACATTTGACTTTTGTGAAAAAAGAGCAGAAGTCACAATTTTTTTGTTAGAATTTCTAACCCACTAATGAAATGAGAAGAACACATGGTTTTAAAACATATGTTTCCTGAGAACACAATTTTTGTTTGCAATAAAAGAAGCCAGTTAGTGAGCACGTGCAATAATGATGCCTTAATGCTTTTTAAAACACTTTATAAATGTTGTTAAAAAAGCTGTGGAAGACACTAATTTTGTCAACTTTACAACTGTTCAGTAGATCTGGCAGCAGATCCTGAAGAAGTTGCAGGACCTATAGAACAAAGGTAAGGCATGAATATTGCTGTAAAGTAGAAGCACAAGACATGTACGGAAATGAAGGAAAGTAAGAGTGGGTGGAGTACTATACAAATTCACTACTGACTGAGAGGAAACGATAGTAAGAATATAAGCAAGGTATTAAAATTGAAAATAGGGTTATGCAAATTACTCATGAGGGGAAAGAGAATGTACTGCCAGAAGAAATCTCTGCGAGCCAAACCAACTCGTCCCAATCGCCACTGATTTTATGTTTGCAGGCAAAGTTGATGTGCAACAGGAGGGCAGAGCATGCAAGAGCTGGTGTACTCTATGACCAGAAACAACTCACTACATATAAGGAAACAATAGCTGAGTTATTTGCAAGGGAAATCTGGGTGGCATTATAATGACAGAGAATGGAGAAGTGAGTAGAAATACTAGTATGGGCTATATGGAGAATAGAGGAGTGATTCAGCGGCCGGGTGCTTGCGCCTCAGGAAATTTCTGGTACGTAGCACCTAATTTCCCAAAGTGCTCTCCCTCCGAGTACCACTCCCCACTGGGAGTGACCAATGGCAGAATCACCCCTTTGTGATTTGCACGATATGTTAAATCTATACACAACCATTGTTTAGAAGTGTATTAACAGTACATACAACAATAATACTAGGACTAATTTTTAACACACTAGCAGCTTATATCATGAAACCGCCTCCTTAACTGGTGACTTTCCAATCACAATAAGCGATCCTGGTGCGTTAGACCTCTGTTACTCCCCACCCCGCATCATTAATGCAGAGATGGAAAGTTTACCTGACGGTACCCGAATGGATAAATGTGCTTATGTGCTCATGAGGGGTAATTTTCCATGACTGGAAGGGAGCTTTGCCCACCGAGAAATTTGGGCACATACTGCAGATGATTTGCAGTCGTTAATTAAAATGATTGGAAAATCATGCACAGCACAAGCCCAAACTTGCGATGTGTTCCTACAGGAGGTGAGTCTCCCCACCGGCAGCACAAGGTCAGAAACCCCTGGCGTATGCCACCTGCTGTCTTCACAGAGCAAGGAGAACTCAGCAGTGAACCAGGTATACCTGAAGAGCACCACATACCACAGCACCAACCATCACCACCCCCAACTGAAGCAGACACAAGCCCAGCAGGAGAAGATTGTAGTGATGTTAAGGAGAAAGTACAGGGGAGGCATCAGGAAACTAGTGATGGAGAGATACCAGTGGTGGGGTTTGATAAGGGGTCAGTTAGTGCAGTGACACAAGCTTTGGGATGCAAGCTGCAAGATACAGTCAAGGCTGACTTCAATTCACTTGCAGAATGGTTACAGGCTGTCCTGAGGGAGGATTCTGAGACTTTATAGGTGCTGATTTTTCTCTGCTCAGACAATCCTGGAGATTTCCTTTAGAAGGGGCAATAGAACCTGGCAGTTGCTCCATATGCTGGTGGCAGTTCTGTGCCTCTGTATGATAGGAGGCTTCTAGAATCAACTAGCCTACAGTAACTCCAGCAAAGCAATCCCCTGGCATTTGCAAATTGCAACCATCCACCAATGCTCATTGTTCACCTGGGGGACACATAATAGTAGATCACATCAACACACAAGGACAAATATAAGAGCAAAACATAAACACCACAAGCACGGTAAAATGTAATAATATTAATTCACCGTTAATGTATCTTGAAGCCTTCAGTCTTTCATTGTGCAGAAAAGAAAGCAATAGGTGTCCAAAAGCCACACAAACTAGGAGGTTTATTCCTGAGATGTCTCCCGTGAGTGCCTGGAAGTTGATGAGTGTGGCAGCCTTCACAATTACTGATATTGCATTGCAGATTGTGGACTGTGCCTGCAGGTATTCATGAACCAGGTGTCACCACTCAGTCCGAGCCTTCTCATGCACTGCTCCTCCATCATGCACATGTAGCAAACCCGGTTGCAATAAGGTGCCCCTATTGCTGGAGTAGTACCTGCATCTTGCGTCTCTATTTTCCCAGACATCCTTCTCCTAATGCAAGAGGCCTGACAAAGCTCACGTGCTCTTGGGCAGAAAACTCCTCTGTACTATTCCCTTCTTTTAGAATCATAGAAGTTACAACATGGAAACAGGCCCTTCGGCCCAACATGTCCATGTCGCCCAGTTTATACCACTAAGCTATCTCATTAGGGTCAGGTGTGACGCGGAGTAAAATACTCACTTTGAAGTTAGACCGCGCAACTGCGGAACGATGCATAGATTCACCATCAATGACTTTAACAAAGCCACACAGAAACAGGAGTAGGCCATTCAGCCCCTCGAGCCTGTTCCGCCATTCAATTAGATCATGGCTGATCTGTATCTTAACACCATCTACCCACCTTGGTTCCGTAACCCTTAATACCTTTGTGTATCAAAAATCTATCAATCTCAGTTTTGCAACAAGCAAAAATTGTTTTATTTATCTTGTCTAATGTTCATCAATCTATTTTTGAAAGGGTAGAAATCCGCAGAGCAGCACCAAGCACTGTTAAATAGTCCAATTGCGGTTTCTACGGACATTGCAGTACTTTTGCTGTCTCTACTTTTTCACTAAAAGTAGTGGAGAGGGTAAAACATGGTCTTAAATAATAACCTGAGTCAGTTTGTACTTGCAATCATCAATGTTCATTATTGAATTGTGCCTGCATAAGACAGAAATGATAAGGCAATGCTGCTTTCAGTGTTAAAAGATTTCAAAAGAGTACTGAGTCAGGCCACCAGTCGACTGAGTAAATCAAGCCGCAGGGATTTTTAATAAAAAAACAGTAAATGCCCGAAACACTCAGCAGGGCAGGCAGCATATGTGGAGAGAGAAACAGAGTTAACATTTCAGGTCGATGACCCTTCGTCAGAACCCTGAAACGTTAACCTGAAACTACCTCACTCCACAGATGCTACCTGACCTGCTGAGTGTTTTCTATTTTCAGCGCCTGCAGTATTATGCTATTTGCAGGATTTTTAACCAGTGTTTTGGGGATCGCCTTCTGCAAATTCCATCAGTTTTTCCATGAAAACAGCACGCTGGTGGTTTTGACCACGAGTGAATAGTCAAAGATGCAGAATCTAAATGAATGGCATCTCCTCTCGTTGTCCACAGTTTCTCAATGTTTGCTTTTTCCATGTAAAAACAATTCTAAAAATACATTTTAAAAAAATTGTGTCACAGGTATCCTTTACTGTGGTTTGGAAATTAGTAATAGCTGTTCTCCTTAAAAAAACAAGTTATTTGCTTTAGTTACACAAAGTTCTAATTAATAATAGCTCTGTTTTCCCTTTATTTGCACAATGTTCTAATTAATTATAGCCTTTTTCTTTGTTTTGCACAATGTTCCAATTAATTATACCCGGGTTAAAAAAATATATAAGGACCTCCTGAAAGGCTTTCTTAGTGTAATTATTTGTGATAGAGTCAGGTCAAATAACGACTTCTTGCCTACAAGTGTTTATGTGAAGTTCATGTGAATACACATTATTAGATCAGGGTGTGGATAAAGGATGCCTATTTTTTTTCCTTTCCCAATATGGCAAAAGGTGCATTTCTGTCTGGAAATGTGTGCGCTCTTCCTGCCCGCCATATTGGGGGCTTAGTAGGCCAGTTCGCGTCTGTTTTTCGAGAAGCCGTATTTATGGGCCGATATGTCCTCTCCCTCAAATGGAAGGGTTATTACAGATAGCCGCTGGGGACTGAGAGCTAGCTGACTGAAAAGATTTTTCGGAGCTAATTCAGTTAGCTAGCTGCAACTTACAGCTGAGCAGTGAAGACTGGAGGAAGTCTTAGACTGAACTCTCTAAAAGTATAATTGGTGATTACTGTGAGTACTCATTCTTCTTTCAGCCACAATTTCAAGGACACAGAAGGAGGCCACCTCAGCTCATTATACCTGTGTCACTGCTCGCTCACCACCAGATTCCCATTTTTCTGTTTTTTTCCCCATATCCTTTAATATTTTTCCTATTCATGTGTTTATCCAACTCCTTCTTAAGTGTTGTGACTGAACTGGCCTCAATAGTTACTTGTAATAATATATTCCTTATTCTAATAATCCTTTGCATGACAAAAAAACTAACCTCCCTCTTTATGCTTCTAGTACAAGTCCTAAATTTATGTCCCTTTGGTACCAACCAGTAAAGATAATCTTTCACTATTTACTCTCTCAAACCTTTTCATAACTTTGGACACTTCTAATAGATCTCCCTTTTACTGTATCTGTTTCAGTGAATACCGCCATAGTTTTTTAAGTCTCTAAGTAGGATTATATCCTTTCATCCCTGGTATCATCCTACTGATTCTACGTTGCAACCTTTGCAAAGTTCCAATGTAATGGAATGTCTAAAGTTGCTGTAACTGTGGCCTAACCAGTGCCTTTTACAAAGTCTAGAACACAACCACCAGCAGAGGTAGGTTGTCCTGTTCCTGCACCTGTGACTATTGAATCACCCGGGCACAGTTATTACAGGAAGATCAGGCAGGGAGGTGTGCACTCGCCTAACGCAACCTACCCAACTTTCCATCCATTTAAGACATCACCGTTAGAAGTAGTTGAGGCTGTGAGGATTAACTTCCCTAAAGAGGAAGGGTATAAATATCTGATTGAAAACGGAATTGAAGGTAATAGGGATTGGTATTACATAGAATTACATAGAATGTACAGCACAAAAACAGGCCATTCGGCCCAACTGGTCCATGCCGGTGTTTATGTTCCAAACGAGCCTCCTCCCACCCTACTTCATCTAACCCTATCATACATCCTTCTATTCCTTTCTCCCTCATTTGTTATTCTAGCTTCTAGCTTCCCCTTAAGTGCATTCATGCTATTCGCCTCAGGTACTGCATGTGGGAGCGAGTTCCACATTCTTATCACTCTTTTCATAAAGAACTTTCTCCTGAATTCCCTTTATTAGGGACTATTTTATATTCATGGCCCCTAGTTTTGGACTCCCCCACAAGTGGAAACATCTTCTCTACGTCTACCCTGTCGAACCTTTTCATAATTTTAATGACCTCTATCAGGTCACCCCCTCAGCCTTCTCTTTTCTCGAGAAAAGAACCCCAGCCTGTTCAGCCTTTCCTGAGAAGTATATCCTCTCAGTTCTGGTATCATCCAATATGAGATCATTAAACAGGCCATGTTCCCATGCTGCTGGGGTGAGTGAGAAGAGGAATGTTGTCTCATTGAATAAGTGGAGATGTGGGGATGGATGAATATGCTGGATTTTTGTTTGAAGATCAGGGGATATTTATGCAGAATTATCCCTCCAGGAGATGAAATGAGCAGTGCAGCTTTCGACTTGGAGTGTACTGTAAGCAGTCAGTGGTTTCATGGCCTTTTATTCCATGTTTTCTTATGTTTCCATAAGAACAGACGAAACAAAAGGATCTAGTTTAAAAAATACAATTATCATCATAAAAATGTTAAATCAGATAAATCTAATATTTCAGTAAAATCATTGAATTAAATATTTATTATGGTCGGGGTTGATTTTTTATGTGTGTTAAGTATGGCAAAATTATAAATCTTCCCGATATAAACCTGTTTATAATTTAATTATACTTAATGCACAGGAGGAAATTGTCCCCCTCCATTAAATTATATTTCTTGGTTTGTGGAATTGTGGTACAGCCTACTTTAGCTTTATTCTAACAGAGTTAAGTAGTAGATAAATAAAATCAGAAATTTTAGTGAGCTCAATCTTCGTGAATGCAGAGATAATTACTACAAACAGCTTTAACTTGAAGCAGCATTACCACAAGCGTTGCCGTGCCGAGACTTTATAATCACCACCAACAGACTTCATTGTGAAGCTGGCTCAATCATTCAGGTATATTAAAGGTAAATCTGTAATTCCCTAAAATAAATAAATAGCAATAGCCTCCATTTGTCAGGAGCATCTCACTAATAAATGGCTTCTGCAATTTAATTAGTAAGCCCTCAGCCTGTGGTTTTGGCATATAATCAGTACAGGAGCAGTTACTAATGCCACGCACCCCTGACAGATGGAAGTTGCTGCTTTTCCATCTCCATGATGAGTTGGCATGTAATTATATTGCTTGGTTAATACCACTTACTTCACAAAATATTGCAGTCATTTATATAATAATTAATGAAGCCCTTTTCATTTGGGTGAGTTCAAATTCAACAATATATGTCATTTTTTTTTTTGGCAGGTATTAATGGTGAGTGTGCTGATAGCAATTGTTATTGTCCGAAGCTGTTTGGGCTGGTGATTAACTCCGCGGACTTCATGGCTCATCTAAAGACCGAGCTAGCCCAGCTCCTGCGCTCCTGAGGAAGCGCTTTCAAACTTCTCTCTCTGGCTGACCACTAACGGATGCTGGTTTTCAGTGAGGTGGAAAAGGAAACGTCAGTAACTGGAACGCAGACAGCTGCTCTGGTCTCCGCATCTGGGTGTGTGAGCAAAAGTTCTCTACCAAAGGTGGCCAGCAGGGTTTTGAGAGGCGCATCTCGCTGTTCTTCTGCCTGAGGCTATTGGATAGCCTGGGCACGCAACAGATACAGGAAAGTTGTGTGGGGGAGGAGCTAACACTCCGAATTAATTAAAATAAATGGAAAATCAGGTGGGCTCGGTAAGGGACTTGTCCTCTTCCCTCTCAGAATTACCAGTATTGGCTGCACCCAGATGATCCAATAGCCCCAGGAGCAAGAACAGGAAATTCCACCCTAACTGTCTCAAGTTTAGTCGGCTGAGCAATAAAGGAATGCAATTTCTGTGAAACTGTTTCTTTTTAATGGGGAGGAGTGGAGCTGGGTTTGGCTGCAGATATTTATAAAGATGAAAAGAAATCCTAATCAGTGTAGAAAACAGCTTGAAATAATCACAGTTTGAGTTACCACAGGCAAGTTCCGCCCATCAACAAACACACACAATGCCACCAGGTGCATAGTCACTCCACGACAGGCATGGATCTCACTAGATTAGTCCCTCATATTACCTCAAAAAGTCGGAAATGGAATTACTCTGTGCATTAGAGATAATGAACACACTTTAATGTAATGTAATTTAGTATGTTAGCATCAACCAACATCACTAAAACAGATTATCTGGTCATTATCACCTTGCTGTTTGTGGGATCTTGCTGTGCACAAGTTGGCTGCCGCGTTTCCTACATTACAACACCACAACACTTCAAAAGTACTTCATTGGCTGTAAAACGCTTTGGGATGTCCTAAGGTTGTGAAAGGTGCTATATAAATGCAAGTCCTTTCTAAGGGAGTATTAGCGTATTTTTGCCCATAGAATCATAGAAAGGTTACAGCATGGAAGGAGGCCATTCAGCCCATCAAGTCCGCGCTGGCTCTATGCAAGAGCAATCCAGCTAGTCCCACTCCCCTGCCCTATCCCCGTAGCCCTACAAATTTTTTACTTTCAAGTACCTATCCAGTTCCCTTTTGAGGGCCATGAATGAATCTGCCTCCTGAACCCCCACAGGCAATGCATTCCAGATCCTAACCACTCGCTGTGTAAAAAAGTGTTTCCTCATGTCACCTTTGGTTCTTTTGCCAATCACCATAAATCTATGCCCTCTGGTTCTTGACCCTTCCGCCAATGGGAACAGTTTCTCTCTATCTGCTCTGTCTAGACCATTCATGATTTTGAATACCTCTAACAAATCTCCTTGCAACCTTCTCTGTTCCAAGGAGAACAACCCCAGCTTCTCCAGTCTATCTGCATAACTAAAGACCCTCATCTCTGAAATCATTCTACTAAATCTCATCTGCACCCTCTCTAAGGCCTTCACATCTTTCCTAAAGTGCGGTGCCCTGAACTGGACACAATACTCCAGTTGTGGCTGAACCAGTGTTTTATAAAGGTTCATCATGACTTCCTTACTTTTGTACTCAATACGTCTATTTATAAAGCCCAGGATCCCGTATGCTTTTTTAACCGCTTTCTCAACCCACCCTGCCACCTTCAACGATTTGTGCGCATATGCCCCCAGGTCTCTCTGTTTCTGTACCCCTTTTAGAATTGTGCCCTCTAGTTTATATTGCCTCTCCTCGTTCTTCCTACCGAAATGTATCACTTTGCATTTTTCTGCGTTAAATTTCATCTGCTACGTGTCCGCCCATGTCACCAGCCCGTCTACATCCTCTTGAAGTCTATCACTATCCTCCTCACCACCCTTCAAAAATTCCATCCAGTACTGAATTGTTTTTTAACACATGTTAATGCACGGACTTAAGGGATAATTTTCTGATTTTGCACTTCTGACAGGCAGTCTCACCTGCCGGTAGCGTACATCAGAAAATTGTGCGCGGCACAGGCCTGAAACTCGGCAACATGCTGCCGACAGGCAAAGCTCTCTGCCAGGAGCATGAAGTCAGAAAGCTACCCATCTGGAGCTAACCTTTTCTTCCTCTGGTTTGTTGAGGATGTGTTCAGTACCGATTAAAGACGGGTGTGCAAATTTATCCCTACTTGCTTTCCAAACCAAACTGTCTTAATGACACCTGCTATAAAAGTGGTGTTAAAGCACCATTGTCAGAGGTTCACTATGGAGCAGAGCAAGAGCGACTGCCAAGAGCACCTCATCTGTTTCAGTCCACACAATACTATGGATCCCTCAACAAGTCTTACTTGGATGGACATGATTGAATGTTAACAGCACGCAGCAGAGAAAGGCAGGGGGAACCGTGACCACTGGAGGAGGGCCTACAAGAACCAGTAGTGTCCAAAGCAACGTGCCTACTGCCAGTGACTTAATTCCCCTGACCAGCAAGGGGCAAGATTCTACACCTCACCAAGGAAGCCATATCTGAATTGTGCCATTTCCTGGTACCAGAAACAATCATCGAAGGATAAATATCAGCACTGCGCTGCCAGTAGAAGTAAAGGTGGCTATAACATTTAAGTTTTGCAGTTGGCACCGTACATGCTCAGCTCATTGGTAACAGACGTTGAGTGCCCTAATCAGTGGTCCTTAAAGGGACTGCTTTGAGCTGCTCAGAAAACAGCCCAGGTAAGTTTTTTTGAAATGTTTTTTTTGTGGAGCCAGATGGAAAATGAATGCTTCTAGTTCGGCTCCGCAGAGCAGCTGACAGAATTTCCAACCCCCATCGCACTGGCAAGCCACCTGTGAGCACAGGTAGTAGCCAAATGAGGCCCGGCCCTCACAATTGCTCGGGCCTCGCGGCAAGGGCCTTGGGCAGGAAGTACGAGCATTCCTCCCGCCACCTGCCCAAAGTGAAAATGTACCTCTAGATGTTCCCTTGCTGTCCATGAAACAAAGCAGCTTAATGCATTGAATCTGGTCTTGTCTTACCAAGTGTTTCTCAGCCTGACTTTGAAAAGATTGCAGAAGCACATGTGCAGGCACATGCGGAAGACATGATATCCAGTTCAGATCAGAAGTGGGGGGTTCTGCTGTTGCACCCCTGGATTACGCTGTTGTATAGTTAGAGATTGGATAGTACAGGCACACTTAGACACTCAGACTGCTGACGCGAGTGTCCACCACCACGGTACCCGAGATAATATCTAAGGCAAGACCCCAAATTCGTAACAGTGAGATCATTTGAAAATGGTCATGCTAAAGTGGGACTTTGGCCAAGCCAATAGAAACTGGAAAGCCCAAACCTTCTAGAATCTGAGCTAGTGAGTATAATTCATTACTGCTTTCTGATCCAGTGCATTAGGGATACCATGAGAAGCAACTCACATCTTGTCCTAGTTATGGTATATGACCCAGATAACCAACCATGAATGAGCGACAGTAACCAAAGCATGGTTAAATTTGATATGATCTGGGATAAACCAATACCACAAACCAATACTTAGGTATACCAACGTTACTAGGGCGACTTCAAGGTAATAAAGCTTAAACAAATCAACTGGAGGGTAATATTTAGGAAAACTTTAATTAGGACAAATGGAATAGATTTAAAGACATACTAATGAGCATGCATGGTATGGATATACCAAAGACTAGGAAGATCAGATTAAAGGAACATGACCCTAAATCAATACAAACAGAAATAAGCAAGAGAAAAACACTATATAGCCTGTAGAGAGAAAGATGAGGGAAAGTATTGGAACAAACACTGGGACGTCCTAAAAATGTAAGAGAAGCGGAACTAAAAATGGACACTGTAAAATTTAATCGCAACGGTAAGACATACTTCCAGTATTATAAAGCAAGGTTATCAAAAAAAATTGAGATCACTTATGCAAACTGAGGATGAACTAAAAAAAAGTTAACATATTAAATAATTGCATCAGTAACTTGCAAAACAATGGAATCAATCATTAGAATTAAAATTGAGGAATGCCTGCATGAAAATAATGTAGTAAGTGGTTTGCAGAGCAGGCAGTTCCCGCCTGACCATGAAGTGATGTCCAAAGTGGATATTGAAAAACCCTATCATATAGTTTATCTAGACTTCCAGAAAGCTTCCATAAAGTTCCACATGAAAGGCTGCCATAAAGCTAAGGTAGTGGATATCCTAGATAAAACTTGGAAGTGGATGAGGAATTGGAAAAAATTGCTGAGGCAGCAGGTATTAATTTGGAGAGTGATGTTGGTCTGGGGAGATGTACCAAGTGAAGTGTCCCAGGGATCAGCATCTGGACCCTCACTATTTCCTATCTAAATGATCTTGATCCAGAAACACGGGTCAAAAATCCACAGCCCTTCTGACACAGTTAAGCCTTAATCCCAGTGGGAGTACACTGAGTAAGCCGCAAAGTAGGCCGGGACCTGGATATGCTGTGTCGCAATTTAACTTTGAAGTTCTTGCTTAGCCTTGTCGTGGGTGAACCCTCCATCCATCCCAAATAAGGCCACCCACACATGAGCGGGGGGAGGCAAAGGGGCTGGGGGAACTCTCTGCCTAGTTAGTTTACATGTCCCCATGTAATACCAATTAGGAAATCAGCACCAGTACACTCTGATAAATTAGGCCTGGGACACAGCTGGACCCCTGGAGATTTATTAAACAGGTAGGATTATTCCAGCCCCCTTATAATTAAAGGACCTGCCCAGGACCCTGGCAGGGCAAACATCAGTGGGGTCAGTGAAGCGGGTCCCAGGAGGCCCACCCGAGCACTTAACTCTAACCATGTCCAGTCATTGAAGAGCAGCAATTAACAACACAAACAGAATGTTGAGCTATTTGAGACGTTTTTACGAAACCACACTCCCGACGGAGAGCATCATTTACCAGGACCACATATCAGGAATTCAGGCACATGATTCCCCAGAATTTTCCTTTCAGTAATTTCATATTGTTCAATTAGTGGAGTTTAAATTGAGGCTGTCACACTGAGGGTGCTTAGTACAGTACTGCGGTCAGACTGCCCCTGAAAAATAGCATTCAGTCCTGGGCATGGAGGCAAATGGGAAATCCCCGTGGCCTGGAAGCAGTAGAGAGGAACCACAGGGATGGTGATGATAGTGTCAGGGTACTGGGCCATGAGAAAAGGTTAGGAAAATTTGATCTCTTCAGCCTTCAGGGGAAACAAATGCGAGCGGACCTTATAGAGGAATATAAGATACTATAATGAACAGAAAAGGTCATCCTGAGCACTGTTTCAAGTTGAACTACAATTGCTGCACAAGGGGACATGAGTATGAAATTATTAAAGGCGTGATGTCAGGAAGTATGTCTTTGCACAAAGAGTGACCAATACCTGAATAACCTTCTGGGTGGGATAGTGGAGGTGAATGTTCTGGAATCCCTTCAGAGTGGGTGGGGGGAATGAACTGTCGGTGTTTATGGAAGGATGAACTAGATGGGCCAAAAGGCCTCCCCCATTGTGAAGTCATAGCACAGGACGAGGAGGAAAAAACAGAGGATGATGATGAAGAGCAGACAGAAACTCAGCAGCCATTGCAGGAGGCAGCATAGATTCATGAGGGTCTGCGAGGGTTCTTTTTGTTTGGAGCCAGCCTTTCTGTTTGGTTGGACATTCTTTTTTTTATATATATAAATTTACAACAATCCCTCAGTGGTTCTGATTATGTGGAAGCACTCGATTTCAGAAGTCAGCACTGACTGTAAAGTTTAAGGCAATGTGCTGTGTTTCTATTGAGAATAACAGTGAAGGTGGAGTACGTTTAATGTGATATGCTTTACCCCTTGTGGTACATGTTTTAGTACACCATGGTATTTCTGCTCTACTACTTCGAGTTGATGTACTATTGGAAAGAATAAACACAGAGATAGCATGAGGGGTCTGCTTCAGGCCTGCTTGGAGTTGAGCTGGCCGCTTACCTCGATACATGCCAGACCTAGACAGTCCTGCCTGTGTGCTAGGAATAGCCTGTGCTTTTTTTGGCCGCCGGGGGTTGTTTGCTTTGAGGGGCTTCTCTTTTCATTTTCCCTAACAGGAAAAGATAAACGTGCACTGAATGAACAAACATCTTGCACTGCGGGTTTGAGACAGCATCGCAATGTTATGGCCTTAAGCGTAGCTTAGCTGAATGGAAAGCACCTTGACTACAGAAAGTGCCTGAGAATGAGAGATGACTGAGTAGTGCCGGGATGTGTGGAAATTATTGGCTAAGTCTTCAGACTTTCCCAACACGCATCATTCTAGATTCTTCTTTACTGATCTTGGTGGGCTAATTTTCAATCCTGTTCATTACTCCCCTTTTGCGTTGCATTCGCAGCAGGGTTTCTAGATAATTGGGGTTAGATATACTGAAGAACTCAAGCAAACTGATGCCGGGAATTTACTTTGTATGTCATCAGTGGTTATAGCAGCCTCCATATAAGGCATGCTACATTTATTTGCACTCATTATTATTTCTCACCTTGGCAGTGTGACAACTCCTTTTGGATATTCTTGCAGTGCTTCCTGGTACATGAACATAAACTCTAAGAGTGAGGAGAGAAGTTAGGAGAAATGACTTCATGTAGAGAGTTCTTAGAGAGTTGGAATGCTTTGCCACAGGGAACGGTTGAGGCAGAGACCATTGCATCTTATAAGGAAAGATTGGATAAGTATTTCAAGCAAGGAAGATACAGGGCTACGGAGAATGAGAGGGGCAGTGGGATTAGTTTTAGATTGATCTAGCAAAGCTGGCACAGACATGATAGGCCAAATGGCCTCACTCTCTGCGGTAAACTTCCATGGATCTATGCACTTCCTGGTCTCTAACGCATCACCCTCTGCATTGGTGGATTGCCCCTGCACTCCATAGACAGCACTGTGTCCTCACGCTGTCTACCATGATCTGTAGATCTTGATCTGGAAATATTGGTTTATGCCTTCTATGCTTTCCCTCCATTTCTCGCAGATAAAACGTATCATATAATTGGATTGGCCCACAACAACAACTTGCATTTATACAAGTTTGCATTATATAGTGCCTTTAACATTGTAAAATGTCCCAAGGTGCTTCACTGGAGCATAAACAGACACTGAGCCAAAGAAGGAGACATTAGAACAGGTGACTAAAAGCTTGGTCAAAAAAATAGGTTATAGGGAGCATCTTAAAGGAGGAGAGAGAGGCGGAGAGGTCAAGGGAGGGAATTTCAGAGCTTAGGGCCTCGTCTGCTGTAGACACGACCGCTAATGGTGGGGCGAAATATCTGGCGGATGTGCAAGAAGCCAGGGTTGGAGGAACGCAGAGTTCTCAGAGTGTAGTAGGGCTATAGGAGGCTACAGAGATAGGGAGGGGCGAAGCCATGGAGAGATTTGAACATGACAATGAGAATTTTAAAATCGAGGCATTGGTGATCCCGGAGCCAGTGTAGATAAGCGAGCACAGGGGGATGGATGAACAGGACTTGGTGCAATTTAACATTTGGGTAGCAGAGTTTTGGATGAGCTCAAGCTTATGGAAGGTGGAAGATGGGAGGCCGGCCAGGAGAGCATTGGAACAGTGGTTCCTACCAATTCAGTGATTGTTCAACTAACTAAGCCGCATTCCTGCAGTTCTTATCTAATTCACTGCCCAGTTGTACGTTACTTTGAGTGCACCCTAATGCATTCCAGTTTCAAGAAAGCACCCAGAGTAAAGCTGTGCATTCCTATGAGTGCACAAAAACGGCAAGACTTGTAACTCCCATTTGATGCACCATCTGTGCTCTAAGTCATGTCACCCTGTAATTTTGTTTTCAAAAATTAAAAAAATTAGTTCAGAACAAAGAACTCACCATTTCCCTTGTGACTCCACAAACAGCAGCAATTCTATCAACCTCTGCCATAACTGTGGAAAATAAATGTTGGGAAAGGGTAAATGGCAGTCTGCATGTTCCAAGGGACATACTGTCCTTTTGGACGTGCACCATTATTGAACCCAAATTGACCGTACTGGGATAAATTCTTGTTTGAACTTCTGTTTAATGCTGATCCATGATGTCTATCCTTGTACTCGGTCAACAACCCAAACCTCAGTGATGAAGGACGTTCTCAAGAAGATTCATTCACAGGAGTATCGTTTAAGTGATTTTCCAAAAATTGCTATGACGGGCACAATCAAACTCGATGAAAATGATTCACTCAGCGGTCTTTCAGATTTGAGAGTGAAAAGAATGCTTTTGTTGAAGATTATGCAGGGAACTCTGATTCCAAACCAGTGCATTATATATTCCATTAAACTGTACAATGTAAGGAACAGTGGTGTCCTGTGTATTTGTAATTTGTGACTTGTATGAAGTTCTGACACATGCAGTATCATAATGTTCTGTCCAGAATTGCTGGGAGCTTGGGCCAAAAACAGCACTAGTAAGTCCACTGTGAAAGGAACATAATTCTGCCTTATGTCAGATATGGCAACAGGATAAAACATTGCACATTTAAAAACTCCTAAAATTACTTAATATAAATAAGCCTATAAATAACACAATTCAACAAGAGAAAATGTCAAAAGATTAAGAATCATGATTACTGATGAGAGTTTAATAATTCATCTTTCCCCCCCCAAAAATGTCACAGTTACTGGTGTGCTAGCACCAGTCTGTAACCTTATGTTCGAGGTCCTATTAGATTACAATAGGCTCATTGTGTAATCATCACCCTAAACTCAACGTGCAAATTATTTCATTAGTTCCTTAATCTATATTCACGAGAAAGCAGAAGGAAACTGGATAGCATATATATGCCAAAGCAACCAGCATGACTCACATTTAGCCCTGCTTATAATTACATGTCAAGGGTGGGAATCGCAATCATGACTTCATGAAAAAACAGGTCACCACAATTTGTGAGATGCAACAACTCTTGACAACGCCTTTATAAATTATCATAATGGATCATTTAAATTATTAGTACTTGATTGGTTGATAGTCCTGCCGGTGATACAGCCAAAAAAAAAGTTGCTGTCATTCAGTTTTTAAAGTTTAATTTGTTTGATTAGAATCATTTGCGTTTCTTACCCCTTCCCTCTGCCATCACCTCATTGCTGCCTCCTTCCACAACACGTCCCCTCGAAATGGTACTTCAAGATACTTCTCTAATTGGTACCGTTAATACTGTTCACAAGAGGCAGTTAGAATATTTATTGTTAATTCAATGCGGGGAGATCTTGACAATTGTGTAAAATGGGTGAGAGCGAATCGGCAGCCTGTTTTACAATTGTCCCCATTTTTATATCCATTGAAGTCAAATTTGAAATCACCCGTTTTACACTATCGCGCAAAGTGAAGATGGGCCGTCCGAAATTCATTTCCTCTGCCAGTTTTACGTCCAGGCAGCAAGTTGAAAATCTAGCCCAATGTGTTTGTACAACATTCTTCTGTCTGCTTTTTTAATACAGACATCAACCCCGTCATTTTGAACAGATTAACACCTCTGTTAAAATAGTGGGCAGCAACATGTCACACACACAGGCTAAGCATTCAGCCACTAATATCGGCAACAGTATTTTCTAATCTTATTTGTGTGCCCATGTTACAATTAGGACAAGCTGTTTTGAGAACTCTATTCCTTGTGATGAAGAGTAACATTTAAGAGAGCAATTTTGGGTTAAAATTATGCATTCGGCAAATGGGAACAAATAAGAGTCTCCTTTTACTTTGTCGACTTTTAATTCCTAAACAGTAACAGAGGTATGGATAAGGTGGAATCCTTGTAAACAAAAATATCTGGCTTTACTTGCAGTTACATGTAGTAATTATAAACAAAAAGGCACCGACATTTCAAATGTAAAGTTTGTGTGTCACGCAATAGTCTAAAAATATCCAAAAGTTGTTTAGTCGTGACTAAGTGGAGTTATTACACAAGGGTGCCAAAATCTCCAGGCAAAATACTGTAAGGAGCTTCAACTTTTGTTACCAGTTTTGTGAACTGAATGTAATGAGATAATCTTCCCTATCACTTTGTTATTATTAATCAATAAAGTGGGTACAAGCAAGTAAAGGCCGCACACTCTTCATAATCAGTATGGCATACGGAAGGGATTAACTGACTAAATCTGTTAGCAAAGTTATTGTCCAGTAGATAATAAAAACCCTCAGGGTAATTAGAAATGGATTATGGAGGCCTAAAAGCTTCTAGGTAATTTGACAAATAGTCTTGCTTCATGAAGCTTCTTTTTTTATCGATTTTAAATTTTCTACCTAACTTGAAGGTGCTGGCTCTTGCAAGGGCGTAGATCCACAGGTGCTGATGGCTCTTTGGAGCCTTGGTCATGTTGCTGTTTTTCAAGTGTGAGCATAGACGGTGAGTTATAGGCAGGCTATTTTACAGCGTGGAGACACCGCAACTGGATTTGACCCGAAACGCCGTCCACACGCACACACTTTCCAGCAGGGATCACTAGATAGTAATCAGGAGCAGGATCCCTGTCTGACTTTTCTTCCCTCCCTAGCCTAGAGGATACTGAGTACAATTGTAGTACTCTAATTGCTACCCTGCTTGAGATCTGATAGCGCAACACAGACCATGAATCAGAACTACTCTGGGTGGCTTGGTACCACTCCGGGTGATGCATTTACCCAAACTGAATCACGTGGGGGCGCTTAACTTGTTTTACAACCAAACAGTCATCATTTCATAAACTATTTGTGCTTCTTTTTATGGTAATAATCACCAATTCTGTGGCTTGTGTGATCAGTGAAGTTTCACCTCTTTTATTTTGCAGTGAGTACTGACAAAAATTACACTTAGCACCAATAGCAAAAAAAAACCTTATACCTTTTTGAATTGGCAAGGAGAGTCATTTGCTGTATGTCTTTTTGTAAAATCTGTAATAATGCCAAACTTTGGGTAATGAATTTATGGGGCAATCAACCCCCCTCCCCCCTTCAGTGACCAACATGGAATGCGAGCGTGTATTCGTTCCAAATCAGCTTCGATGCGTAACGTGATTCCAGGACCCGATGCTCCCAGCGATTTCCAAGATGTGCTCCCTCTGAGTGCTGCTTCCTGCTCAGAACACTAGATTGCAGAAGCCACCCCTGTAATTACAGGGTACGGTAGCATAGTGGTTATGTTATTGGATTAGTAATCCAGAAGCCTGGACCAATAATCTAGAGTCATGAGTTCAAATCCTGCCACGGCAGCTGGGGAATTTAAATTCAATTAATTAAATAACATCTGAAATTAAAATACTAGTATCAGTAATGGTGGTCATGAAACTACCGGATTGTTGTAAAAACCATTTGGTTTGCTAATGTCCTTTCAGAAAGGAAACCTCCTGTCCTGACCTGGTCTGGCCTATATGTGACTCCAGACCCACAGCAATGTGGTTGATTCTTAAATTGCCCTCTGAAATGGCCGAGCAAGCCACTCAGTTGTACAATCTTGCTAAAAAACGTCATAAAAAGAATAAAACCGGACGGACCACTAGGCACCGGACACGACAGAGGCAAACCAAGCCCAGTCGACCCTGCAAAGTCCTTCTCACGACCATCTGGGGAATTGTGCCAAAATTGGGAGAGCTGTCCCACAGACAAGTCAAGCAACAACCTGACAGAGCCATACTCACAGAATCATACCTTTCAGCCAACATCCCAGACTCTTCCATCACCATCCCTGGGTATGTCCTGTCCCACCAGCAGGACAGACCCACCAGAGGTGGCGGTACAGTGATATACAGTCAGGAGGGAGTGGCCCTGGGAGTCCTCAACATTGACTCTGGACCCCATGAAGCCTCAGGCCAAACATGGGCAAGAAAACCTGCTGATTACCACCTACTGCCCTCCCTCAGCTGATGAATCAGTCCTCCTCCATGTTGAACACCACTTGGAGGAAGCACTGAGGGTAGCTAAGGGCACAGAATGTACTCTGGGTGGGGGACTATCAATGTCCATCACCAAGAATGGCTCGGTAGCACCATTACTGGCCGAGCCCTGAAGGACATAGCTGCCAGACTGGGCCTGCGGCAGGTGGTGAGCGAACCAACACGAGGGAAAAACTTACTTGACCTCATCCTCACCAATCTACCTGTCGCAAATGCATCTGTCCATGACAGTATTGGTAGGAGTGACCACTGCACAGTCCTCGTGGAGACGAAGCCCCGTCTTCGCACTGAGGACACCATCCAACGTGTTGTGTGGCACTACCACCGTGCTAAATGGGATAGATTCAGAACACATCTAGCAGCTCAAAAGTGGGCATTCATGAGGTGCAGTGGGCCATCAGCAGCAGCAGAATTGTAACCTCATGGCCCGGCATATTCCCCACTCTACCATTACCAACAAGCCAGGGGAACAACCCTGTTCAATGAGGAGTGTAGAAGAGCATGCCAGGAGCAGCACCAGGCATACCTAAAAATGAGGTGCCAACCTGGTGAAGCAACAACTCAGGACTACATGCATGCTAAACAGCGGAAGCAACATGCTGTAGACAGAGCTATGCGATTCCACAACTAACGGATCGGATCAAAGCTCTGCAGTCCTGCCACATCCAGTCATGATTGGTGGTGGACAATTAAACAACTAATGGGAGGAGGAGGCTCGGTAAACATCCCCAGCCCCAATGATGGCGGAGTCCAGCACGTGAGTGCGAAAGACAAGACTGAAGTGTTTGCAGCCAGGAGTGCCGAGTGGATAATCCATCTCGGCCTCCTCCCGATATCCCCACCATCACAGAAGCCAGTCTTCAGCCAATTCGATTCACTCTACGTGATATCAAGAAACGGCTGAGTGCACTGGATACAGCAAAGGCTATGGGCCCCAACAACATCCTGGCTGTAGTGCTGAAGACTTGTGCTCCAGAACTAGCTGCGCCTCTAGCCAAGCTGTTCCAGTACAGCTACAACACTGGCATCCACCCGACAATGTGGAAAATTGCCCAGGTATGTCCTGTCCACAAAAAGCAGGACAAATCCAATCCGGCCAATTACCGCCCCATCAGCAAAGTGATGGAAGGTGTCGTCGACAGTGCTATCAAGCGGCACTTACTCACCAATAACCTGCTCACCGATCCTTAGTTTGGGTTCCGCCAGGACCACTCGGCTCCAGACCTCATTACAGCCTTGGTCCAAACATGAACAAAAGAGCTGAATTCCAGAGGTGAGGTGAGAGTGACTGCCCTTGACACCAAGGCAGCATTTGACCGAGTGTGGCACCAAGGAGCCCTAGTAAAATTGAAGTCAATGGGAATCAGGGGGAAAACTCTCCAGTGGCTGGAGTCATACCTAGCACAAAGGAAGATGGTAGTGGTTGTTGGAGGCCAATCACCTCAGCCCCAGGACATTGCTGCAGAAGTTCCTCAGGGCAGTGTCCTAGGCCCAACCATCTTCAGCTGCTTCATCAATGACCTCCCCTCCATCATAAGGTCAGAAATGGGGATGTTCGCTGATGATTGCACAGTGTTCAGTTCTATTCGCAACCCCTCAGATAATGAAGCAGTCCGTGCCCGCATGCAACAAGACCTGGACAACATCCAGGCTTGGGCTCATAAGTGGCAAGTAACATTCGCGCCAGAAAAGTGCCAGGCAATGATTATCTCCAACAAGAGAGTGTCTAACCACCTCCCCTTGATATTCAACAGCATTACCATCGCCAAATCCCCCACCATCAACATCCTGGGGGTCACCATTGACCAGAAACTAAACTGGACCAGCCATATAAATACTCTGGCTACAAGAGCAGGTCAGAGGCTGGGTATTCTGTGGCGAGTGACTCACCTCCTGACTCCCCAAAGCCTTTCCACCATCTACAAGGCACAAGTGTGATGGAATACTCTCCACTTGCCTGGATGAGTGCAGCTCCAACAACATTCAAGAAGCTCAACACCATCCAAGATAAAGCAGCCCGCTTGATTGGCACCCCATCCAACACCCTAAACATTCACTCCCTTCACCACCGGCACACTGTGGCTGCAGTGTGTATCATCCACAGGATGCACTGCAGCAACTCGCCAAGGCTTCTTCGACAGCACCTCCCAAACCCGCGACCTCCACCACCTAGAAGGACAAGAGCAGCAGGCACATGGGAACAACAGCATCTGCACATTCCCCTCCAAGTCACACACCATCCCGACTTGGAAATATATCGCCGTTCCTTCATCGTCGCTGGGTCAAAATCCTGGAACTCCCTTCCTAACAGCACTGTGGGAGAACCTTCACCACACGGACTGCAGCGGTTCAAGAAGGTGGCTCACCACCACCTTCTCAAGGGCAATTAGGGATGGGCAATAAATGCCGGCCTCGCCAGTGATGCCCACATCCCATGTACGAATAAAAAAAAATTACAATTTGTAGACTATCTCGTTACATTCTGCAATTAACTGTCATCTAAAATAAGAGGTGGAATGTGTCACAGAGCTCTTCTATGACAATAGTAGCCAACAATGGCAGAGAATTTGGGCATTTCTTGATTATTATTGATCTTACCGGTTGAATGGCTGATTCTGTAATTGTTCTCATCTGTACAATGGCTTATGGGGCCCCTAAACCCATCTGCCACATAAGGACAATCACCCGCCTGGAATAAATGGTTGTGGATACTACCAGTAGAAAACATAGAATCACAGAAATTTTACGGCACAGAAGGAGGCCATTCGGCCCATCGTGTTCGTGCCAGCTGAAAATGAGCCACCCGGCCTAATCCCACTTTCTAGCACTTGGTCCATGGTCTTGTAGGTTACGGTACTTCAAGTGTATATCCAAGTACTTTTTAAATGTGATGAGGGTTTCTGCCTCTACTACCCTTTCAGGCAGTGAGGTCCAGACCCCCACCACCCTCTGGGTGAAAAATCTTTTCCTCCGGACGGATTACTACGGATGTACAACCCTGTGGGCTGGATCTACGAATCACAAAGTCAGATACGGATAGGCACATGGAATAAACAGACGCTCTGCCATTGTGGGTTACAGCGTTCCTTCTGTCACGGGAACTGGCACATCTCTAAGTCAGTATAGCAGGCCTTACTGAGGTTAGATGGACTGGGCAGGGCGCCACACAAGCAAGCATTATGGAGAACATCTTCAAGGCATCGCTCTTGCCACCAGTGAATCAAAGCCATCCACAGTTGGAAACGAATAAATGAACACTTTCTTGCAGCTCGTTTGGTTCATGATTATCAGTAACAGTAGCATGTGACCTGATAAATGTAGCACACTTCGATGATAAAGACAAGTTCTACAGATGACATGAGAGACCCCATGACTTTACCATTTGCTGTGATTAGAATATCACAGATAGAATTCACCTTTTCTGTAAAGTGTACCTCATTTCTTTCCAACAACTTATCAATTAATTTCATATTCGTCAATATGATGGGTCTGAATTACATCTAATCTTTATTTTGTCATTTACTTTAACATGCTTTTTCCTGTTTTTACATTTATTTTTTTCCAATACTGGGTGCTGATGGCATAATTGGGGAGGAGTTATTGAATCTCATAGAAATGTAAACTTAATGATATTTCCGGGTAAGTGTTTTTTTTAGAAAGGAACAATACTGACAGTAAGGAGCAGTAAGGAACAGGTAACAGCGTTTTAGCCTTAGTTAAACTGGTGAAAGAGCAGATCAGTTACTTGCCATCCCATTCAGCTCTGTCTTACTGTGGAAAGCTGCTGGCATTGGGAATGGCACATGCAAACCACTGATGTAATTGTGGACAATAACTTCCTGTTCTAAGTACTTCCTACGGGCAGAAATTTCCCATTCCAAATATTAGCTCCACGGTTTTTGTTGGCTAGGCATACAGTAAAGCAAGAGCTTGCAAAAGGAAATTCCTTCTCACACATATGTGAAGAAACCAAACTGACTGTACCACAGTCTTTAAAGATAGCTTGAGTGTCAATGGATTCCTGGCACCGATAGTGCAAGTCTGGTAGTGCAATACCAGCTCTGAATGTGACTTATCCCAAAAATCAATCACTTACTAATTAAAATTGCTGACTTCAGACTCAGACAATATTTTGCTCTTAGATTAGCATGAAATACTTCTTTGATGTGGCGTCAGCCTTGGCTCAGTTGGTAGCACTTTTGCCTCTGAGTTAGAAGGTTAGAATGGTTCAAGCCCCACTCCAGAGATTTGAGCACATCGTCTAAGCTGGCATTTGAGTGCAATACTGAGGAAGTGCTGCATTGCTGGGGGTGCCGTCTTTCAGATGAGACATTAAACCAAAGCCCCGTCTGCCCTCTCAGGTGGACGTAAATGAACTCATGGCACTATTCAAAGAAGAGCAGGGCAGGTCTCCTAGTGTCCTGGCCACCATTTATCCCTCAACCAACACCTAAAACAGATGGTCAGGTTATTCAGTTCATTGGTGCTTCCGGGACCTTGCTGCCACGTTTCCCACAATACAACAGTGACTCCACTTCAAAAGTACTTCATTGGCTGTAAAGCAACTTGGGACGTCCTGAGGTTGTGAAAAACGTGATGGAAATGCCCTCTTTCTTTCTTTGATTGATGTATGGAGAATTAGCTACTCTTTACTTTGACAAACGTTTGATTACTTACTTCCAGTCAGACAGGTAGATTCCGTGTTGAATAAAAATTGTTTGGACCTTGGGGTAGAATAGAAACATCAAATATCAATTAAATCAGTATCAATTTTTATATACTATTTTTGACATGAGCATTTGAACAGGCAATGTATCAAGAGTTCTCGCATTACATTAGGAAATATTGCAGACAACAAATATTATGAAATTTATTTTTTTGTGCCTGCCAAGTCCAACATGGTAGCGTACTGTGCCATAGCCTGGAAGACCTGGTTTTGAATCTTAGTCTTGCCTGATGGATGTTTGCTCTGGGCTTCCCCCAGATGTCAGATTTGCTGATCTTGGCTGGATCATCAATAGCAGTGCCAAATAACTTCCTTTCTGAAGGGAGGGCATTCGGGAGAGAACATTAGTGGACCTCCAGCTTAAAAGTGCACTGCGTAGCAAAATATGGAATTGATGAAGGACGTAAAGATAACTGCGGTTATCTGCCCATGCCTCACAGTCAGAGTCCAGGATGTACAGCGCAATTGCTGATAAAATAAGGGGAAGAAAGTAAAGTTAAATAAATTGCATTTGCTCATTGCTTTAATTGTACAAAAAAAGGATGGATAGTTGCCAATGCACGCAATCACATCTTGAGAGTTTTCCCAGCAAATTAAAATCCGACCCCAAAAGGTTTACAGCAGGAGTGCCATTTTGGAATATCTTGTATATTTTTATCATAGAAACATTCAAAATACATAAACACACTGGGGTAGATCTTGACTCGAAGCCCATCTGCAACGCCAATTTTACACCAGAGTGTATATTGACAACACAGTGCCTGCCAATGAGCTGGAGGCGGGCCGGGACTTATGGTAGGACTCGCAGCAAACAGTCTATATCGCAGCAAAGAAAGTCTATTTACTCAGCAAACACAGTCTATTTAAACAGTGCACTACAGCGCACTACAGTCTACAGAGTCTATTTAAAAAGAGTCTCTGCGAACGACAGGAAACAGAACTCATGGCCGAAGCAGGGTGATTACATCTCCCGATAAAAGTAAGGTGGTTTCTCTGGCAAAATGCAATAAGTGGAGGTTAATTACATCGAAATTATGTGCGTAAAATCAATCCCAGTCACTTACAACATTGTGGTCTCCAGGTGTGATTGAAGGGGGAATTATACAATTATCTCCATTCTGAACGGGGTAGTGATGACACTATACGCAGCCGTTTCACACCCAGGCGATAAGTTGCATATTATCCCCATTTTGAGTGTCCACTTGCTAATATCAGCAATAGTAATATCTAATCCATAATCAGATCAATACTGATTTAATTCGCTGGAGCACAACTTTAGTATACTGCTGCCCATATCCTAACTCGCACCGAGTCCCGTTCACCCATCACCCCTATGCTCGTTGACCTACATTGGCTCCCGGTCCAGCTCTGCCTCGATTTTAAAATTCTCATGCTTATTTTCAAATCCCTCCATGGCCTCGTCCCTGAGTGTGGAAACTTGGACCACAGTCTTCTGGTAGCTTATGTAGCCCTGAAGTTGAAGAAAAATTCCGATCTCCCCAGAGGCTCGGCCTTCACACAGTTTGATGTCGAGAAGCTCAAGTCACCATCAGTAAAATTTCATTTCAAACTTGAATTGTCCGACCGCTTTCAGGTGCTGGCAGTGCCCACTGGTGCTGCGGAGACTCACTGGGCCACTTCTACAGATCAGCGCAGTGGCACTGCAGAAGACGTCCTATGAGGTAGACGCTCCAGACGCTCCAAATGGATCACCGATGAGATGCTCGATCCGGCAGAACGCCGTTGGAAGGCAAAACTCAACCAGGCTCAGGAGTTCAGGGAGCTAAGACGACCAGATAATCAGCCATCAAGAGAGACAAGGAGGCCTACTTGAAGCGACTATCAGAAGAGGCAGAAACAGCAGCCCAGCACAACGACACTCAAAAAAACATATGCAATGATGAAGAGACTGTGGACAAAAGAAGACCAGCCCTCGATTGGCCCCATAGCAGCCGCCAATGGAGACCCGCTGACCGATTGTGATGACCAACTAGAGCAATGGCGAGAGTGCAACGCAAGAGCTGCCCACATCCACACCCAGAGTTCCACCTCAGGAGCTCATCAATAGAGCCAATAATGCAAGAATTGGCATGTTGATTCCTAGGGAGCCCCCCACCCATGAGGAGATGAAAGAAGCTTTAGCCAAATGGAAGAATGGAAAAGCAGCCGGCATATGTGGCACCACTCCAGAACCTCTGAAAAACGCTATTAAAGGCACTATCAATTATCTGTACCAGCTATTTACACCAGTATGGACTGATGAAACGATTTCTCACTAGTGGCGCCAAGACATCTCGGGCATGATTTTATTGTGGAGTTGAGAAGGGGGCGGAGGGTGGAATTCCTGACGGGAAACCCGGAAGTAAAGGTTTCCCTGACGTCCTTACGGTTTTGACATAAGGACGTCCTTTATTTTTCTTATGTACGCTTCCCGCCCAACAGGCCGGCCTAATTGACAGGCTAGTTTCAGTCGGACGGGAGAAGAGCACGGGAGAGGGCGTTAAAAAGGTAAGCGTTAGATGGGGTTGGGGGGGTGGTCATTGGGGGTCATTGGGTGGGAGGCTCAGTCATCAGGGGGGTCGGAGTCAGGTGTCATTGCGGGGGCGGAGATCGTAGGGGGATCGGAGGTCGTGAGGGAGGGGGTTAGAGGTCATGGGGGAGGGGGTCGGAGATCGTGGGGGAGAGGGTCGAAGATCGTTGGGGGGGGGGTGGGGGTCAGTCAATAGCGTTTGTAGGGTCGTTGCAGGTGGGTTTGTTAGGCCTGGGGAAGCATTCCTGCTCCTCCGGGCCCACAACCTATGCCAGAAAGGCATTTACCTGCAGTTTTGGGCCTTCTCGCCTCCTCTCACGTGGTGTGAAGTAGAAGGCTTGGGAATCCCGGCCCCCAGGGGTTAAAAACAAAAAATCTGTAAAAATGGAAGCCCGCATGTTCCTTGAATACTTTTTCTGACCGACCCGCCTCCTGAGAGTGGATTGGTCGCCCACCCTTCATCCCGCCTCCATTAAAACTGAAAGTGGGCGGGTCGGGGGCGGGTTTTAGATTTTTAAACTTTTTACTGCCCCACTACCCCCAACCCACCCTGTTTTTCCCATTGAAAATCATATTGTTACAAAGGCAAGGGATTCAAAACAGACTGGAGCAACTATAGGGATATTACCCTACCATCAACAGTGGCTAAAGTACTCACTTGGGTGATACTCGCTCGCATCAAGAACTCCCTCAGAGACAAATGCCACAAACAAGAGGCTGGCTTCACCGAGAATAGGTCCAACACTGAGCAGATATTTACACCACAGCAAGTGGCAGCCAAACAACGCAAATACAACGAGCCACTATATGTTGCCTACACGTTTTGAAAAAAGCTTTTGACTATTTATTTTTTGTTCTCAGGGTGTGGGCAGTGCTGGGAAGACTGCATTTTATTGTCCATCCCTAGTTGCCCTGAGAGGGAGATGAAGCACTGCCTTCTTGAACAGTTGAGGTCTTTTTGCTGATGGCGCACCCACAATGTTATCAGGTAGGGAATTCCAAGATTTTGACCCAGAAACGATGAAAGGATGGTAAGATATATCCAATTCAGGACGGTGTGTGACTTAGGAGAGGAACTTGGAGGTGATGGTGTTCATATGGCATTGCTGCTGATGTCGTCCACGGGGGTAGAGGTCGCAGAGCTGCAGGATGCCGTTGAAGTAATCTCGGTGAGTTGCTGCATTGCATCCTGTGGAGAGCAGATATTGCAGCCACACTACACCGGTGATAGAGGGGGTGGATATTGAGTGTAATGGCAGTGGCACTGGTCCAGTGAACTGCTGTGTCCTGGATGCACAATGAGGATGGATATCAGGCGACCAATGGCAGGAGTGTGGGGGCGGGACGGTTGGAGGCTGGAGGTCATGTGACAAGACCTCCAGGAATATGTCCAACCAGAGTTGGCAACCCTAGGTCAGAAGAATTGCATGGCTTAAAGAATGCCAAGGTATGGTGACAATATTATTACACAGGCCGTATATGGACACAAAGGACAGTAATGGATGTTCAAGTTCTGGAAAAAAATGGGAACTGTCAGCAAAGAAGCAGCGTGTATTGTGTTAGAAGTAAAAATAGTCGGTATATACAAATTGCATTACACATGCCATGATAGGAAAGAGGATATTTTATGGGAAGGCATTTTCAGAGGTCCAACCACCTAGTCTCAATCCCCAATGCTCCCATGTTTAAAAGAAAAGCACATACAGGGCTACACAGTATGGAACAGGTGTTGAGTGAGGCATGTGATATGAATTAGCTTATTCCATTACCAGAATTTGCATCTTCAACTGGGGCGTAAATAAGTGATATCAGACGAGCTGCCTGTTACGCCCCCTGCGTCATTGATGTCAATGGAAAGGATAATCGATTGGGTGTATCAAGTTCTGCCCCATATGAGGAAGCAGTTGTTGCTTTATTCTGGAAGGGGTTTGAGCTGTGGGAATCAGAGGGGGCCCGCAGAATTACTAGTACATGCCATATTAATCTTGTATTCGACAATTCATACAATATTTCGCATCAATGTGTCCAGTGCTCACTGATTGTGCACAAGCACATAACAGTAGAGTTGTACTCTCCCCAGCAGACAAAGCAACATACTAGAAACGTAAATTTGTAAAATTATTTCCTCACGTGGAATATAGATGTCTGGGTGGGAAACTAGGAAAGAAGCTTAAACACCCGCAAAGACCAGTTGGGCCGGATGGTATGTTTCTGTGCTGTAGTTTCGATGTAACACAACAACAACAATTTGCATTTATATAGCGCCTTTAAAGTAGTAAATCGTCCGAAGGCGTTTCACAGGAGCATTATCAACAAAATTTCACATCAAGCCACATAAGGAGGTAGTAAGACAGGTGACCAAAAGCTTGGTCAAAGAGGTAGGTTTTATGGAGCGTCTTAAAGGAGGAAAGAGAGGTAGAGAGGAGGAGAGGTTTAGGGAGGGAATTCCAGAGCTTAGGGCCCAGGCAGCTGAAGGCACGGCCGCCAATGGTGGAGTGATTAAAATGGAGGATGTGCAAGAGGCAAGAATTGGAGGAGCGCTGAAAACTCGGAGGGTTGTAGTGCTGGAGGAGGTTACAGAGACAGGGAGGGGCGAGACCATGGAGGGATTTGAAAACACGATACCATCGCACTATTTTTTTACCCTGAACAGCTTCAGCTTTTTCTCTTCCCCTCTCAGGACCGTACACTCGACACTCTGTGTTATCCCACTGGGTCTCAGGACCGTACACTCGACACTCTGCGCTATCCCACTCGGCCTCAGGACCGCACACTCGGCACTCTGCGCTATCCCACTGGGGCTCAGGACCGTACACTCGACACTCTGCGCTATCCCACTGGGGCTCAGGACCGTACACTCGACACTCTGCGCTATCCCACTGGGGCTCAGGACCGTACACTCGACACTCTGCGCTATCCCACTGGGGCTCAGGACCGTACACTCGAAACTCTGCGCTATCCCACTGGAGCTCAGGACCGTACACTCGGCACTCTGCGCTATCCCACTGGGGCTCAGGACCGTACACTCGGCACTCTGCGCTATCCCACTGGGTCTCAGGACCGTACACTCGACACTCTGCGCTATCCCAATCGGACTCAGGACCGCACACTCGGCACTCTGCGCTATCCCACTCGGCCTCAGGACCGTACACTCGGCACTCTGCGCTATCCCACTCGGCCTCAGGACCGTACACTCGGCACTCTGCGCTATCCCACTCGGACTCAGACCGTACACTCGGCACTCTGCAATATCCCACTTGGGCTCAGGACCGTACACTCAGCACTCTGCAATATCCCACTGGGGCTCAGGACCGTACACTCGACACTCTGCGCTATCCCACTGGGGCTCAGGACCGTACACTCGACACTCTGCAATATCCCACTGGAGCTCAGGACCGTACACTCGACACTCTGTGTTATCCCACTGGGGCTCAGGACCATACACTCGGCACTCTGCGCTATCCCACTCGGCCTCAGGACCGTACACTCGACACTCTGCGCTATCCCACTCGGCCTCAGGACCGTACACTCGACACTCTGTGTTATCCCACTGGGGCTCAGGACCGTACACTCGACACTCTGTGTTATCCCACTGGGGCTCAGGACCGTACACTCGACACTCTGCGCTATCCCACTCGGCCTCAGGACCGTACACTCGACACTCTGCGCTATCCCACTCGGCCTCAGGACCGTACACTCGACACTCTGCGCTATCCCACTCGGCCTCAGGACCGTACTCTCGGCACTCTGCAATATCCCACTGGGTCTCAGGACCGTACACTCGGCACTCTGCGCTATCCCACTCGGCCTCAGGACCGTACACTCGACACTCTGCGCTATCCCACTCGGCCTCAGGACCGTACACTCGACACTCTGCGCTATCCCACTCGGCCTCAGGACCGTACACTCGACACTCTGCAATATCCCACTGGGGCTCAGGACCGTACACTCGACACTCTGCGCTATCCCACTGGGTCTCAGGACCGTACACTCGACACTCTGCGCTATCCCACTGGGTCTCAGGACCGTACACTCGGCACTCTGCGCTATCGCACTGGGGCTCAGGACCGTACACTCGACACTCTGCGCTATCCCACTGGGGCTCAGGACCGTACACTCGACACTCTGCGCTATCCCACTGGGTCTCAGGACCGTACACTCGACACTCTGCGCTATCCCACTGGGTCTCAGGACCGTACACTCGGCACTCTGCGCTATCCCACTCGGCCTCAGGACCGTACACTCGACACTCTGCGCTATCCCACTCGGCCTCAGGACCGTACACTCGACACTCTGCGCTATCCTACTCGGCCTCAGGACCGTACTCTCGGCACTCTGCAATATCCCACTGGGTCTCAGGACCGTACACTCGGCACTCTGCGCTATCCCACTGGGGCTCAGGACCGTACACTCGGCACTCTGCGAAATCTCACTGGGGCTCAGGACCGTACACTCGGCACTCTGCGCTATCCCACTGGGGCTCAGGACCGTACACTCGACACTCTGCGAAATCTCACTGGGGCTCAGGACCGTACACTCGGCACTCTGCGAAATCTCACTGGGGCTCAGGACCGTACACTCGACACTCTGCGAAATCTCACTGGGGCTCAGGACCGTACACTCGGCACTCTGCGCTATCCCACTCGGGCTGCCTTTCGAATTTCATCCATTTTTTATTCGGTTCTCCCTCTCTTATTTGCCACGATGACTACATTTTAATCAGACTGCAAGATGTGACTTCTGCAACCCAAGTTGCTCATGGTGCATATATCCAGTGTCTGTGTCCAACCACTTCACATCGCCTGAGTTCCAACTGGATGCCAAATAAGAAAAGGGCAAACATTTATTTTATAAAGACATGATATGTCACAGGCAGTTTTGTAGTCAGAACATTGGTTGAACGTTGGACTGAAGTTTTCGTTCACATTATTATTAATGCACAGGTAATTTATGTTGGGCGAACATCAGGCAGTCATTTCATTCTGTGGAGCGATGACCTTGTATTGAAGTGAAATGGTTAAAGCTATGTCACAGGCAGTTTTGTAGTCAGAACTCGTGATTTGCGTGACATTGGTTTAATGATTTTATGAAAACTCTAGTCAGAAGATATTATTATTTTGGGTCCCTGGGGGAAGTGTTTTTCTTCCACAGGGTCACAAGATAAACAGCTTGAAAAGCAGTGACTTAGCAGATGATGGTTTGTGACTGATTGTATCAACATGATACTTAAACCAGTCAGGATGTTTTTTGTTTTAGGTCCCGTGGCATAGAAGTTGAGAGCAGTGATGACCTTCACTGCCATAGGCAGATAGTTGAGAATTGATAGGTTTTCATAGATGTGGGGTAAAACTCAGTCACAACCACCCTCGTGAGCCCAAGTCTCCCAATGCACTGGGTAACCAACTCTGTTGTGGTACACCTGTTGCTTGGGGTAGTACCCGCTGCTAGTTGTGGCTTCTTTGCCCTCAGTGCTGTTAGGCCGCCATTTTCCACTAGATACACCAACCACGGGCTACTAAATCCAGGCACTTGGACAGAAGAATATTCTCTACTATTCATTTCTTTCACTGCTGTGTGATACTTCCAAATCTTTCCCTTCATTAAACTCACCGGGACCAATTTTGGTCTGAATTACACCCCGCAAAATGGGAATGTACAGAAGCAGGAAATTCAGTAATCAGTCCTGACTGATTTTCACCTTTACGTTGCTCAGTTCATGCATCCAATTGGAGGGTGGGGCAGGCGTCAGAAGATCCTATCTGAAACAGGTGAGAGCTTCATTAATCAATGCAAAAAGGGATGGGAATGACCTGCCTGCAATTCCGTGACATGCACAATGTCGGCTGCAAAACATATCCAGGAAACCAGAGTTGCTAGGCAGTAAAGTAAAGACGACACTTCATTTGAAAGGCAGAGTGATGCACAAGTAAATCACTTTAGACCATTTCTGGCCTAATGTTCTCTTTTTTTCTTTGCCAGTATTTAGGCTCTCATGAGCTCAGCTGTTCTAAATAATTTATTTTTTGGCCCCAGCACCAAGACTGGCACCAATGCAAATCCTCAATGCTAGCATGTTTGGAAGAGGGGAGGCCTATGGAGGGTGCCAGAGTACACGAGAGGCATCTGTGCCCTCTTGCCAGGACTCGCACACCCACATCTGCAGAGAGGGGTGAAATCACCTTGCCTTGGCAGACATAGTGGTGCTGAAGGCTTCTATTCCAAATGTAAACACACTCCAATGGCATCACTAAGATAGTGAAGGCCTGACTAATTGTTATGCTGGATGGTTCTTTGCAAACACTCCAAACACAGTGGTACTACATAGTATCATAGTAGGTACAGCACAGCAGGCGACCATTCGGCCCATTGTGCCTGTGCCAGCTCTTTTAAAGAGCTATCCAATTAGTCCCATTCCCCTCCCCTTTCCCCATAGCCCTGAAATTTTTTTCCCTTCAAGTATTTATTCAATTCCCTTTTGAAAGTTACTATTGAATCTGCTTCCACCGCCCTTTCAGGCAGTGCATTCCAGATCATTACAGCTCGCTGCATAAAAAATGTTCCCTCATGTCGCCTCTGGCTCTTTTGCCAATCGCCTTAAATCTGTGTCCTCTGGTTACCGACCCTTCTGCCACTGGAAACAGTTTCTCCTTATTTACTCTTATCAAAACCGTTCATGATTTTGAACACCTCTATCAAATCTCCCCTTAACCTTCTCTGTCCTAAGGAGAACAATCCCGGCTTCTCCAGTCTCTCCACGTAACTGAACTCCCTCATGCCAGGTACCATTCTAGTAAATCTCTTCTGCACCCTCTCTAGGGCCTTGACATCCTTCCTGAAGTGTGGTTCCCAGATTGAACACAATACTCCAGCTGAGGCCTAACCAGTGTTTTATAAAGGTTTAGTATAACTTCCTTGCTTTTGTACTCCATGCCTTCATTAATAAAGCCCAGCGTCCCATATGCTTTTTTAACAGCCGGGTCAACTTGTCCTGCCACCTTCAAAGATTTGTGTACGTGCACCCCCAGGACTCTCTGTTCCTGCACCCCCTTTAACATTGTACCATTTAGTTCATATTGCCTCTCTTCATTCTTCCTATCAAAATGCATGACATCATACTTCTCAGCATTAAATTTCACCTGCCACGTGTCCGCCCATTTCACCAGTCTGTCTAGACTGAAACGAGGCATGCCAGAGTGGTCAACAGCCAGTAAAGCCTGATTGGACGCAGATGCCTAGATGCCACCAAGCGAATGTTCATGCCACGCTGCACATGCAGCAGAGGGCTGGCACAGCATCAAGCCTGCCTCTGCCTCCTATACTGGCGTGCTGCAATGCTGAATTGCTGGATGGTACTGTGGAGCGACACGTCCTCACAACCAATTCCTGCAGCACCAACTGCACTTCAGCAGCCATCTTTATTTCAAAATATACTTTATTCCATAAAATTTAAAGATACACACGGTTTACACACAGTTCAAATAAAGGGCACAAAATGCAGCACAGCAGTTCAAAGCAATGCAGTACAGATCGTATACACTATGATCTGATTATTACAATTTTAAAACACAGTACATATTTTCTAATACATTCTGTACAATACAAGGTGGAGTGGCTTTATACAATGGCCTTTCCCCATAGGGCTTCTGTGTAGGTCGCACCTCGCTTCAGTGCGTCCTGCAGCACGTACTCCTGGACCTTGGAGTGTGCCAGTCGGCAACACTCGGTGGTGGACAGCTCCTTCAACTGGAAGACCAGCAGTTTTCGGGCGGACCAAAGGGCCTCCTTCACTGAGTTGATGGTTTTCCCGCCGCAGATGATATCTGTCTCTGTGTGTGCGACCAGGGGAACAGCCTGTAGAGCACAGCTTCCTGTGTTACTGAACTGTTGGGGATTAACCGGGACAGATACCAACGCATCTCTCTCCACACCCTCTGCGCGAAGGGGAGGTGGACAATAGCCTCGAGGGCAGCTTGCGGTGGCGCTGAGATTCCACGCGTGTTGGAAGGACCACACTGGGAGGTCCTTTCTCACCACCATCCAGGCTACTCCTGGTGTCTGTTTGTCAGTTCTTGGGGATGAGACGTTCTGCCAAATGGCATCGACCATCTGGTCGGGGAAAAGCCCGATCGAGTCCACCCTTCTTTCCTTGCAAGACTTGCGGAACGTTACGTGTCGACCACTGTCTGATGGCCTTGTGGTCAAAGAGGTTCCTCCTCAGGAACTTCTCCACCTGGGACAGGTGGGAGGGGGGAGGGGTAATGGACCAGTTGGACGGGACGTCCTGCACCTGCTCGGCCAGCATGGCCAGACCCAGCCTTCTCAGTGTGTTGGCGGCCATCAAATGGGAGGCTGCCCCGTTACTTGCAGACTCATGCCTGCACCTACGGTTCCCTTTCCCTTCATTTTTGCCTCTCACTTCTTAGTCCTTCTTGGCAAAGGCAGCTAATGGGTTTAGATGTCTTTCGAGGCTCTCCAAAGACATTAAGAGTTCTTGTTCCCCTGTTATGGTATCCCTTCCCTTTAATTGCCTTTCAGCCTTTAAATTTCACTTCCACCACCTGTGTAGTCCCTAGATCTGTCCAAATCTGTACGTGGACCTGTAAATAATTATGCGAATGAGTTGATGGCAGAAAATTGAGCGCTATAAGCATTATTCTATTCTGGAGGGACCTGCGTCAGTTTTTAACCAATTAAACCGACTTATGCCCGTCGATAAAGATTAGCCCCAGTCTGAGCCGGAGTAAAATACTTGCGTGTTGATTTCACTGTGTAGCCTGCAGCATTCTGTATGAGTCATCATTAATGACCTTAAGAAGGTCTTAACAAGTGAAAAACCGAGCCTAGAAATTCCTGGGAAGCCGCAATGGCGGGGTGAAACTTCTTCCCGCCCCTGACCTCGACCCATTTACTGGGGTCAGGGGCGTTTAAATACTTTAAGCGGATGCTACCGCCCCCCTCGTGTAGGAGGGAGGGAAGTCATTTAGCCCGTGGTCCTGGACAAAGTTTTTAACAATATTGAAAAACTTTGCCAGGATGCAAATATGACAGGAAAGAGACCATTTAAAAATTTAACCCTGTCATCACAGCCTCAATAAACACTGGATTCCTCCAATTCAAAGACATCCCTAGCACCCAGCATTGTAGGAGACAAGCAAGGAAAATATATGGTATGATGTAATCCTGTCTTTTACCTCATAATAACACGCCTACTAGATTATGACAGGAAATTCAGAGTTCTGTCTTTTTCTCTCACTTTTCACTAGTGTCTGCTAATCCACTTGTGGAAAAGCGATGCTAAACAAAGACAGCTGGTCCCTTCACATTCTCTACCGACATTACACCACTTTTTAGCTCATGTCGGCTTTATGCTAAAATCAGTGAAGTCGGTCGGCCCCCAGTTCTGAAGAAGGGCCTCCACCTGAAATCTGACAGATGGACCTGCTGTGAATTTCTAATGTTTTCTGTTTCTCCACTCTGTGTGTTTTGGGTTCTGTATTTCCAGTTTTCCATCGATTGATTTTATTCTATTAGCTGTCTTCCCTCTGTTCGCAAACTGCAGCATGCAGAGAAACGGTGGGGGAGGGGGAGCAGATCCTACTTTTGCTCCAATACATTATTTCCTCCTTATCGTTAGCTGTGATCCACAACGCATACTTGAGCTAATTGGTTTTGTTATATTAGTGCAACTGGTAGCTCTTTCGTTTTAATTGGTGGGTCAATCGTCAGAAATTTAGAATTACATAGTTAAATCAAAATCCAAAGTTTCCCCACTCAATGATGTTTAGTACTGAGTCAAATGTAAGGAGTCTTACAACACCAGGTTATAGTCCAACAGCTTTATTTAAAATCACAAGCTTTCGGAGGCTTCCTCCTTCTAACCTGGTGTTGTAAGACTCCTTACATTTGTCCACCCCAGTCCATCACCGGCATCTCCACATCATGGTACTGAGTCATTCCAAGGAATCTGAGTCCCCCTGTTCAGTACCCGCAGTAGCTCAGATAGACAGTACCATTTTGCCCATTACTAAGGACTTTGCCTAAGGGCGAGGAACATTCAAGTTACACTAAAGAGCCCCAAGCCCTAAATTCTGTTTAAATTGTGACTATGTGTGAATTTATTGTTAAAGTATATATAATAGTAATGAATGTTTTTTTTTGTGCCATATAATAAGGAGTGTTACTCCAGTAGTTTTGTCCAGTGTATTCCCAGTAATGGTTCTCTAGACTATAATCAGAGCTGTACTAAATTGTTTTAATGTACACTCACTTTGATATAATGTTTCTTATAATTGTTTGGGAAATAAATGAAGTTTTAAGGATGTAAGTTATTTTTCCCCAGGATTATACAAACAAGCTGGACTGACAATGAAACCATTTTGCTGCTTCAGTATAATTAACTACAAGATAAAAACACTCTAATCTTAATGGGACCAAACAGTACTATCTCCTTGTAAACTCCTTTTACAGTTTGTGCTTTCTCCCATCACTTTTGTCTTGTCAATTTTTTTTTTCTCCAATTACGCTCCTGTGAAGGGCTTTGGGATGTTTTATTACGTTAAAGGCACTATATAAATTGTTGTAGTTTGTTGGCTGTTGTTTTGGGGTTTTCTTCATGGCAAAAAGGCAGTTTCTATAAGCCGAATGAATCCCCCACAAACGGAAACCGGTGTCCTTATACATACTGTAAATGGAGCAGCGTGCCATGGGACTAATAATCTAATAGTTACTCCTTAATTAGGATCGCATGGGATGCCTGCCATGTTTTTCTGTCTTCTCCATAAGGCATTAAACGCCACTCCATCAAAGACCAACGTGTTTGAGTTAAAACTAATAGATTAGTTCACAAGTAGAAGAACGCAAAAGCAGGAAGACATAGCAAGATATTAAAAATAAAATAATGAAAACAGTAAAGATAGAATCAGTTCATGGGGGTATTTCTTATACCATTTGATAAATGTCAGGAGTCTTAAATGAACCAGCCTTTCATAATCCTTCACGGTGCAAAATTGTATTTGGATAATGCGGATGGCCAATCCGTGGAGTTTGCAGGGCTGATTTCACTCACCCTGCTCCTACCCAGCCCCAGAGCAACTTGGATGTAGGGCAGAGGAAATCTACCCGTAGATCTATAGAGAGAAAAACTATATTCAGATAAGTCCGCAGTATATATCTCAAACCAAGAACAGAGCTATCAATCAACCAAGATAAAGGACACAATGGAACATGTTGAGCAGGCCTTTACATATCATCTGTTTACTAAAACTTGTAAATTCTTTGAGCAACGACAACTTAATTAACACCGAACACAAAACCTCCGTCAGTGATGGATATACCCAATTTTGTCAGATCAAAAATCCTGATGCTTTGGGGCAAGATGATCTGATCTTTATATTTTGCAAGTAACCATTTGTGCTTGATGTCGTAAACATATGTATCTTTGACCAAAAATGTACATGCTCTCTGGCGACAAATAGTCAGAATCGGCCAGCAGTTTCGCGCCTGTGACCCACTGACCATTCATTTCAGAGTTTCTTGGCAGCAAGGCAGCCAGAGTGACGGAGAATAGAGTTCGCAGATTTTGAAACCCCTGCCAGTCTTGTGGTCTTACTGCCTTGAGATTTCCCCAGCCAGGGGCCAATGAAATGAGACAAAATGTTCAAATTCAATTTTATTTCAATACAAGTTAACAAACGATGTACATTTGCAACAGGAAGCCCATCACTGCTCTGCCGAATTCATTGATAAAACAGCCTAATCCGGCCCCATAGCCAATTCATTTCCATTTTGATATTAGGTTAAAGGAGACAGCTTCCAAATTAACTCTATTAATTTCAAAATTGCATAAAATAAGATACAGAAATCTCTCTATGAGTCACAGGTCCTTCATTTGCTGTACCACTGACAGATATTCATTCTATCCTGCATGGCTTTTGTTTAGAACCACATGCCCTTCCATTTTTTCTCACCTGACTGACTGCTTTGCCCTGTCAACTTGTGCTCAATATTAGGAATAAATCTTAAAGATGATCACATGTTTCCAAGTTGCAGGTGATGATTTCTAGCACATGTACACATGCAACAGGAAATCTGTGCAACACTTTATTACACCTCTTGTCAATATTTAAAGAGAAGAAAGTAAGAACAAACTTGCATTTCTATAGCGCCTTTCACAACCTCAACATTCCCTAAAGCAACCAATATTGTAATATAGGGAAAGAAACACAGCAGCTAACTTACACACAGCCGGGTCTCACAATCAGCAATGAGATGGACGACATCGGGAAAACTGCCTTGCTCTTCTTCGAATACTGCTGTGGGATCTTTCATATCTACCTGAGAGGACAGATGCGGCCTTGGTTTTACATCACATCTGAAAGACAACACCTCCATCAGTCAGCATTCCCTCAGTACTACATTGAAGAATCAACATCCTGGGGATCGCCATTGACCAGAAACTTAACTGGACCAGCCATATAAATACTGTGGCTACAAGAGCAGGTCAGAGGCTGGGTATTCTGTGGCGAGTGACTCACCTCCTGACTCCCAAAACCTTTCCACCATCTACAAGGCACAAGTCAGGAGTGTGATGGAACACTCTCCACTTGCCTGGATGAATGCATCTCCAACAACACTCAAGAAGCTCGACACCATCCAGGACAAAGCAGCCCATTTGATTGGCACCCCATCCACCACCCAAAACATTCACTCCCTTCACCATCGGCGCACCGTGGCTGCAGTGTGAACCATCCACACGATGCACTGCAGCAACTTACCAAGGCTTCTTCGACAGCACCTCCCAAACCCATGACCTCTACCACCTAGAAGGACAAGGGCAGCAGGCACATGGGAACAACACCACCTGCATGTTCCCCTCCAAGTCACACACCATCCCGACTTGGAAATATATCGCCGTTCCTTCATCGTCGCTGGGTCAAAATCCTGGAACTCCCTTCCTAACAGCACTGTGGGAGAACCTTCACCACACGGACCACAGCGGTTCAAGAAGGCGGCTCACCACCACCTTCTCAAGGGCAATTAGGGATGGGCAACAAATGCTGGTCTCGCCAGCGACGCCCACATCCCATGAATGAATAAAAAAAAAATCGACATTAAGTCTCAGAAGTGGGGCTTGAACCCAGAAACTTCGGACTCAGAGGTGAGAGTGCTACCACTGCACCACGGTTGACGCCTATAAGTCCAAAATTGAAAGACAAAGCCTTAAGGGTGATAAATGCTGGCCTGTTTCCAGTGCCATGTGTTGAATCTTTATCATGGACAATTCAGTTCCCCCTCCCCCCACCACTTCTGAATTCTAATCTCCCTCTCCTCATGTACTACTGGTGTGCATAAGTATTGACAAATAATCATTGTTTTTGAGAATGTGTCTGTCCTAGGAAGGGTGATCGCTGTAAATATCAGCAGTTATCACCGAGTATACCCACTTTTTACCTCCACGAGCCTTCAGCAAACAAAGCATGCGAACAAAGCTGGGAGACTGCTTTCCTCTTGTGATGTTTTTCTCAATGTTGGCAGGTGGGAGGCGCATACATGAGTGCTGAGATTGGTAACTTGCACTTTCATTTCTATTCACTCGATGTTTAGCAGCGTTTCTTCCTGCAGCTCATCGGAAAGGAATGAAATCCAGTCCTGGATAGTCCTGGGGGAATGGACTTGCAGTCAAAGTTCCAGGTTAAACTATAAAAAGATTTACATAATCTAACCACATTCTTGTAAGTTACTTTGTAACCTAAGGCTACCTAGGCAATTAAAAATAAAATGTAAGATCACAATTATACCATCATTCAACTTTGTCTAGTGAGGCTAACACAAAGCTATTGTAATAAAACATTGAAGTATAAATAGAGATTAGTGGTAAATGCATCATATGGTGTGGTACTGAGGTAACAAATCAGGAAGAGTCCCAGATTCAATTCATGGCATGTGTTGCGTTAGCTTGTCTTAGGCAGGTGGCAGAGAACCTTAGGCCTTAGCATCCTCGGGGTAGGGAAGTGAAGAATTAGTCAGGGATCATGCTCCTGATTCAGGATCCACTGCCAGAAGAGCACTGAGGTGTGGTAAGAACACGATCAGGTTCAGCTCTGATGGCTCCCTAGCCTAAATAGTCGCCCAATATTCACCTTCCAGGATCAGACGTTAAGAGGTATCGGTGGCCATGGAAACCCCAGCGTAAGTCATCACATTCGTAGGGGGCAGGGGCAAAGGAGAACGAAGAGGAGAAAATCAGAGGTAAAAACTGAAAGGCAAAGTAAAAATACAAATGTTTGTGTGTGTAGAGTAGAGGCAGACACTTAGTTTGCCTTGTGCACATTATAGTGGAACAGTTCCTTTAAGGGCTAAGTGGTGCAGTACCAGCACTAGGCTTGGTTAGCGCCTCTCAGTCCCTGCTTTCAAATCATTCTCAGCATACAGGAAACGAGTGGATTGTTGTTAAAAAAAAAATAAAGCTCAGCTCCCTGCACCTGGGTTTTATTTTACTGTCTTGCACCTGTTCTCCCACTAATGGGTGGAATATTACATCCTTTTCCTTCTCCTTCTTTCCTCTCCTCACTGACAACTGCCACATTCTTTCTATAATTACAAATAATACAGCTATTTTTTTGTCCTACTCCATCACTGCCTGGTGATTTTATTCCTATTGTTTTTTGTTCTCTGCACCCACAGATGTTTTGAATAAGCTCTTGTAAAAGCTCAAACACTAGACTGGAGACCTTGACCCCATACACTCATCCAAATTATAGAACTTTTACCCAAGAGGGTCTCCCCTTGGGTCTGAGCCAACAAATCGGGCAGGCTATTGTAACCAATCCTTTATTTTTCAAACGTAAAATTTAAAGAGGTTTTTAACAAGAGAAATGAATTCCAAACCAAACTGGTTACGTACACCTCACACTTAACGGCATAATGTCGGAACCAATAATGGCCATGCAATTAAGTGTGTGACTAAGCAATTTTTATTAAACCGAATGGAATAGTTCTTTCATGTTTCTATCTCTTCTCAGAATCACTGCTATTTGTGCGTTTGGTCTGTGATTTGGAACATAAAAATACAAACCGTCCTTTAATGAAGAGGTGGGGGGTTGGAATCTTTATACATTTATTGTAAAATTGTTGATATCATCAAAATTCTTCCAGTGCAAGCTGTTACAGGTTCAATGCATTGTATATTGCAACCAGCTCCTTGGTGGAAGTCAGTCGGGAAGGCCAATTGGCAATATGTTATGCAAAAATGCTGCCATTGCCGGTGGGACTGTTAGGCACTACTGTCTCCAGTGGCATCTAGCCTCATTTGAAGATGTGATTTTCCCCCTGCCTCTTGAAGCAAAAAAGTGAAGAATTGTTGCCAATATTCCTGGCTCTTAGCAGGCTGAGCATTCAGTTTATCCAGATGAAGAAGCAATGCAATTTTTGCACGTACTGATCTGTACAGAGATTTCTAGCCATTTGGGAAAGCCCTCATGGCCCGAAACAAAAGTTGTGAATCACAACTATTAAAATAACTGTACATGTGCGATCTCTCGGGTGCCATCAGTGCTGCAGAGTCCCTCCCACAATGTAAACGGGGCAAATTCCACAATACCGGGAATGGCAGCATGCGGCATTTCCACTTGAAGTGGTTCTGTAATGTAAACATGACTTAAAGAGTAGAAATCTTACACATTTTTTTTTATTCGTTCATGGGATGTGGGCATCACTGGCGAGGCCGACATTTATTGCCCATCCCTAATTGCCCTTGAGAAGGTGGTGGTGAGCAGCCTTCTTGAACCGCTGCAGTCCGTGTGGTGAAGGTTCTCCCACAGTGCTGTTAGGAAGGGAGTTCCAGGATTTTGACCCAGCGACGATGAAGGAACGGCCGATATATTTCCAAGTCGGGATGGTGTGCGACTTGGAGGGGAACGTGCAGGTGGTGTTGTTCCCATGTACCTGCTGCTCTTGTCCTTCTAGGTGGTAGAGGTCGCGGATTTGGGAGGTGCTGTTGAAGAAGCCTTGGCTAGTTGCTGCAGTGCATCCTGTGGATGGTACACACTGCAGCCACTGTGCGCTGGTGGTGAAGGGAGTGAATGTTTAGGCTGGTGGATGGCGTGCCAATCAAGCAGGCTGCTTTGTGCTGGATGGTGTTGAGCTTCTTGAGTGTTGTTGGAGCTGCATTCATCCAGGCAAGTGGAGAGTATTCCATCACACTCCTGACTTGTGCCTTGGAAAGGCTTTGGGGAGTCAGGAGGTGAGTCACTCGCCGCAGAATACCCAGCCTCTGACCTGCTCTTGTAGTCATAGTATTTATATGGCTGGTCCAGTTAAGTTTCTGGTCAATGGTGACCCCCAGGATGTTGATGGTGGGGGATTTGGTGATGGTAATGCTGTTGAATGTCAAGGGGAGGTGGTTAGACTCTCTCTTGTTGGAGATAGTCATTGCCTGGCACTTGTCTGGCGTGAATGTTGCTTGCCACTTATAAGCCCAAGCCTTGATGTTGTCCAGATCTTGCTGCATGTGGGCTCGGACTGCTTCATTATCTGAGGGTTGCGAATGGAACTGAATACTGTGCAATCATCAGCAAACATCCCCATTTCTGACCTTATGATGGAGGGAAGGTCATTGATGAAGCAGCTGAAGATGGTTGGGCCGAGGACACTGCCTTGAGGAACTCCTGCAGCAATGTCCTGGGGCTGAGATGATTGGCCTCCAACAACCACTATCATGTAAGTGGGTTTATGCAAAATATCTGCATTTGCATAAATGGGTTGGAATAACATAAACAGTGGGAACAAAACCATTTTCACGCAATTATATGGATTAGGCATTGAAACCAAAAGTTAAAATTACCCCATTCCTTTCGAATGCATTTACTTTATTGCTGCAAATAGTGACCAGAGCAATTCCTGATTTTCCATTTCCCCATCCCTAATGATGGCAGTGAGCAGCTATCATTCAGGCTTATGGAAGGCAATAAATCAGTCCATTAAAAGCCACCATCTTCTAGTGCAAATAAATAGAATAGCACTCCAGTATCCCATCTTTCCAAAAGGCACTCGGCAGAGCTCTGGTCTGAATATTGACTTTCATATCTTTAGAACTTAAAAATATCCTCTGCTTTCTTTAGAGTAGGTTGCCGAGGTGGGTCTGCCATCGCTGTAGTGCAATATAGGAATCTTGTCCTTCCTTTGTATAACTAATTCACAAGTTCAAAACTCAGTTTCCACTTTCATCCCCCTCCCCAACTAGTTTCTCTTGATTGGCCTCCAGCAAGACCCCACATTTAGCCGTTCATTCACAACCAAGCAGAATGTACAACTCTTATATAAATTACTTTTTCTAAACTGCTTTGAATAATTTTTGATTTTAGAAAAAGTTTACAAGATGGCTGTGATTGTGAAAAGGAGGGATTAGATTTTTTTTTATCTTTCAGCCTACCTACGAAAGAAAGCAATGACCTTTGAAAGCGGTTTTATTTTTCATATCAGGCACCTGCGCCCTTAATTTAAGACAAAAGCCCTTCTCAATGGGCAGACGTCACAAAAATCAAAATTGTTCCACACACTTTCCAGCTTCTGCTAAATTTACCCCATGCGCCAAGCAGACTGTGCAGTGCGATGAAGAGCACCTGAATATACCAGAACTGTGAATTCAGCTCAGAATTTTGGCATCTTCCAGAGTCCATTGCTCAAATTGAACAAGGCGGGTGTGACTGAGGGAGCACTTCTATTAGATTGCCACGGAAAACAAGTTCAAAATCATTAAAACACCATGGAAAATGGAGACAAGTCGCAAAACCACCGGTTATGCACAATTAAGCTTGTTTTCATCTTTTAAAGGTACCCTCTGGCTGTGGAAATAAAGGTTCTTGCCCAAAAACTAGTGATGTATTGCACTGATTTCGACAGTGCCAATTTGTCAGTGGTTTATTCTGGCTTAGTCAACAATCCTTTAAAAGAAAAGGGACCACCAGATAAAGGTTTTTGTAACTTTATCCTTCTTCTCTAAACATTATTGCTATAATTAGACAACAAGAAACTTAAAGTGTAGTATAGACATGTTCTAATATTTTTAAATAAAGGTGGTTTATGAATCTCTGTTTTCATTTTGAATTATTGGTAATTGAGATTACCACATGCTATAGGCCCACTGAGTAGAATAGGCCTATATTCTCTGGAGTTTAGAAGAATGAGAGGTGATCTCATTGAAACATATAAGATTCTGAGAGGGCTTGACTGGGTAGATGCTGAGAGGCTGTTTCCCCTGGCTGGAGAGTCTCGAACTAGGGGTCATGGTCTCAAGATAAGGGGTCGGCCATTTCGAACTGAGGTGAGGAAAAATTTCTTCACTCAAAGGGTTGTAAATCTTTGGAATTCTCTACCCCAGAGGGCTGTTGTTCCTCAGTTGTTGAGTGTATTCAAGACTGAGATCGATAAATTTTTGAACACTAAGGGAATCAAGGGATATGAGGATAGGGCGGGAAAGTGGAGTTGAGATAAAAGATCAGCCATGATCTTATTGAATGGCGGAGCAGGCTCGAGGGGTCATATGGCCTACTGCTGCTCCTATTTCTTATGTTCTTATGCTGACAGACTTGTGTCACAAATTACCTGTATTGGGAATTACTTGTTTTAATTTACCCATACAATCACAATGGCAATCAATTAACCAAAGTTAACTGTGACAATGTGATGTCAAAAAGATGTCATTTATCTTGAATACTCTTAGAAAGTATATACATCTGTCCTAAAATTAAGTGGTAAATGACTACGCAGGAAACAGAATCTAAAATGGGGTCTTACTGTACTTGAGCTACGCCAATCAGGTCACATGATGCTCCTCTTGCCAAACTCTCAAGTTAATCTGACGATTATGAAAAGTGAATCTGCAACATATCATCATATTTTTATCCCCCAGTACACATGGATTCTCTATTCTGTTAGCTGTATTTTATCAGTTTGACGTCATTTCAATGCTTAAAATTAAACATTTGCTATAATGTATGCAGTGGATCCAAACAAGGCTGCATGTGTTCCCTTAATTCCTCCCTTGCCCCAAAAAATTATGCAGTCTCTACATCAACCTGAAGTGTTGTACTCAAATCAAAAATCGGTTTGCATTTTCCAATCAAGCCATCCGTATCATTTCTAAATAAGCTCTCATAAAAACTCCAGAAGTTTGTTCTACCCGACTGAGTTAATGAATCTTCAGACCATATTCTTTTCTATTCCCTTCCTTAATATGTTTTTAATTTTGGGCTTTTCCTTATGTGCAACATCACTGCCCAGTCCTGTAAGTAGAGCTCAGGTCTCCTACGAATTGGATATGTCTTTAACTGCCAAATATCTAGGCAAAACCCAGGAGTCAAACAGAAAACACTGTATTCGAATTTACTGGAATATGTAAAATTCCTGTGGTAAGATCCCTTGCCTGGTAAGATTATGTACAAATTTTCATAGCAAAATTACGAACACTGCTCTATACATTATCTTGTGAGGTTGTTTCAGTTGAGGCATCATCTCCCTTTCACTCCCTCAACTTTTCAGGTAACTTAAAACCCAACCATCCAAGAACAGTTGGACCCAAAATCCAGCGATGCCACCATAAAAATGTTTTTTCCATTTGCCATTGATTACAGTTCAGCAATGTCATTGGCAGCCTATTGATCTTGTTGGTCAGATACAGTCTCTATAATACTGCCAGATGCAGTCAACACACCCTGTACCATGATCATTGTCTTCTTTAGACTGATAGTTAGTCAAAAATCATTACAAGCTAGTATGGAATGCAATCAGATACTACTTCACCCTGCCTCAAGATCGTATTTGTACATCTGCACACATTAAACACCTTACTTTGCTACGGTGGCTCCAGTTATTAAGTAGGATGTAGCTGAGTGAGAAGAACTATATTAATCAGCGAACTGAATTATATTTCCATTATTGATTTTCAAATTATCCATATGAATTAATGTTGCTTTTCTGTGTGGTTTTCTGCATCATTTCATCATTATTATAAAAGACTCGGCGGTGATATAGTTTAGTACTAGACTTGGGTTAATATTGACTTTCTTCAGTCTGCTCAAGGGAGTCATCCAAAAATTCTCAGAATCATTTATTAATTCTGTGTCGGAACTCGGTGAAGTTTTATTGCTGCAGTGTGTTGTGTATGCCACGATATTCATCACGTAGAATGGAGCATGCTGCTCCTTTCCTGGCAGGTAGAAGGTTTGGCTGTTAACACTGTTTATTGGAACTTTGTGCTTTGAACTGGGGAGTTGCTGAAATAGCACTAATCTCATTGCTCTAGAAACTCATGGTACCCAGCTGCTATTGTATGTAGTTATTTTTATTTCCACACATATGGTACAAATAATTCTCCAGTTTAGTAATTTTACTGCAAAGATGATTAAAGGTTAAATAACGTAACATGTGCTTAAACTCTACATGACCCTTATTTTACTACATTTGACATATTATTCCCAATTTAGGCTATGCTTTAAACCTGAGAGAGCTGCGGTGAGGCACATTCACCTGACTAAAGGCAAACAACCTGCAAACCTATAAGGAATCTGTGGAAAATGACCAGAAAATGTTCTTCCTGTGAATGCTATGATCCAAGAAATGTCTGTTTTCTGCATCTCATCCACTTGCTATTTCCAGTCAGCAGTATATGAATTAAACAGCGCTCTCCAGAATCATTTAATGATACTAGCAGGCTAAAGCTCTGCGGTTTCTCTTGAATTTAAGGGGGAAAAAAAATAGTTCTTGAAGCTACTGGCAGCTTTCTCACTTCCCACAATGCTTCATGGTTTATAACCCACGCTAATACCTTTCTGTTCTTTAGAATTCCAAACTCAGTCAAAACGTTTGACCTCTGCAGTTATTCCAGTGCTTAGTGAGAGGCTGGTGTGAATTCTGTGTGGACGTTGTCCCAACACATTGTCATCTTGAAAGCTAACCTACTCTAAATGGTCTCCCCCTCTCATCAAGTCTAGACTCATGAACAGGAAGAAAAACTGGTGACTGGAATGTCTGCAGAACAAGGCTTAACACTTGTAACATTCTTGGAAAGAAATTCAACTGAATCCTCTTGTGTCTGCGTGCTCTCACAACACCAGGCCGAAGCATTTGGAAAGAATATCATTTTTCACAGGCAGGAAGTGCAGGTGTTACATTAAAGAGCTGTGATGGGAGCTATCTGGATCCAGCGATATGGATTCATAACTCATAAATTTTTACAAATTTATGTTTCATGTTCAATACTGATTTAATCACCATCTCTTGTGTTTTCATTCCAGCTTCTTAACAGTTAAGGAGTTTCATATTTATCCATTGTTAGAATAATTTATGGTTCAAATCGGTCAACAGATGAAATATTGTGGTAATATAACAGTTAACTATCTTTTAAAATATATTTTCACCCTTCCTGTTGGTTGTTCAGTCACTCCTCTGTGAATACTGCATTTGAAATAACTATAAAGGATTATATTTAACAAGATCATGGCCTAGTGATTCCATTGTGCCACACCCCGTTTCTCAGGCGCAAAATGGGTGCCAAAGCTTCCAATATGGCAGGCGGGGTACGCTGTCCCTCGCGATAGCTGCCCCTCTCCCTCTCCCAGGACCTACCCGAGGGCTACTGCCACGATAAAGTGGCTCGCAATTTAAACCCTCTTTGCCGGCAAGCCCGGCGATGAAAGTTGAAATTACCCCCCCTCTCCTCAAGTCAATTGATTTTCAAACACTTAGGGTGCAAGCAATTTTAACCTAACCCACCTGTTGGGAAACTGACCGGATCAGGTGCAACACTGGTTCTACACCCTGCCCGATTTTACTCTCCATTGTAGTCAGTGTAGAGTATTATTGGGCGCGATGTAAAATCAGCGTCCCACCTGATTCTGTGGGTTTCCTGCATGGTGAGTCAGGTTAAAATTACCCCCATTAATTTGTATAGAACTTGTTATTTTAAAATGATTTTTTTTGATTTTGCACAAATACTGACCTGTGGAATATGAACTGGGTTTCAAGTGATCAATTATTTATGGGGACTGCATGGGATGGTATAAGAAACAATATTTCACACAGGCACTCTTTGGATATTGTTGTTTACGTACTCGAGATTGTCTCAGCCTCGTTGACTAACGCGTCCTTGGTTGATCACGTCACGAGACGCCATGTCTCCATCCTTTTGTCAATGTTTATAAGCATGATGGCATGGGAAGTATTACTATCTTGTTGTGGAATGTACAGGAGTCAGCAGATGGTGTTTGGCTTACAGAGAAATTGATTGACATGCAGAACAAAGCAGGTTTAGGGTACAGCAGATTTTAATGTGTGATTGTGGGTGTGTAAGTAAGAGCATAAAGCACAGATGTTAGAACATTCTCTGAGCGAAGAGTGGACCGCTCAATATCTCAACGCAAGGGCTTTACAGGACTGATCAATCCAGGAACCTTGTCAATGTTAAGATTTGCCAGGTTGTATTCCAACATCTTATTTAGTATGTTATAATTGTATTCTTATATTTTAACATCTTTACTACTTATTGTAACTTCTTAATCAAACCATTATACTTTAGAACAAGGCATACTCCTGGCCTTTTTGATTAAAGACCAAACCGTAAACAAATTACTTACAGATGGTCAGACTTTATTCTGGTCATTTATTCAGTTTGTTTTCCCAGTTCTCTCCTCTTTCTTCCAAAGGATTCTGACACTTGCTGGGTTATGGTTCTACAGATGCCAACTACCCTCTGCTACCTCACCATAGTGACCATTCTCCAGGTGACCATTCTCCAGGTCAGTAGGCATTCAACCAGGGGAGCTTCAAAGCCAAACCCAATTCTGTTCTTGGACAATGTTAACACACATGCAGGTTCCAGTAAGAATTAATGGTGAGAAGCATGGATCCTGCCTAATTTTTCTCATCTCCTCAAATTGGCAGGATGTGACAAGTGGTATCCCCCAGGGATCTGTACTGGGGATTCAGCTTTTCACTATATTTATAAATGACTTAGATGAAGGAATAGAGAGCCATATATCCAAATTTGCTGATGGCACCAAGTTAGGTGGCACAGTAACTAGTGTAGATGGGAGCGGAAAGTTGCAAAGGGACATTGAAAGATTAAATGAGTGGGTAAAACTGTGGCAGATGGAATTCAATGTGGGGAAGTGTGAGGTCATCCACTTTGGACCTAAGAAAGATAAATCAGTGTATTTTCTAAATGGTGAATAGCTAGGAACTGTGGATAAGCAGAGAGATTTAGGGAATTACAGAAATCACTAAAAGCCACTGGACAGGTACAAAAAATAATTAAAGAGGTTGATGGAATGTTGGCCTTTCTCTCAAGAGGACTGGAATACAAAGGGGTGGAAGTTATGTTACTGTTATATAAAACTGTGGCTAGACCCTATCTGGAGAACTGCGTTCAGTTCTGGGCACCGCACCTCAGGAAGGATATATTAGCCTTGGAAGGGGTGCAGTGAAAATTCACCAGAATGATACCGGGGCCAGTATAGGACAGGTTGCAAAGACTTGTATTCCCTTGAGTGTAGAAGATTAAGAGGTGATCTAATTGAGGTGTTTCAGATGACTGAAGGATTTGAAAGGGTAGATAGAGAGAAACAATTTCCTCCAGCAGGGGAGTCCAGAACAAGGGGGCATAACCTTAAAATTAGAGCTGCACCATTCAGGGGTGATGTCAGGAAGCACCTCTTCACACAAAGGGTAGTGGAAATCTGGAACACTTTCCCCCAAAAAGCTGTTAAGGCTGGGGGTCAATTGAAAATTTCAAAACTGAGATTGATAGATTTTTGTTAGGTAAGGGGTAATGAGGGTCATGGAACCAAGGCGGGTAGATGGAGTTAAGATACAGATCAGCCATGATCTAATTGAATGGCGGAACAGGCTCGAGGGGCTGAATGGCCTCCTCCTGTTTCTATGTTCCTAGCCCAGGGGAGGTGAGGCCAACTGTGACACCCCTACTTCTAGCTGAGATCAGTAACTTAGCATAGATTAGGGGTCAAACCTGAGGCCTTTTCGTGGTTTGTATGGCTCAGTCGCCACACTGGATGGTGCAGTCACCAACTGAGCCCTAAATCAAGACCCCTAAGTCATTCGTTTTTTTTGCCATGTTGGGGTTAACATTGCAAGGAGAGGAAAGGACCATTTTAAAGCAACACAGAAGTGACATAAGTTTAAGATCAGCCATGATCTCATTGAATGGCAGATCAGGCTCCAGGGGATCAATGGCCTACTCCTGTTCCTATGTTCCTAAGATTGCTCTGAATTCCACGTCCCAATCTTTTTAACGAGGAAGGATTTACAGAGTAATTGTGCTGGCTGCATTTAGTGATTATATGGAGGCAGTATAAATTAGTGTTTAAAGTGTAATCATTTCCAAAGAATGATTTATTATGTTAAAAGTGTGGAGAGAATTCTTATATGATCAATGTTTTTGTTCTCACACTTATACTGTCACACCAACTTCTTTTGCATCACAAAAGTACGACTGGCAATAGTTTTCCCCAACATCAGCAGAACATGTTCCCACATGAATTAACCCAGTTGGGTTAATTCAGGCATTGTCTTTTCATTTTGGGTCCTCTGAAGTGGAATTTGAAGCCAAGGGTTGTATTTTAAAACCACGATGTGCAGGCTAAGATGGCATAGCTGAACCCGCCCTATCAGATTGTAGAGTGATTTCACTTATGCTAAAGAACATAAGTAAATGAACTCCACCAATTTTGATGTGCCTACAGTAAACACTGATGTAACCAGGTGTATCACTGCCATGAGGTCACCAAACACCCATCCCTCCCTCCCACACGTTCACCCACATCTGCAAAACTAGCACGGATTGTATGTGATGTACACTCCTCCAGTGGCAGCATGAATCAGACCCCCATATTTTTCCATTGGACACCAGGTAGGATTTTGATGATTGGAAACTGAGAGTAGGGTCTATAAAATGGCAGCATGGATCTTCAGTGAAACATTCAGTCACTCTGGGTGATATCATTTTATTTAATGGGGCACAAAAAAGGCTTAAATCAAACCAAATTCATGAACTGACCTGAAATAGTGCAACTGAGGAAAATTCAGACCTGGAATTTGTTTTTAATCCTTCCCATTGTCTCTATATGATAACAATCACATTGCAAAAATTCACAACCACAAGACTTTGTTTGTTATTAAATAATCCCCATCACCATGGAGAACAATCACGCTCTTCCAGGATTCAAGTAACGGTGACGTAGTACATTACTAATTAAACTATTAAATCCCATTCACACACGCACAAAAACACATAGCACATTATTCAACATAATGTGCATTATAATTACCCTCACGTGAAAACCATATCTAATATTATTTCCTCCTCATAAATCTAGTTCAACAAATATATTGCATCAAACTACAAAAATAAATCAAAACCTATCAGAACTTCCTTAACAGCAACAATGTGTAACGGATCATGTATAGTTTGCAGTGAGTTATGAGTCAGTAACATATGATGTCAGGAGTCACAAAAGCAAAGCTTGAACAATTTATTTATCTAAGGCGTGTTCCTGTCTGAAAACACACTCACATTTTGTGGTTTCTACGTTTTTTGGTTTCTCACCTAGAAATCTAAGTGAAGGGCCAAAGCTTAAGGTGGAGGACACCACCCAGTGTGGAAAGAGTACAAGGGATGATAAAATCAATCAAGAATGTACTCTGGGTGGGGGACTTCAATGTCCATCAGCAAGAGTGGCTCGGTAGCACCACCACTGACCGAGCTGGCAGAGTCCTGAAGGACATAGCTGCCAGACTGGGCCTGCGGCAGGTGGTGAGTGAACCAACACGAGGGAAAAACTTACTTGACCTCGTCCTCACTAATCTACCTGTCGCAAATGCATCTGTGCATGACAGTATTGGTAGGAGTGACCACCGCACAGTCCTCGTGGAGACGAAGTCCCGTCTTCGCACTGAGGACACCATCCAACGTGTTGTGTGGCACTACCATCATGCTAAATGGGATAGATTCAGAACAGATGTAGCAGCTCAAAACTGGGCATCCATGAGGTGCTGTGGGCCATCAGCAGCAGCAGAATTGTATTCCAGCACAATCTGTAACCTCATGGCCCGGCATATTCCTCACTCTACCATTACCAACAAGTCAGAGGATCAACACTGGTTCAAGGAGGAGTGTAGAAGAGCATGCCAGGAGCAGCACCAGGCGTACTGAAAAATGAGGTAACCAACTTGGTGAAGCTACAACTCAGGACTACATGCATGCTAAACAGCGGAAGCAAAATGCTATAGACAGAGCTAAGCGATTCAACAACCAATGGATCAGATCAAAGCTCTGCAGTCCTGCCACATCCAGTCGTGAATGGTGGTGGACAATTAAACAACTAACGGGAGGAGCAGGCTCTGCAAACATCCCCATCCTCAATGATGGCAGAGTCCAGCACGTGAGTGCAAAACACAAGCAGAAGAGTTTGCAACCATCTTCAGCCAGAAGTGCCGAGTGGATGATCCATCTCGGCCTCCTCCCGATATCCCCACCATCACGGAAGCCAGTCTTCAGCCAATTCGATTCACTCCACGTGATATCAAGAAACGGCTGAGTGCACTGGATACAGCAAAGGCTATGGGCCCCAACAACATCCCGGCTGTATTGCTGAAGACTTGTGCTCCAGAACTAGCTGTGCCTGTAGCCAAACTGTTTCAGTACAGCTACGATACTGGCATCTACCCAACAATGTGGAAAATTGCCCAGGTATGTCCTGTCCACAAAAAGCAGGACAAATCCAATCCGGCCAATTAATGCCCCATCAGCAAAGTGATGGAAGGTGTCGTCGACAGTGCTATCAAGCGGCAGTTACTCACCAACAACCTGCTCACAGATGCTCAGTTTGGGTTCCGCCAGGATCTCTCGGCTCCAGACCTCATTACAGCCTTGGTCCAAACATTGACAAAAGAGCTGAATTCCAGATGTGAGGTGAGAGTGACTGCCCTTGACATCAAGGCAGCATTTGACCGAGTGTGGCACCAAGGAGCCCTAGTAAAATTAAGTCAATGGGAATCAGGGGGAAAACTCTCCAGTGGCTGAAGTCATACCTAGCACAAAGGAAGATGGTAGTTGTCGTTGGAGGCCAATCATCTCAGCCCCAGGACATTGCTGCAGGAGTTCCTCAGGGCAGTGTCCTAGGCACAACCATCTTTAGCTGCTTCATCAATGACCTTCCCTCCATCATAAGGTCAGAAATGGGGACTTCGCCGATGATTGCAAAGTGTTCAGTTCCATTCGGAACCCCTCAAATAATGAAGCAGTCCGAGCCCGCATGCAGCAAGACCTGGACAACATCAAGACTTGGGCTCATAAGTGGCAAGTAACATTCGCGCCGGACAAGTGCCAGGCAATGACCATCTCCAACAAGAGAGAGTCTAACCACCTCCCCTTGACATTCAACACCATTACCATTGCCGAATCCCCCACCATCAACATCCTGGGGGTCACCATTGACCAGAAACTTAACTGGACCAGCCATATAAATAGTGTGGCTCCAAGAGTAGGTCAGAGGCTGGGTATTCTGCGGCGAGTGTCTCACCTTCTGACTCCCCAAAGCCTTTCCACCATCTACAAGGCACAAGTCAGGAGTGTGATGGAATACTCTCCACTTGCCTGGATGAGTGCAGCTCCAACAACACTCAAGAAGCTCAACGCCATCCAGGACAAAGCAGCCCGCTTGATTGGCACCCCATCCACCACCCTAAACATTCACTTCCTTCACCACCGGCGCACAGTGGCTGCAGTGTGTACCATCCACAGGATGCACTGCAGCAACTCGCCAAGGCTTCTTCGACAGCACCTCCCAAATCCGCGACCTCTACCACCTAGAAGGACAAAAGCAGCAGGTACGTGGGAACAACACCACCTGCACGTTCCCCTCCAAGTCACACACCATCCTGACTTGGAAATATATTGCTGTTCCTTCATTGTCGCTGGGTCAAAATCCTGGAACTCCCTTCCTAACAGCACTGTGGGAGAACCATCACCACATGGACTGCAGCGGTTCAAGAAGGCGGCTCACCACCACCTTCTCAAGGGCAATTAGGGATGGGCAATAAATGCCGGCCTCGCCAGCGATGCCCACATCCCATGAACAAATTTTTTAAAAAGTGATGGTTAGGTGACACCAAGCTTAGGTTTTAAATCCCTTTAGATTGTAAGAGGAAGGAAAGACTGAGGGAAGAAGACAATTTCTGTTCTCAGGTCCTGGGGAAAGAATAAGTTAAGAGTATGAAAGGGTGCAATGTGTCTTGATTTCAATACAGTAAGAATGCAATTAGAAAGAACAGCATGTTTCTCAGGCAAGGGTATTAAGGGTTACCAAGGCGGGTAGATGGAGTTAAGATACAGACCAGCCATGATCTAACTGACTGGGCTCAAGGGGCTAAATGGCCCACTCCTGTTCCTATGTATGAGGGTGCATTGGAAATTTAGGAGGAAGAAGAGGGGAAAGTTCAGAAGCGCAATGAACATAGCAGTAATGACAAAAAAATACATCACAGGACGACATGCCATCTCATGATGAACGGTAGCAAAATTAAGTGGTAAATTCCCCAACAGCAGACATCTGCTTCTCTATTATATGACTCAAGTTCGAGTCTTATTGGAGTACATGACTCATGCTAAGGGGGATGCTAAGGGAAAGGGGGCCTATCGTCAGGGTAACAATGAGCTTACCACTCTATTAGTGCCAGGTCAAAGTAGGCCACCAGCTGTATGTCATTTCCTGCTGGGCGCTTAACACTCCTGTGGGCATTTCTTGTGAATCGCATGTGTGTCAGCGATGATCACCACCTGCACTGGATTTCCTGCACTACTCAAGGTACTGGCCTGAGCACTTCACATTATTCCAACCCCCCAAATAACATGAAACTGAAGTGACTGATGTGCTTCCCTCAATGGAGCAGAGCTCCAGTAGCTTCACAGCAGGGGGACAATATTTGATTCTTTTCTTTAAAAACTATCCAAGTCCAATTCTCCTGCTGTGCACTTTCTCCTCAATAACAGTGAACGCCAAGATATCAGATGCTAAATACTTAAAATCTTCTGATAAAATTAAATATTTTATAGGGAAATACAACTCAGTGAGGTGGGGACGGGGGTGGCGGGGAGTCCTGCCAGCGAAAGCTGGCGAGAGGCTGCAGGGTGGCCAAAAGACCAAATCTTTGGGAGGATTCCTTGGGGGGCCAGCAGGAGCAGGAGTCCTCCTCTTGGTCCTAGAAGGAATTCTTGGGCCTCCCCTGTGCCCCCACCCCTCCCCCTGCTCCCTCTCCATACCAGCATCTGTCTGGGAAACCCCAGCAATTACTTTATGCCAGGGACCATTCCCCGGTCGCATCTACTGTCCCAATTCTCAGTTCCCGCCCAATGACCTTAAAGGAAGCCACCACCAATTCCTAAAAAAAAACTTACCTGAACGTGGAGCCTGGTGGTGCAGGATAGCTCCTCCCAGCTCCACTGTAGTGTCAGAGATGGTGGCTGGCCCCTTCCCGATCACCCGCTCCCTCTCCTGATCGGCCCCCTGCCTCACCCAATCGCCCCCTTCCTCCCCTCTCCCAGGACCGACCTGAGGCCGGTGACACAGCGGCCTGAGACTGAAATCCTCTTCTCCGACGAGCAGCCTGGGAACATCTAGCAGGTGTCTGCAGCTCACTGGCCTCATTTTAGACCAACTTCTGGGCTGAGATCTCAACAACCATGTCCCTTGTGACATGAAAATGCAGCAGAAAATCATCATTCATATGATAGTTTGGTTTCATATTTCCAACATCACTGTGTATGCAACAAGCAATCTGGTCTCATTTTTGATGCAGCCACATTTATTTGGATAAACATGTTCGGATTTTGTATTTGTTCTTTGAAAAAGACAGCCCATATGTGAACTGTCACGCACTCTGTAGTCAATGGCAACTGAACGAGACGACAGAAATCAGAGAAAGACTTAGTTCAGATGTAACTAGATTATAATCCATCTCAGTGGTAATTCTTTATATGACTGGGACCTCTGATGGAATGAACAAACCATAAGGAACCAATGGTCCTGGACGATGCTGATTAAAAGTATTCATTACACTACTACACAGAAACACTCTGGCTTAGATTTTCCTCCAGCCGTCTGCCCATTTTCAGATGTTTCCAGATCGTAAGTCGATGGAAAATGGAGCAGGGTGGCCTACCGCTGAATCCCTGCCCCAAAAATCAGTAGCTTACATCTTGCTTTCCCCCGCACGATGGGGTGGAATTCATCAGCGGTTGCTTGGCCATCCTGCCCATGAAAATGACAGCAGGAAGGAGTGGCTTTGTGGAACGGCTGATTTCCTTCCTCTACTGAAAGGAAACATTTGCAGGGTTGTGGGGAAAGAGAAGGGGAGTGGGACGAATTGGATAGCTCTTCCAAAGAGGCATGAGGGGCCAAATGGCCTCCTGTGCTGTATGATTCTATGATCCTACTGCCTCGGCCCACCTCTTGAAAACAACATCTGAGTGGAAGATGTGTTGAGGTTGGCTTGTGGTAGGCCCGAGGGGCTGCATGACCTGAAGGCCATGAGGAACCTGGAGCAAGCTAAGGTCCAGATAAATTTTAAAGAGTTTCTTTTCAGTTTTTTTAAAAAAGAATATTTAATTTTTTTTAGGTTTTTTTTAAGGCTTCTTTAAGTATTTTTAAAGTTCTTTAAGTAGTTTTAAAATCTTTTTGACATTCTTTTTTAGGTTTCAGTTGCAGACTGGGCCTTGGGAACTGGGATCTCCCTTAGGCTTCCTTTAAGAGGAACATCCTGGGGGTCACCATTGACCAGAAACTTAACTGGACCAGCCATATAAATACTGTGGCTACGAGAGCAGGTCAGAGGCTGGGTAATCTGCGGCGAGTGACTCACCTCCTGACTCCCCAAAGCCTTTCCACCATCTACAAGGCACAAGTCAGGAGTGTGATGGAATACTCTCCACTTGCCTGGATGAGTGCAGCTCCAACAACACTCAAGAAGCTCGACACCATCCAAGATAAAGCAGCCCGCTTGGTTGGCACCCCATCCACCACCCTAAACATTCACTCCCTTCACCACCGGCACACTGTGGCTGCAGTGTGCACCATCCACAGGATGCACTGCAGCAACTCGCCAAGGCTTCTTCGACAGCACCTCCCAAACCCGCGACCTCTACCACGTAGAAGGACAAGGGCAGCAGGCGCATGAGAACAACACCACCTGCACGTTCCCCTCCAAGTCACACACCATCCCGACTTGGAAATATATCGCCGTTCCTTCATTGTCGCTGGGTCAAAATCCTGGAACTCCCTTCCTAACAGCACAGTGGGAGAACTGTCACCACACGGACTGCAGCGGTTCAAGAAGGCGGCTCACCACCACCTTCTCGAGGGCAATTAGGGATGGGCAATAAATGCCGGCCTTGCCAGCGACGCCCACATCCCGTGAACGAATTAAAAAAAAGAAGATAAGGTTCGGGAAGACCAAGGCAAAGATGCCAGGATGATAAGGCACTGTAGACACCATTTGGCCCTGCCCACTGGTACCCATCCCTCTCTGTCTGCAGATCCAAGTGAGTTGCTTGACCCTCATCCTCAGCAATGTTTGAGAAGGCTGTGCCTCCCTCACAAAGCATTAACTAAGTTCAGCCAGCAGTCAGATAGCTGTAGGTACAGCTCATAAGAGAGATCTTTGGGTGACTAAAATCTAAAATCTGAGCCCACTGCCAATTGAGTCCAGCCATCCCCCTTTGGGAACAAATTCAACTCAGTTATATAAAAATCAATATACTGCAGATGCTGGAAATCTGAAATAAAAACAGAAAATGCTGGAAATACTCAGCAGATCAAACAGCATCTGTGGAGAGAGAAAGAGAGTTAACCTTTCATCATTGACCTGAAACGTTAACTATGTTTCTCTCTCTCGAGATGCTGCCTGACCAGTACTTTTTGTTTTTATTTCAAATTCAGCTCAGTTGCTGGCTGATGTATAGTTCTCATGCACAACTACCAAGGCTCCCATTTGGAGATCATTCTGCTACTCCTTCATGCAGGCATTCCCCAAGCTTGCCCCAAATCATTCAGTACATAGTCCATCAGTGACAATAACATTGCACTGAAAACAAATCTGACCACTTTCATACCGTTAAGACCACCATGCCTCCTCTTGGCACCTGTAAGTATGTTCTTTCAGTGTTGGCTTCTTTCTTCTCCTACAGCGGTGGACACTTCTGAGCTAGCTGACTAATGATTTGCAGGAGAAGGCTTGGGAATTGCGGTGGTTCTGCCTTGTGTTTGGTTATAGGCCGTTGCTCCCTTTAAGAAAGTAGTGAGAGTGAAGATTTTCTGTGTGCCATCGTATAGAACACAACCAAGTTTCAGAAGGCATTCCTTAATGGGGTGAGCACAGGTACAGGCAATGAAATACCCACCATGTGAGTCCTCTACTGCTTCCCTACCTGTTCAGCTGTGACTAGAGGACCACTTACAGGAGAAGGAATGGGAATGAAGGGTAACGTGGTACCTCTTGCATGTAGCCGGTACGTTGCTGATGGTGTTCATCGCAGTGAGGGCAAAGTGGCTGGAACTGGGAAACATGCTTACTGTGGGCTTGGTGCTCGAAACAAGCTTCACCCCTCAGACATTGCAGTGAGCCACATTGTTACAGACACAAAATGGCTGTACCAGCAGCACTGGATTTTCCTCCCAGATTGCCTATACAGGATGCTATTGGTGCCTGGAGCCCGCCATGAGCACCTCATGAAAGTAAACAAAGGAAAAGTGGTCTAGTTCTCAGTGATGTGACAAAAGTGCAGTTTCAGTGCAATTTCGGCGGTAAATCAGTCCCTGAGGAAAATGTCGACATTTCAAAAGGAATCTTCTTAATCTTAGCCAATAGAGTGAGCTCTGAGAACCCAAATAGTGCAAGTACGGCAATAACCTCTTATTACTCTCGAGGAGGTGGACCTTTTAAACTCTTTCATTACTATGGATGCTTTAGTGTTTTCTTTACATTGATCAGAGATCACTATTATAAGATCCAGACAGTGGCCTGAGATGATCTTTTGTTCGACTCTATTATCATCTGTCAAAGGATTCATGGTGCAGCTGTATGTTGGTTAGATTCTGCTGTTGTGATGTTAAACGCTACATCAAGCAGAGACTCTACTGAGTTGCCAAAAACAATCTTGTAAAACTGAAACTTTATGGAGACAGTTTTGGAGGATAAAACAAAAATGTTTATGCATTTTAAAGATGCTGCCTAAGTTGTTGTGAGGAACATTGTGATGAGCTTGAGGATACGCCACTGTGCTAGAAATCCCTTTCCAATTTTTTGGGGAGACTCTGCACTCATCAAAGTGCCATTGAGTGGCACATTTTTTCTACTCTTGTCATCCATGTAAGCATCAAGTGTCCTTGAGCCTCGTATAGTGCAGCCAGGTGCAACAATAAAAGAAAGAAAGACTTGCATTTATATAGCAACTTTCATGACCTCAGGATGTCCCAAAGCACTTTACAGCCAATGGAGTACTTCAGAAGTGTAGTAGTCACTGTTGTAATGTAGGGAACGCGGCAGCCAATTTGCACACAACAAAGTCCAACAAACAGCAATGAGATGATGACCAGAATAAACTGTTTTAGTGATGTTGGTTGAGGGATAAATATTGGCCAGGACACTGAGGAGAACTCCCCTGATCTTCTTTGAAGTAGTGCCATTGGTTCTTTTACATCCACCTGAGAGTACCAGTGTGAATTGTTCCTCTTCTCACGCTATGGCCTCGTAAAGATTTAGACTGCCAATTTTGTGTCAACTTGCACCAAATTATGAACAGTTTTATGGAGTTGGTGAACACCTACTAGGAACTGGGTTAAGACTGCTCAAGTTCAGTTCACATGGGATCCTCACATCCAACAGAGGGAGGAGGCTTTTATCCCTCCAGCCTAGTCTGTATTGAAACCCTCGTCCCACTTGTGAAAGGGTTATGTTTTAACATGTTGCATAGTTTTTGTTGAATTGCCCTCCGTAGCATTGTGCTATCTTCTCCAGGACTTTTTTTGTAAAAACAGAAAACATACCAAAAAGATAATTTGATGGAAAGAACACTGACCACTTGTTTCTCAATCGGATGATCTGGTCAACAGGACACTTTCTGTAAGTTGATGAGCTTGTCAGTAACCGCTAATAAATCCAATAGGGAATTCAGGAGAAACTTCTTCACCCAAAGAGTGGTAAGAATGTGGAACTCGTTACCACAAGGAATAGTTGAGGCAAATAGCTTAGATGCATTTAAGGAGGGGAAGCTAGATAAACACATGAAGGAGAATGGAATAGAAGGATATGCTGATAGGGATAGATGAACTAGGGAGAGACGAGGCTCGTGTGGAGCATAAACGCCAGCATAGACCAGTTGTGCCGAATGGCCTGTTTCTGTGCTGTATTCTCAATGTAAGGCGTGGAGCACTTTCACCATATGGAAACAAAGGAGCATTGTGGTATAACAATAAAACTGCTGGTTATACTAGTTAGTAGAAACTAAATATTGACGTTTACCACAAGTGCCTTTGTGCAGTGTTGCATCTAGTTGTCTGAAAATGTTTATCATTCAATAGGGTTTTAAAGAACTCCACATGCGAGAAAATAGTAAAGCTGCAGGGAAGCATGTCTGCATAATCAAGATGGATTGCAGCTGTTCCTGTTGGTCTCTTTGCAGGAACAGTTAATCCCCTTTAATTTTCACTACATTTACTCAGATGAAGGCGTTATCCACCAGGCATGTTTTTTTTTATTCGTTCATGGGATGTGGGCGTCGCTGGCAAGGCCAGCATTTATTGCCCATCCTTAATTGCCCTTGAGAATGTGGTGGCGAGCAGCCTTCTTGAACCGCTGCAGTCCGTGTGGTGAAGGTTCTCCCAGTGCTGTTAGGAAGGGAGTTCCAGGATTTTGACCCAACGACGGTGAAGGAACGGCGATATATTTCCAAGTCGGGATGGTGTGTGACTTGGAAGGGAACGTGCGGGTGGTGGTGTTCCCATCTAAAACCATCTAAATGTACATTTAAAACCAACATTTTAACTTTCATCTCCGATTGTGTGACTGTGATTTAGCTGCAGGCCGATCGTGGGTAAACACACTGAGGAACTTTATGTGTCACACAGCTCCGAATAAACAGGACTTTGAATGGGCTTCAGATCAATATGATTCAAATTACTTGCCCCAGTTCCAAATCTTATTCCACTTTACATCACTGATGTTACGCTGATGAACACTTGATTGTGATTGACTTCCCTGAGCTGTGAGGAAAAATGACAATTGAAAAATGAGTCAATTGTGCTTTACTTCAGCAAATGCAGGTGCTTGATTCCAAATCGTGAGGTTACAAGTTTGAGTCCCTGGACTGCCTGGTTGTTTAAAGCTTACTGACTTCAGTTGAGTGACTTTTGACAGCCCCTAGTAGGAGAGCCATGCTGGACTGAAGAGTTCCATCTGGACAGGGAATGCAGATTTGTGCATATTGCCTGGTTTGAATCAGACCTCCAGTCCAACCATGGAGTTGGGTTGACAGCAGTTATGAGTGGTCTTTAAATGAAAAGGTGGTCTGCCCCGCCATTTTGTTCAGCTCTGAAGATGCTTCTGGCACACGATGGCCCTAAAATTTCAACGTGGGATGCTAATGTACAAATGATTAATGCGTTCAACTGTAATTCCTCTTTCTAATTTTAATGGAGGCATTTGTCTTCTGTTATCTTACAGCAAGATTCCAAGGCTAATATATTTTAAACAATTCTTAAACTTGCCAATATTTTGGATCTAGACTCCAATTGACCCAAGTGGCTGTTCTTCATTTGTGAGTCTTGTCAATGAAGGGCAGCAGACTACCTGACAATAAGGGCATCGCATTTGAGCTCAATTCTATCCTCGCCTGACATTCAAAGCACAAGTACTTCCATCAGGGGGGCTGTGCTTACCAAGCTGCAACAACATTCAAGAAGCTCGACACCATCCAGGATAGAACAGTTCGCTTGACTGCCGCTCCAGTTACTCAGCTCAATATCCACTCGCACCATCACCGGTATACTGTGGATGAAATATGTACGACCTACAGACTGCACTGCAGGAACTCACCAAGGATACTTCAACAGCAGTTCCCTCCCTGCGACCTCTAGCAGTGAGAAGGACAAGAACAGAATGTCATTGGAACACATCATCTCCAAGTTGTCCTCCAAAATCACACACCATTCTGACTTGGACATATATTGCTTTTCCTTTGTCGTTGCTGGCTTAATATCCTGGAATTCGCAATCCAACAGCATTCGCTATCCAACACCATCACCTTAAGGATACCAGCGTTTCAAGGAGAAGACCCACCATCTTCTCAGGGCAACGAGGATGGATAATGAACGTGACCTCGTCAGTGTCACCCATATCCCAAGAACAAATTTTCAAAAAAATTTTAAAAACAACATACGCCAAACATCATATTCCTGATATCTCACACTCTAGATATCATACTTTGTTATAGATGCAAAAACAATCTTAAAAAAGAGGGGAAAAAAAAGATTATTTACTGCTGGGAAGCAAAGTCTGACTAACATGTTACAATTTGCAATCTTCCCTGCTCAAATAACAAATGCTGACAGATCTGAGCCTGTGTTGATTTAGCAACAATTACACCTTGTTACCATAAAGTGTGCGTTGCTCCACCTTAACAGAATACTACATGGTATGATACTCCTGCCCACGTTCCAGCTGTCAGACAGCAGATGCCACACTTTGTTACAGACGCAAAACAATCTTAAATATATAAAAGAAAGCCAGCGACTGACTTCAAGCCTGACGTTTACAAGCAGTTACAGATGACTTCTGATTGACCTCAGGTGTCTATAAGTCACTACAATTATCCGGATTTACCTATTTAGAACAATGGTTAACAGCTGAATATCACATCCGCACTCCGTACTCAAGCCTAACTGTGGGAAGTGCCACGTGAGTTCTGCCAGTCTCGTGTACTTACTAATATGGTACATGCATAGAACAGTTTGCAAGCCATTAGAAAGGTGCTGAAAATACCAAAGTGCAAAATGTCACCGCAGCAAAGTGCTTGTGTATGCGGAACAGTTTCTTAAGACATTACGGGCACCACAGAAACAGACATTTATTTCCCGAGAAAGTTGAGTTGCTCTTTTTTACAAGAATGTGATGACTATTTGTTTTACATGAACAATAGAATGGAGAAGAGACAATGAGGGTCCATTTGACTTTAGACAATAGTATAAAACGGGAGATATTGGCTTGGCTCAGCCCCCCCCCCTTTAAACACCACTCCACATTTTCATTTCCATTGAATTCCACCAGTGAAAATCAGGACAGGTGTTTAACAGATGCCCGAGCAGATGCTGCTCGTTTTACACGATTGTCCAAAGTCAAAATTACCCCCACTGTTTTTTTGTGAAATTAATATTGAATAGGGCCGATATTTCTTGCTTTGAAAAATTTCCATAACTATGGTACAAATCTATAGTTAGAACATTTTTTCCTATAATAAGGAATCTAAACAAAATTTGAGAGCAGTCTGACCTTCACTTGTTCTGATTTGTTTTCAGGCTGTCAGTGACACTAAAAGGCCGCATTTAATGCTCATTTTTAGTTGCCTTGGGAAGGTGGTCTTTTGTAGTAATTGTTGTAACAACTGAGTGGTTTTCTCCGCTATGTCAACCACACATAGTAGAGGACTAGAGTAATGTGTAGAGAAAGAAGAAACAAAGAAAGACTTGCATTTATATAATGCTTTTCATGACCTCAGGACGTCCCAATGCACTTTACAGCTATGAAGTACATTTGAAGTGCAGTCACTGTTTTAAAATAGGAAACACGGCAGCCAATTTGCACACAGCAAGATCCCACAAACAGCAAAGTGATAATGACCAGATCATCTGTTTCAGTGATGTCGGTTGAGGGATAAACATTGGCCAGGACAACAGGGAGATCACCCCTGCTCTTCTTCGAAATAAGGCCATGGGGGCAGACTGGGCCTCGGTTTAATGGCTCATCCAAAAGACAGCACCTCAGACAGTGTAGCATTCCCTCAGTACTGCATGGGGTGTTAGGCTAGATTTTATACTCAATTATCTGGAGTGGGACTTGAACCCACAACCTTCATAATCTCAGAGGTTAGGGTGTTACCCACTGAGCCATAGCTGTCATCGTGTGAGAATGATAATCCCTTCTCTGAGACAGCAGTGATTCAATTAGACTTTTATAACAATCTTTCATGATGATTTATCTGATGCTAACCCACAAAATACCGGGTTTATTGAATTCAACTTGCTGTGGTGAATTTGAAGTCACAACTTCTGGATTGCTAGCTGATTATCATAATTACTACACTGCTGTACCTCTACTGCCACTAGCAGTGAATGGCAAATGTTGACTGTCCCTGTAGGTCTTTGCATTCATATAGCGCCTTCAATGTAGTAAAACGTCCCAAGGCTCTTCACAGGAGCGTAATCAGACAAAAATTGACACCAAGCCAAAGCAGGAGACTTTAGGATGGGCGATCAAAGTCTTGGTCAAAGAGGTAGATTTTAAGCAGCATCTTAAAGGAGGAGAGAGAGGTGGAGAGGCAAAGAGGTTTGGCTTGGGAATTTCAGCGCTTAGGGCCTTGATGGCTGATGACATGGCCGCCAATGGTGGCACGAAAGTGGGGATGGACAAGAGGCCGGAGTTCTCGGAGGATTGTAGGGCTGGAGGAACTTACAAAGATAGGGGATAAATTTTAACCCCCAAGAACTCTGGGTGGGGGACTTCAATGTCCATCACCAAGAGTGGCTCGGTAGCACCACTACTGACCGAGCTGGCCGAGTCCTGAAGGACATAGCTGCTAGACTGGGCCTGCGGCAGGTGGTGAGCGAACCAACACGAGGGAAAAACTTACTTGACCTCGTCCTCACCAATCTACCTGTCGCAAATGCATCTGTCCATGACAGTATTGGTAGGAGTGACCACCGCACAGTCCTCGTGGAGATGAAATCCCGTCTTCGCACTGAGGACACCATCCAACGTGTTGTGTGGCACTACCACCGTGCTAAATGGGATAGATTCAGAACAGATCTAGCAGCTCAAAACTGGGCATCCATGAGGCGCTGTGGGCCATCAGCAGCAGCAGAATTGTATTCCAGCACAATCTGTAACCTCATGGCCCGGCATATTCCTCACTCTACCATTACCAACAAGCCAGGGGATCAACCCTGGTTCAATGAGGAGTGTAGAAGAGCATGCCAGGAGCAGCACCAGGCATACCGAAAAATGAGGTGCCAACCTGGTGAAGCTACAACTCAGGACTACATGCATGCTAAACAGCGGAAGCAACATGCTATAGACAGAGCTAAGCGATTCCACAACCAACGGATCAGATCAAAGCTCTGCAGTCCTGCCACATCCAGTCGTGAATGGTGGTGGACAATTAAACAACTAACGGGAGGAGGAGGCTCTGCAAACATTCCCATCCTCAATGATGGCGGAGTCCAGCACGTGAGTGCAAAAGACAAGGCTGAAGCGTTTGCAACCATCTTCAGCCAGAAGTGCCGAGTGGATAATCCATCTCAGCCTCCTCCCGATATCCCCACCATCACGGAAGCCAGTCTTCGGCCAATTCGATTCACTCCACGTGATATCAAGAAACGGCTGAGTGCACTGGATACAGCAAAGGCTATGGGCCCCGACAACATCCCAGCTGTAGTGCTGAAGACTTGTGCTCCAGAACTAGCTGCGCCTCTAGCCAAGCTGTTCCAGTACAGCTACAACACTGGCATCCACCCGACAATGTGGAAAATTGCCCAGGTATGTCCTGTCCACAAAAAGCAGGACAAATCCAATCCGGCCAATTACCGCCCCATCAGTCTACTCTCAATCATCAGCAAAGTGATGGAAGGTGTCGTCGACAGTGCTATCAAGCGGCACTTACTCACCAATAACCTGCTCACCGATGCTCAGTTTGGGTTCCGCCAGGACCACTCGGCTCCAGACCTCATTACAGCCTTGGTCCAAACATGGACAAAAGAGCTGAATTCCAGAGGTGAGGTGAGAGTGACTGCCCTTGACATCAAGGCAGCATTTGACCGAGTGTAGCACCAAGGAGCCCTAGTAAAATTGAAGTCAATGGGAATCAGGGGGAAAACTCTCCAGTGGCTGGAGTCATACCTAGCACAAAGGAAGATGGTAGTGGTTGTTGGAGGCCAAGCATCTCAGCCCCAGGGCATTGCTGCAGGAGTTCCTCAGGGCAGTGTCCTAGGCCCAACCATCTTCAGCTGCTTCATCAATGACCTTCCCTCCATCATAAGGTCAGAAATGGGGATGTTCGCTGATGACTGCACAGTGTTCAGTTCCATTCGCAACCCCTCAGATAATGAAGCAGTCCGAGCCCGCATGCAGCAAGACCTGGACAACATCCAGGCTTGGGCTGATAAGTGGCAAGTAACATTCGCGCCAGATAAGTGCCAGGCAATGACCATCTCCAACAAGAGAGAGTCTAACCACCTCCCCTTGACATACAACGGCATTACCATCGCCGAATCCCCCACCATCAACATCCTGGGGGTCACCATTGACCAGAAACTTAACTGGACCAGCCATATAAATACTGTGGCTACGAGAGCAGGTCAGAGGCTGGGTATTCTGCGGCGAGTGACTCACCTCCTGACTCCCCAAAGCCTTTCCACCATCTACAAGGCACAAGTCAGGAGTGTGATGGAATACTCTCCACTTGCCTGGATGAGTGCAGCTCCAACAACACTCAAGAAGCTCGACACCATCCAAGATAAAGCAGCCCGCTTGATTGGCACCCCATCCACCACCCTAAACATTCACTCCCTTCACCACCGGCGCACTGTGGCTGCAGTGTGCACCATCCACAGGATGCACTGCAGCAACTCGCCAAGGCTTCTTCGACAGCACCTCCCAAACCCGCGACCTCTACCACCTAGAAGGACAAGGGCAGCAGGCGCATGGGAACAACACCACCTGCACGTTCCCCTCCAAGTCACACACCATCCCGACTTGGAAATATATCGCCGTTCCTTCATTGTCGCTGGGTCAAAATCCTGGAACTCCCTTCCTAACAGCACTGTGGGAGAACCGTCACCACACGGACTGCAGCGGTTCAAGAAGACGGCTCACCACCACCTTCTCAAGGGCAATCAGGGATGGGCAATAAATGCCGGCCTTGCCAGCGACGCCCACATCCCGTGAACGAATAAAAAAAAACAACAAAAAAAAACGGGTGGGTTGGGAGTAAAAATCCTTCGTTTTCAGGGCGGGACCGCATCCCAGCTCCAACATGCCTACTTCTGGGTTTAACCCAGGAAAGTTTGTCTGCATGTGGAGAGCAAACACCAGGAAGTCCCGCCCCCACTTGAAGCCAGCGGGCTGATACTTAAAAGGTCAACGTACCTCATTCAGATACTTGAGATATTTAATATTTTGTGTCTTGGAATAATAGAACAAATTTAACCTTACCTGTTCAGGTTTCCCATCGCTTCCCATTCGTGTCAGGTGAAAGCAGGCGGAAAGGGCCGGATCCAATAGGTGAGTGTGGGCCCGGAGGAGCAGGAGTGCTTCATCCAGGCCCAACAAGCCCATCTGTATGACAGGACCCCTGCGATCGGCCAACCCCCACTATCCCCGCCACCTACCTCCGACTCTTCACCAGGCCTCCAGCGGCCTCCGATCGTCTTCCCAGGCCCCTGATCTCCTCCTGAGCCCCCCGATCTCTTCCATGGCCCCCTGATCTCTTCCAGGCCTCTGAACTCCTCCCCGGCCCCCGCTCCTCCAACTCCTCCCTGGCCCTCCGATCCCCGGCTGAAGCCTGCTGCAGCAGGCCTTCCTGACCGCCAGCCAGCCAGCCTGTGGCTGCCGGGCGTGAAACCCAGAAGGGCAATTGGTTGGCCTCATTAAGGTCGTGATTACAGACCTGCCCACTTAACTTCCGGGTTTTGCACCCAGAAATCTTCTCCACCTCACTCCCTTCCTGGTTTGCAGTTAAAATTTACCCCGGGGAGGGGCGAGGTCTCGGAGGGATTTGAACACGAGGATGAGAATTTTAAAATTGAGATGTTGGTGGGCCGAGACCCAATGTAGGTCAGTGAGCACAGGGATCATAGGTGATCCGGACTTGGTGCGAGTTAGGATACGGGCAGCAGAATTTTGGATGAACTCAAGTTTATGGAGGGTGGTAGATGGGAGGCCGGCCAGGAGAACATTGGAATAGTCAAGTCTGGAGGTGACAAAAGCATTGATGAGGGTAGGTGACAAACCTCAGTCACAAAATTGGACATGAGCCTGAGCCTGCAAAAACACACTCCACTACGAGATACGCTGCTCTTCCACCATGCCCAGGTAACATGACACTGTTGTGATATACCCACTGCCTTGGTTATCAGCTGCAGTGGGTCATGTGCTTCCATTGCTTTCTGTAGTCCCAGGCTGATCTCTCCACCTCAATATGCAAAACAGTGGCTGTTACATCAACGCATTCATGCAGGAAATTCCTAGAACCATACAGCACAGAAAGAGGCCATTTGGCCCATTGCACCCGTTCCATCTCCCTGAAAGCTATCCATTTATCCCGATTCCCCTGCCTTATCTCCATATCCTATAAACTTATATTTCAAAAAATTATCCACTTCCCTTTTAAAAGCTATTAATTCTGATTCTACCACTGTTTCTGATAGGGCATTCCATATCCTAATAATTACCTGCCTAAAAAAATTCTTCCAAACTTTGTTCTATTGGTTATGATTTTAATTTTATGCCCTCTAGTTACTGACTACAAACCAGTGCAAATAGTTTTCCCCTATTTACCTTATGAAAACCCTGCACAACTTTGAACACCTCGATCAGATCTCCCCTCAACCTTCCAGTTTCTATAGTCTCTTCTCACAACTAAAACCTTTCATCCTTCATATCATCCATGGCTTTGACATCCTTCCTAAAATAGGGTATCTGAAACTGGACATAATAGGGGAGATTTTCCGAGACCTGGATTTTCCTCGGCCTAGGCACATAGGATCATCTGGAAGCAGAGATTATCATAAATTCAGGTGGGTCAGGCACACATCTGTGAAGCAACCCGCCCGATTGTCCCTTCATTCAGGTTACTGGCAGGCAAATCAGACAGGTTCCTTTACAGGTACTTCAACCCGCCTGATTTTCCAATATTCATATGCTCAGGATTCCTGCCCAGGCCACTGAGTTAAAATTGCATTCAGGTCCCGATGACATCACCGGGACCTGACACGCATATGTAAAAAAGGACCCTGCTGGCTTTGGTCGGGTGTCCTTGGTGCCTGCTCAGTTGAACAGATTAAAATCGGGCACGGTCAGCTCCTGACTGCTCCAGGATGGGTAAATAACCTGGGTGACCTTTAACTGCCCACTGGCCCGGACTCCGCTGGGCGGGTAGGATTACAATTATCTCCCAAGTGTCAGCTTGGCTCAGTTGGTAACATTCTTGACTCTGAGTCAACCCCCACTGTAGGTTTAAGGATATCATCCATGTTGACACTTCAATGCAGTACTTCATTTTTAGAGGCGCTGTCTTTCAGGTGAGAAGTTAAACTGAAACCCTGCCTGCCTGCTCCAATGGATGTAAAAGATCCCATGGTGCTATTTAAACAAGGGCAGGGAGTTCTCCTGGTGTCCTGGCCAACACAACCAAAAACAGATTGGGTCATTAATCTTACTTACTGCTGGTGCGACCTCGCTGTGTGCAAATTGGCTGCTGCGTTTGCCTCCGTAACAATAGTGATTACAGTTCCAAAGATTTCAGTCATTCAGGTCATCGATTTTTTATTGTGATGAAGAGGGTCAGTGGAAATCCGCAAAAAATGGTAAATTCATTTCAAAGCTGTCGATTTATTTATTAAAATTGAAAGGATTGGGTTTAATCATGCTGCATGCCCGTCATCCAACTAAATGATCGAACAATGTTCTATCAATGGAGGTACCTCTGATATTTTATGAACCAAGTTGGATATTTTGTGCATTATGCTACTGCGGGCATCACAGGCTGACCTGAACAAGAGCAGAATCAGAATCTTTGATGTGAAGAAAGAGCTGAAAGGCAGCGAGTCTATCCAAACTAGAATCAATTTGGATTTTTCCAAATAATTATGAATTGGCCAAATCCAGACCAGTTCAGATTCTCCCTTCAGATTTGGCACTCATCCCTATCCCTGGCAACAGAATTAACAAAGGGGTTATTAATTCATAATCTTTGGCAGGATATATATTATATACCCTATAAATCACATAGATTTAATCTGACACTTCTCAATGAATTGCTGACATTTATATGGCGCGAATGAATCAATCCTTCATATATTTTGGACTCGCCCTCAAATATAATGCTTCTGGAATATAATTAAGGTTCTTCTCAACGTGGAGATTGCTCTCGACCCATCTGGCTTTGTGCTCTGTCCCACCCCAGATTTGCTCAGGAGCTCAGCCAAGAGCAGGCTCCAAGTAATCTTGTTTTGAAGAGATGTGTCCCAGTATTCTGGAAACTACCATATGCTCTGACTGCAACCATGTTGGTGAAGAGCAGCTGTTTTTAAAAAAAAGTTGTGCACTTTAATAATTTAATAAAAAGCTATTAAAATGCAACAATATAAACTCCCTGTAACAGCAAGAGCCCCCAATCCAAATTCAATTCATAAATGGCTACCAACTCCATTATAATTAGGGTAGTTAAGCTCCCAGCCTTTTCCAAAGGAACACTATTTGGAGTAGCTGCAGGATGTGCAGTGGTGCCATTTCTAATAATGTCCTATTAATACTTTCCTTCTTGTAATTTGTGACCAGGAAACCAATTAGTGTACCTCAATGCATTCTTAATGTCAATCCGATTAATTAAAACCTGTATATTCAGCTACACTATTTCAGTTAATAACTGAATTAAACTTTCTCACATTGTGTTTTTAATCATCTGCACTTTAAAACCATGTTCGTAAACACAATATGATTGACATGTCAGTCTTCTTGCTTGTACACAAACAAGCGACGCATAATTAAAATAATTATCCATTTCATACCTCTCTGTGGCCTTTCATACGGTCAACCACACCATTCTCCTTCACTGCCTGTCCTCCATTTTCCATCTCAGTGAGACTGCCCTCACTTGGTTCCACTCTTACCTATCCAGTTATAGATACAGCATCTCCATCAATGGCTTCTCTTCCCACCCCTGCACCATTATCTCTGGAATCCCCCAAGGATCTATGCACGGCCCCGTCCTCTTCCTCATCTACATGCTGCCCCATGGCAATAGTATCCGCAGACATGGGACCAGTTTCAACATGTACACTGACAGCACTCTGCTCTGCATGTCCACTACCTCTCTCAACCCTTCCACTGCCCCTGTGTTGTCAGACTGCTAGTCCAGCATTCAGTCTTGGATGAACCACAATTTTGTCGAATTAAACATTGGGAAAGCTGAAATCTTCAGCACTCACCACAAACTCTGTACCCTTGCCACTGACTTCCTCCCCACCCATTGTTTCAGGCTGGATCTGAATGTTTACAACGTTGGCTTCTTATTTGATCCAAAGCTGAGCTTCCAACCCCCTATCATTTCCATCACAGCCAACTTTCACCTCCGTGACATTACCTGCTACTGCCTGTACCTCAGCCTATTTGCTACTGAAATCCTCAACCATACCTTTGTCACTTCCTGAACGGCCTTCCATTCTCCATGCTCTGTAGACTTCAGCTCATCCAAAACTCTGTTGCCTGTCCCACACCAAGTCCCACTCACCCATCCTTGCTGACCTACATCGGCTCCCTGTACCCCAGTGCCTCAAAATTAAAACTCTCATCCTAATGTTTAAATCCTCCATGGCTTCAACCCTCTCTATCTCTGTAACATCCTCCAGTCTATGATACCCCCCTCCCAAACTCTCCATTCCTCTGACTTTGGCCTCATGTGCAACTCCCCTCCCATTGCCCCACCATTGGAGGCCGAGCCTTCAGCCGCCTCAGCTTCAAGCTCTGGAATCTCCTTCCCAACCTCCCCCACCTTTCTCTCCACCTTCCTCTCCTCCTTTAAGGCCGTCCTTAAAATCCAACTCCCTGACTAAGCTTTTGGTCAATCCTCTTAATATCTCCTTCTTTGACTTGAAACCCATTTTTTAATTATGACTCTGTGAAGCACCTTGAAACATTTTTCTACGTTTAAGGCGCTATATAATTGCAAGTTGTTGTTTTTGCATGTTGTTGACTGAGGATATTCAAGATTCAATGCTTCAACTTACATGACATTTCCAACACGAATGGGCCGAATGGCCTCCTTCTGTGCCGTAACTTTCTATGATTCTATGATTCTGTGACATTATATCAATTTTCCAGGTATATACTCGTATGCAGGATTATTGATGTTGTTTCTAAATTATAAAAGGCAGAGGTAAGTCTATAGAATTAGATTCACTTTTGCCCAAAACTCCCTTTGTTGGCGGAATATCTTATGTTGAATATGCGCTGTCTGACCGCAACCAATTTTGGGTGTTATCACTAGAAATGACAGTAAATTCATCACTGATACAGCAGTAATGTCAACTCAGGCAGTGGACATGTCAGAAGGAAGATGGGACGGAGAAGGGAAGGCTGCTTTGCTTCTGTGAATTTTGCAAGATTTAGTCTAGGTCACTGAACTGAACTGAACTGGAGGGTTGGTACACCTCAAAAGTAATAACATGGAATGCCAATAAATTACGTGGTTCTGTTCATTTTCCCTTGTGCTGCTCCATATTAGATGAGAATCCCAGCATTTTCACTGCCTCGACAGAAACTTGTTTATGGTTACTGATTTCGCTGCCGTTCTGTCCCACAATTAGAAGTCGTAAATTGCTTCACAGAAGTAAACTTGGCAGAGTGCACAAGCTTTACCATCTGGGTAACAGACCTTCTGCTTGCTTTTCGAACCACTGAATTGACCATATTTAGGAGGAATTAGAACCCGCTTTGGTGTTACAACCACCTGCTACAGAGTCAAACCTGGCATGTAGATACGTAAAAATAGACTGTTTGGAGTCACTGTTTGAAGTACTGTCCCAAACACTGGCCATTTGCATTCCACAAAGCCACTCTATTACATATGACCATTTGTTCCGAGCACAGCTGCACAGAAATACCCCAGAACCATTCCAGATGCTATTTCTATTCCCTTCATATACATAAGAACATGAGGAATAGGAGCAGTAGTAGGCCACATAGCCCCTCAAGCCTGCTCCACCATTCAATAAGATCATGGCTGATCTTCTATCTCAACTACACTTTCCCACCCGATTCCCATATCCCTTGATTCCCCAAGAGTCCAAAAATCTATCGATCTCAGCCTTAAATATATTCAATGACTCTGCATCCACAGCCCTCTGGGGTAGAGAATTGCAAAGATTCACAACCCTCTGAGTGAAGAAATTTCTCCTCATCTCAGTCTTAAATGGCCGAACCCTTACCCTGAGACTGTGCCCCCTAATTCTAGACTCTCCAGTGAGGGCAAACAGCCTCACAGCATCTATCCTGTTAAGCCCTCTCAGAATCTTATATGTTTCAATGAGATCACCTCTCATTCTTCTAAACTCCAGAGAGAATAGGCCCATTCTACTCAACCACTCCTCATAGGACAACTCTCTCATCCCAGGAATTAATCTAGTGAACCTTTGTTGTACCGCCTCCAAGGCGAGTCTATCCTTCCTTAGATAAGGAGACCAAAACTGTAAGCATACAACCCAGAACTCCTTGATTACAAAACATATTAATAGTGCTTGTGCTGGCAACCTGTCTTCTTCTATTGACTGAAATCGGTGACAACTGCTTTCATTTGCATTCTTCTAGAACCATTTGTGACAAGTGGAAGGATATAAAAGCAATGGAAAACCTACAGAATAGAGTCACTAGGGTTATTTTAGGGATGGGGGATTACAGTCCTGAAGAGGATTACAGTTCTGAAGACAGATTTGAGTAGTCAGGGCTTTTTTTTAACTAGAGCCGAGAAGGTTAAGAGATGATCCGAGAACAGTCTGTAAGATTATGCAAGGTTATAAGGTAAGTTGTGACAGATTGCTTACACTAGTCAATGAGATATAGTTAGACAGTTGCTTGAAAAAGAGAAATATTAATGGGTATGGGGAGCGAGCAGGAGAGTGAGATAACACTAGGTGGCTTGTGAACAAAAACACTGAGGCAGGTTTGGCGAGCTGAATGGCCTATTTCTGAATTGTTGCATTGTATGATTCTATGACACCTTTCTTGTATCCTTCGGCTGGATTTCAATTTGGGTTTCCACACACAAAATTTGGAAACCACATGCCTTACACTTCCAGAAGAATGAATATTACTGTTCTGTGGAAGCCACAGCACTCCCTCTAATACTGAGCAAGTAAGTTTTGTTTTAGTGATGCAAGTCTCTATTGAATTCATTTATCTATCATTCAGTCCCAATTGATCCCCCTCTCCCCCTCATCATCTTTTTGGATTTGTTATAACCTACTCCTCTATTGCTACCTGCAACAGTAAACATAACAGGAGATTTGAACTTAATTTTTGCCTTCACTGTTGTATATCTAGGACACAACTGTCCCTCAGAACATCTGGGATCAGATGTTATCCCCTGTCCACTAGCTCCACAAGTGCAAAAAGCTCCAAGCTTCCATGAAAAAAAAGGATATGGAGCTCCAAGAAAGACAACTATAAATACTACCACCAATGAAAATTCCCAAGCCAACACCAACTGTAATGAGGAGCAAAAGCCCCTGGCATGAAGGAAAATGGAGCCCAAACATCCCCTGGTCTCCGGTGTAATTCTGTCAGGAAACCAGTGAAATCCATGGGAGAATAGTAGGCTGTGTCTCCACTGCTTCTGGGATTTTCCAGCCTCTCTTTATAAGGGGCAGAACCTCTGCCCACCCTTACAAAGCAAAGGCAGTGCTGGGATAGGAACTGTCTACTTTAGGATTCCTGATTTTGTGGTTTATTCTGGACTGATGCACCCCGTGAGATAAGGCATATCAGCTTTCAGTTGGGTGGAAGTGGACCCCATTGGAGAAGGTGCATCCAGGTCAGGGTAGCAGCCTGGACCCCCGAAAACTAGCCGGATCTTCAATGAAAAAAATTCTTGATTGGCCCCATTACACAGAGGGGCCAAGGGTGGGGGGATATTGCTGGGGTCATGAGATGGGAGCATGGGCAACCCTCCCAATTAGTGGGCAGGCGCCCGATTTTCTAGGACCACAGGGCAGATGGGTGCCAGAGATGCGCCCGCTATGGTGCTTGCACTCATCATGCCCAATGCAAATTAGGAACCCTCCCACTGACCCCACATACTCCAGCAAGTTCGGAGATTTTTATCCCAATATGCACACTTACTGATTGAAGTGACAGGCTTGTCTGAGCCTGATTTGGGCCAAATTTGGAGTTCTTCTGAACAAGTTAAATTGTGAGCCAAGATAGCTGCGATTTTGGGAATTAGGGCATTGATTGATTGGTCATGGCGGCAACAGATAGTCAAGTTTGATCATCTTCTCAGCTCTACCTGCAACAGGTAGCGCAGTAAAGAACTAAAGAGCGAACATATGGTCCATGTGATCTCCTGGATTGATTTCAATCGTCTGAGGGGGCTGTGGAGAGTTTCTTCCCCTTATTGGCCCTGGGTTTTTCTCTTTTTTTTGCCTCTCTCAGGAGATTACATGGCTATGGGGGAGGGGGGTGGAAGTGCCTAGTAATGATGCCCAGGCACCATGAGTGTGGGCAGGCTTGACGGGCCAGCCAGTCCTTTCTGGATCTTCATCTTTGTATGTTCGTAAAATGTGACTCAACTGAGAATAATATAGATGTTCCTACTTAATATGGTTTTTAGCTGTAATCGAGGGGCACTGAAGAAAGATATGACATTTCCCCCAGTAGTTAGCATTGCCTGTTTGTTATCAATAGATAGTTAGTGGGGAAAGACAATTTTGCCTAATTAGTCCATGCTGTTAATGGTTTGCACTTGTAGTTGACAGATGGGTAGTTTACTTGGTGATTGGGATATATTTAGTCCTGAATACCTTGTAATAGAGTATGGGACTTTCATTCTTTGCTGCCCACTAGAAATGGGTTTGTATTTTCCCTGCCAGCATTGGGACAGTGTTTGCATTTTTGCGTTAAATTATGAGGACAGGTTGTGTAAAATAAGGTGGTATTTTTTTTTTATTCGTTCATGGGATGTGGGCGTCGCTGGCAAGGCCAGCATTTATTGCCCATCCCTAATTGCCCTTGAGAAGGTGGTGGTGAGCCGCCTTCTTGAACTGCTGCAGTCCGTGTGGTGAAGGTTCTCCCACAGTGCTGTTAGGTCGGGAATTCCAGGATTTTGACCCAGCGACGATGAAGGAACGGCGAAATGTTACTTGCAATTCCCTTGAGTATAGAAGATTAAGGGGTGATCTAATTGAGGTGTTTAAGATGATTAAAGGATTTGATAGGGTAGGTAGAGAGAAACTATTTTCTCTGGTGGGGGAGTCCAGAACAAGGGGGCATAACCTTAAAATTAGAGCTAGGCTGTTCAGGGGGTGATGTCAGGAAGCACATCTTCACACAAAGGGTAGTGGAAATCTGGAACACTCTCCCTCAAAAAGCTGTTGAGGCTGGGTGAATTAAAAACATCAAAACTGAGATTAATAGATTTTTGTTAGACAAGGGTATTAAAGGTTATGGAACCAAGGCAGATAAATGGAGTTCAGGTACAGATCAGCCATGATCTAATTGAATGGCGGAACAGGCTCAAGGGGCTGAATGGCCTACTCCTGTTCCTATTTTATCCTTCCTGCTGTAAAGATGTCTATTTGATCCCTGTCAATGAATAGGTATCCAGCATGGGAATTTTTCTGTTCCATGGTAGCAAGAGAGGGCCATGTACCAACTATGAAGATCAATCCTTGGTTTTGAAACCCTGAATATTTATATTAAATATGATTCCAAAGCAACAGTTGAGCCAAAACTCCAAACAAAAATGGAATGCTCACTAGCCCCTAATAGGAACCACTGAGACTTTACTACAAACCCTAAATGCATAGTTGAGTTTGGAATGATTGAGGTATTCTACAAGGCCCTTGTGATAGGTCCTAGTACCCATCCAGTTTCCATTCATAAGAAATTTTAGACGTTATTTGTATGAACCTGTAGGGAGGCCCAGCAGTGTAACAATTTTAAATTGTTTCTGTTACTACTTGCTGAAGGTGGTTTACTCCTCCTCCTCTGCGTGCATTGGGAAGTAGACAAATACACACATTGTCTGGTTTGAGATTCCAGAAAACAATGTTGAACTTTAATTACATAGCAGAGATTATACAAGCATCAGCCTGGAGTCCAAATCCAATTCAGTCAAATCAGGTGTTGTTTGTTGAAGCTGATTACATTTGTGGATTCCTTTTGTCTCTGGTCTGAATGTGCAGGAAGTATTTTGACATGAGATCGTTTTTGACTAATTGTGAAGGACTTTCTTTTATCTTCCATTGTTGCCCACTTAGAAATCAAAAGGGCATAGAGATGTATAAGCCTGCAGATGCCATATGTTCTTCAGTTCCTATCTCCCTGACCACTATATACGGGCTCCATGAGGTTCATTACTCATGTAAAGCTTTTCATCATTGGTGTTCAAGAGTTACTAAAGAAAACTTTTAAGGGATAATTTTATGAAAATCATGCTCGCAGCATGAAGCCTCATCTTGCGGGAGTGCCTATCGAGAGTTATGGTACACGCCCCCCCCCAGAATTGTTTGTTAATTAATGCACAAAAATTTATGAGGCTGCATGCGCAAATTCCTGATAAGTGCTCCCACTGGGCAAGGGTTCCCACCAGGAGCAGGGCTTCATAAAAGTATCCCTGTAATGTTTTAGAACAGATGGTGTAAAGTTGAGTGGTGTAAAGCGATTGTGTTGCTAATTTCCTCATTGATCCTTGTTTCTATGAAATTTTGATTTCTTAAATGAACACCGATTAGTCATTTTTAGCCTCAGCTTTGTGGGTCTAGTAGCTTGAGCCCCGATTTTAACCACATTTGCGGCTCCGTTAAAGTAAAATCGGGCAGGGCGTAAATCGGGCGTCCGAACACGTCTCGTTTCCGCCAGGCACTTTAGGTTAAATTGATACTAGGCCGAAAGGCCTAAGCACTTGATGGCTAACGTGTATTATTTCCAGATCGCACCCCAATGGTAGAAAGCTTCGTTGTTTGCCCTGTGGCAATACGATCTCAGATATCACGTGCTTTAGGTCAAGTTCCAGTTCTGATGTGGAGATGCCGGTGATGGACTGGGGTGGACAAATGTAAGGAGTCTTACAACACCAGGTTATAGTCCAACAGCTTTATTTAAAATCACAAGCTTTCGGAGGCTTCCTCCTTCGTCAGGTGACGAAGGAGGAAGCTTCCGAAAGCTTGTGATTTTAAATAAAGCTGTTGGACTATAACCTGGTGTTGTAAGACTCCTTACACAAGTTCCAGTTCGTAAGAGGAGCAGGTTTGCCATTGGAAGCTGACTTTTACAGAGACTACGACAGAAGGGTATTGGAATTTGCCAAATTGTAACAGCCCCAATCTTTTTCTTTATCATTTAAAATCAACAAATAAAAATTCCCTTCACTAGCTAAATAAAAGCAAACAAGTACATAAACAGTAATACTTTTTGCCAAATCTGTGGGCCGATGAATATTTTTTCTAACACGTTGCACAGTTTGGTTTCTGGTATCAGCGATTCCACATTATTACTGTCAGCATCTATTGCCTATGGTGTTAAGTGGCTAATATTCATTATTGACTGTCGTGACAAGAACCATGAGTGCCACGTGCTTCATAACATCTAATTATCTTACCGGATCTCAGTCTGTGTGGTATAAACAAAATTAAGAGTAAACAGTTTTTTTTATAAATCAGAACTTACAGTCCTCTGTGTTACACTGAATAACGTGTTGAAACACTTAAAGATCTGTGGGTGGTTTTTAAAATATAAATGTAGACAGATTTCTGCTGAGTCAGTGGAATGCTCACCAATTACAGGCATCCTTCACAAAGGAAACATTTATTAAATATGGGGATTCCAAAAGTTTGGTTAAATGGTATTTTCCACCCTCAAAGCATATTTTAATGAAATTTTAGTCTACTATTAGTATTGTACCTTTTCCAAGTAACAGGCTGTGTAAACAAGGAATCCTTTCAGTACATGCTGTGGTTCAAAGTCCTGAAAGCCATTTTGTTTTATTGCATGATGAATGCCTAGGGAGGAAACAGATTTAAGTTGTGTGAAATTTTCTCTTGATAGATTTAGAAACTGTGATAAATGAAAGCTACAATACCTGTCACACCTAATACTGCATCCAATATTTTCATATCAGGGTTAGAGGATGATGTAAGTTTGTACTGTTGCTTGTTAATGTCATTCCTGTCTCCTGCCCGATTTCTGATAACCTGTACATTGTAGCTGTGCCTCTACTGAATATATCTCTTTCAAACGGCAGTGCGTTTTTAATCGCATATTAACCTAAAAATGTTATCAGTTGTTATTGTAGATGTTATATCAGTTACATTGTAGATGTCAATGTTTCACATGTACAGAGTAAGTGTGAGTAAGAAAGAGTATATAAAAGCTGTGTGACCAATTAATTTATTGTTTGAGGTTTGGACAGCCAAACCATACTGCTTCCTCATTAGTGTCTTCTGAAAGATCACTTCCTGCAGTTACAATCTTGCCAGCTTCCATTCCAGTCCATGGGCTCATATGATTAGAACCTTCCTAACCCCTTCCGCCTTGGATAGCTCGCGAGAAGATTTGAACCTGTTTTGCTTAGTTACACAGCACTGACTGGGTACTTTCAACAATGTTTATTTTTTTTAACTAAACTTAACTTACCTGAATTGAATTTTGCTTTTCAGCGAAGCTAACCCTTTCCTTGATGCTGTCTTCACTCTTTGAGAACTGCAATAGTATTTCTGAGTCAAATTTTTGAAAACATTATTCTAAGAATAAAGGATGCACATTAGGGTCTTGTTGAATGTGATATTTATATGCTTGCTTCCAACTATATCATAATAATGAGATTTTGATATTTTACTTTCTTTATCTATCTTACCAGAGATCTCCAAAATGAATTTGGCCTTTCTTATTGTATTTACTTCAGCATGTTGTGTTGCAACACAATATGTGTTGTCTTGGTACAATGTTTTTCTTCTTGTAAATTGTAAACAATTTTACAACACCAAGTTATCGTCCAGCAATTTTATTTTAAATTCACAAGCTTTCGGAGGCTTCCTCCTTCTTGTAGTTAGGAGAAAAGGAAGACTTGAATTTATGTAGCACCTTTCACGTTCTTGGGGCATCCCAAATTGCTTCACCATCAATTAATTATTTCTGAAGATTAGTAACTGTTGTTCTGTAGGCAAATCCAGCATCCAAATTGCACAGCAAGGGCCCAAAAACAGAAGATAAATAACCAGTTAATCTTTTTTTAGTGGTGTTGGTTGAGTGATAAATATTGAAATATTGGCGAGGACAACTCCCCAGCTCTTCTTCAAATAGTACTGTGGATATTTTACATTCACCTGAGCAGGCAGCTAGAGGCCTTTGTTTAATATCTCACCTAAAAGATAGCACCTCAGAACATTCAGCACTCCCTCAATACTGCACTGATCGACCTAAATTATGTACTCATGTCTGTAGTGAGCCTTGAACTCAGAACCACCTGACTCAGAGGTGAGAGTGCTACACTGAGCCAAGATGACATTGAGTAGCAGGAACAGGGAGTGTTGTGTGTGCCACATTGGATTTGAATATCTTTTTCTGTTTCACCAGGTGAGTTTTGATGCAACAATTTCCATATTTGGCCAAAAATAGAAGCAAATTTTCCAGTTCCTTTGCCTGGGGCTACTGGATCACCCGGCGTGGGGGGAGGAGGGCTATAAATACAGGAATCTTGGGTGGGGAGGAGTGTATGCCTGGATGGGAACCCACCTGATTTTCCATTTACTTCAATGAATGGATGGGAAAAATCAATCAGACTCCATCATTGGTTTGCGCTCCTTCCCACCCAAAACACTGCACCTAGGCAATCTAATAGCCCCAGGTACCAGAAACTTTGCCCCATAATATCTAATGGTTGTTGTGCTGTGGGCAGAAAGGACAGTACCATGGCACAGTAGGAAATAACAAATAGTCTTTGTTGCACAGTTTTCTAATTCTACGTTACAGTTCTTTAGGAATTAAGCATAATAATTTTCCACAGATGTTATGTAAAAACGGTAAATCATAGAAAGTGTGATTAATATGATAGATGCCTGTAGCCTGAACACACTTCCAGTCCCTACAGTCCCAATGCCTTCCAGACTCTCTCCTTCATAGCTCAACTATTGCGCACCCACGTGCAGTAAGTTGTTTCTGATTAATTGTGCCGTCTTGTTATGCGCTTGGGGCTCAGCAGAACTATTAACAGATAAAACTACGGATGAACAGTCGGCAGGTGTTCAAAAAATATTTGGTAGAATACAATACCTGTACATTCCCCTAAAGGGCAAGAGCTCTACGTGTATAATTAAACAACCTTGGTCAACAAGGGAAGTGAGAGATATATAAAACTAAAAATAAGGGCTTATACAAAGACAAAGGACAGTGGAGATCCTGAGGACTGGAAGAGGTATAAAGAACAGTAAAGGCATATATACAAAGCTGGCAATATCCTAACTCGCACCAAGTCCCGTTCACTCATCACCCCTGTGCTCGCTGACCTAAATTGGCTCCCGGTCCAGCAACGCCTCGATTTTAAAATTCTCATCTTTGTTTCCAAATCCCTCCATGGCCTCGGCTCCACCAGCCCTACAACCCTCCGAGATCTCTGCGTTCCTCCAATTCTGGCCTCTCGCACATTCCCAATTTTAATTGCTCCACCGTTGGCAGCCGCGCCTTCAGCTGCCTAGGCCCTAAGCTTTGGAATTCTCTCCGTCTCTCTACCTCTCTCTCCTCCTTTAAGACACTCCTTAAAACCTACCTCTTTGACCAAGTTTTTGGTCATTTGTCCTAAAATTTCCTTATGTGGCTCGGCGTCAAATTTTGTTTGATAACGTTCCTGTGAAGCGCCTTGGGACATTTTGCTACATTAAAGGCACTATATAAATGCAAGTTGTTGTTGTTAGAAAGAAAGTGGTAAGAGCTACTAAAAGGAAATATGAGAAAAAGCTTGTGAGGGAAATCAAGGACAATACTAAAGGTTTTATAGATATTTTAAGAGAAGGAGGGTGGGTTAAGAGTAATGCGGGCCCCTTAATGACAGATGCAGTGATATTGTAATTGAAAATCAGGAAATGGCAGACTTACTAAATAGCTACTTTGTATCGGTCTTCACAGTAGAAGATGAGGATAAAATAGCAGAGGTAAAAGGAAAACTGAAAATAAATCAAGGGGAGGAGATAATTAGATTCAATATAAGTAAAAAAATGATGATGGAGAAACTATGAGATTAAAGACAGACAAATCTCCAAGATCCAATGGTTTCCACCCCAGGATATGAAACGAAGTAGGTGAGGAAATTGTTGATGAGTTAGTCATGATCTTCCAAAACTCTCTCCATTCAGGAATTGTCCTCTTGCATTGGAAAAATGCCAATGTCACTCCATTATTTAAGAATAGTAGGAGAGATAAACCAGGAAAATATAAGCCTATTAGTCTAATGTTAGTTGTGGGGAAGCTACAAGAATTTGTTATTAGTAACAGAGTGACTGAGCATTTGGACAAATATGAGCTGATCAGAGAGTGCCAGCATGGATTTGTAAAGGGTAAGCCATGTCTAATAAAACTAGTTGAATTTTTTGAGGAGGTAACTAGCATGGTATATAAGGGAGTGTCTATGGATATTATTTATATGGACTTCCAAAAGGCTTTCAATAAGGTTCCACATAAGACCCTGTTAACAAAAATGAAAGTGCATGGAGTTGGAGGCAATCTATTGGCTTGGATAGGGAATTGGTCAGGAGGTAGGAGACAGTGAGTAGGGATAATGGGGATGTACTCAAATTGGCAGGATGTGACTAGTGGTGTCCCCCAGGGATCTGTACTGGGGCCTCAGCTTTTCACTATATTTATAAATGACTTGGATGAAGAAAGAGAAAGTCATATATCTCAGTTTGCTGACGACATTAAGTTAGATGGTACAGTAAATAGTGTAGATGGGAGCAGAAAGTTGCAAAGGGACATTGATAGATGTAAAACTGTGGCAGATGGAGTTCAATATGGGAAAGTGTGAGGTCATCCACTTTCGACCTAAGAAAGATATTATGTATTTTCTAAATGGTGAGAAGCTAGGAACTGTGGATGAGCAGAGAGATTTAGGGGTCCAAGTACAAAAATCACTAAAAGCTAGTGGACAAGTACAAAAGATAATTAAAAAGGCTAATGGAACTTTGGCTTTTCTCTCAAGAGGGCTGGAATACAAATGGGTGGAAGTGATATTACAGCCGTACAGAGCCCTGGTTAGACCCTACCTGGAGTACTGCATTCAGTTCTGGGCACCGCACCTCAGGAAGGATGTATTGCCTTGGAGGGGGTGCAGCGCAGATTCACCAGAATGATACTGGGGCTATAAGGGTTAAATCATGAGGACAGGTTGTATAGACTAGGCTTGTATTCCCATGAGTATAAAAGATTAAGGGGTGATCTAATTGAGGTGTTTAAGATTAAAGGATTTGATAGGGTCGATAGAGAGAAACTATTTCCTCTGGTGGGGAAGTCCAGAACAAAGGGGGCATAACCTTAAAATTGGAGCTAGGCTATTCAGGGGTGATGTCAGGAAGCACTTCTTCACACAAAGGGTAATGGAAATTTTAGACTCTCTCCCCCAAAAAGGTGTTGAGGCTGGGGGTCAATTGAAAATTTCAAAACAGAGATTGATAGATTTTTGTTACACAGGGGTATTAAGGATTACGGAACCAAGGCGAGTAGATGGAGTTAAGATACAGATCAGCCATGATCTAATTGAATGGCGGAACAGGCTCGAGGGACTGAATGGCCTACTCTAGTTCCTCTGTTCCCATGTTCCACCTTTGCTTTAAAACATAACAGCAGTGGGGATTGAGAAAGGGGGAGTTTTCCCCTGGAACTTCCTTCTTTCAGTAGATCATGGGATGTATAATTTAATTTGCCTAGTCCTGCTATTTTCACTTGTTACCCTTTTTGATAATATTTCTTTCTGTATATCACTTTTTCATTGATATATTGTCATGCTGGGTGTCTGCTTTACTTATTTTAGTCCATCCTCCCCTGCCAAAAACCTGCTCATGTTTCTTTCTAACAGGGTTAACTAGTATGCTCTGGGCTGGTTGGAAAAATGAACTTCTCTTCAGGGCTGCTGAGCCACTTTCTTTCAAAGTTGTGCGCTTTAATTGCGTTTTGCGTTGTGCGTTTTAATTAACTTTCTGCATTTCTGCCAGTTAATTGGCTCTTTAGCTGCTTGAGAAGCATTGAAGGACCATTACAACAACAACTCATATTTATATAGCACCTTTAAGGTAGTAAAATGTCTCAAATGCACTTCATTTGAGCATAATCAGACAAAAATTAACACCAAGCCACAAAAGGACAGACAACCAAAAGCTTGGTCAAAGAGGTGGGTTTTAAGGACCGTCTTCAAGGAGGGGAGAGAAGTGGTGAGGCGGAGAGGTTTAGGGAGGAAATTCCAGAGTTTAGGGCCTAGTCAGCTGAAGGCACGGGCGCCAAGGATGGGACGAAGGAAATCGGGGATGCACAAGAGGCCAGAATTAGAGGAACGCAGAATTCTCGGAGGGTTGTAGGGCTGGAGGAGGTATTGCCGCTAACTTGTGATTTGCTGCTATTTTTTTGGAATCGTAAATTATATTGCATTCTCAGGAACTGCTCATTTCCAAATCACACATTCCCACAACTTTATCACCAGGCCATAAATTCTAGTGAAAAGCAGGCATTTGTCCAGCTTGATAAAAGAGAAAAGTCTAACTCAGAGTTTCTAAACTACTGTAGAAATTCTAAGAGGCTATCCAAATCAACTTTGATCTAATATTTAAAAATAGTATATATTTTTTAAACTAACCTGGGGCATCTTTAGCTGAAGAACTTTCAACTAAATCAGAATTCAAATTGCATACTTGGCTAAAATTGATTCTCAAGGTTCCTCTAAGGGAAATTTTGTCCATCTCAGCCAGTTATCAAAGAAAGTACAGTGGCCCAATCCCACAGTGTACAGGGTCATATAATAATAGTACATGTCTCATCTGTTATAGCAGCTACGAATATTACATGATTGTGTTTAGACCTCTAGACTGGGAGGCTGAGAAGGAGTACTTCCTCTGAAAAGTGAATAAGTCAAACGTGTGCCTTTACAGATATCTTTTTACTGCAATCCTGCTCTGACACTTGGCATCTATTAATAAACAATATAGATCAGTACCTTTTCCATCTTTTTGTGCTAATGTTCAATTCTTGGCAGGTTGACAATGGAGCAGTATTAAGAGCATTCTTGGAGATGTCTACAGGAAAGACCATCCCACCCTCCAAGTTAAAGAGGATATAACATGGGTGTGTGGAATGTTCCTTGGGAAAGCTAAGAAAATCAGAGTAATTACATAGTTTTTTTTAAACAATGGAGGCCACCAGCGAGCTACTGCCTTGAGAAATCCAAAACACATGAGGTGTGCAAACCTTTGGCGTTTGCAACCTTTGAAAATAAGTTATCCTTTGAAAACAGTGCTGGGGAATCGGGTTCAAATCCAACTAAGACTATTGGGTTGAAAGTGTCTTTTCTGTGATGACTATTGAAGTTCTGGGAGAAATTACTTTGCACACTCAATCCAGTCCCTATTAGGCAAGAGTACACAGCATCACATTGTCATTGTCATTGTCACTTAGGATCAGATCAGCCATGATCTTATTGAATGGCGGAGCAGGCTCGAGGGGCCGATTGGCCTACTCCTGCTCCTATTTCTTATGTTCTTAATTCAGCACTAATCGATGGTATTTTGACCGTCCCATTTGAGGAAGTCACAGCAACCTTTCGGGTGAGAAACAGAAGTGTCACTTTAATGAAATAAGATACGTCGTTCCAACGTTAGAATTAAGGAGCATTTTTGGTGCTGGTTGAGGAGTCTTACTCTGCATTGAACCTTGTATTACAACTGTTCTGGGGGAGACGGAACCCAATACCGGACGGATGCAAAAAATGGTAGAATATTCTGTTCCCAAGCAGTAGCATTACCAAAAATATAAAACAAATTGCAAACTTTTTTCCAAAACTGTTTGCCATATTATTACAAGCATAGTGTTGAACATATGCAGAATAGATGAAAACTATTCAAAAAGCCTTTTTCTAAAGTGACAGGTTTTGAAATTGTCCTTATTGCTTCAGATTTCTAAATGTGTTGACATCAACTTAATTCCAATCAAACTCAATTTCTAAACTTATTCCTCAGCTTTAGGTCTAACTTCTGTTTAATTTACTACATTTTTTTTTTCAATCTCTCTCTGTCCAACATGGGCTTATTGTCAAATTAAGGTGTGGTCATTTTTTCCAGCCATATAACGAGGCAGTTAAATCATTTCAACTCAGGCCTCTCCTTCACACGCCGTCAATTTCCTCACAGCCTCTTCCGGTCCGCCATCGTAATTTTGGCAACGGTTCAGCAGAAACCACGTTCGCAAGTGTAACCGAGGTTTTGGCCGAAGTTACAGCAGTGGAGCGGGAGAAGCCCCGAGGAAATTTCCGGTTATCATGCTCAACCCAGCCCCCAGTGCATTTGTTTTGGAGAGTTTTGACCCATTAGTTTGACATCAATAATCGGAAAGATGCTCGAGGGAACCATTAGGGATGCAATGTACGACTACTTAGATAGAGAGGGTCATATTAGAGACATGGCTTCAAAAAAAGGTCATGTCTTACAAATTTGATTGCATTTTTTGAAGAAGTCACCAAGATGGCGGATGAGGGAAACCCAGTAGACATTGTCTACTTAGACTTCCAAAACGTTTTCGACAAGGTACCGCATAAGAGGCTTCTCTAGATCCAAGCCTCCGGTATTGGTTATAATATACTGAGCTGGTTTGAAAGCTGGCTAGAAAGCCATAGGCATAAAGTAGTAGTTGGATTTGGATCTGTTTGGAGACCGGTCATTAGTGGCGTCCCACCAGTGGTGTCCCGGTCACTCATGGTGCCTTCCATAGTCGATTAACCAGCCAATACTCACTGTTTTGAGTAAGATACCAAAGGGCTGCCAGCACTGATGGAATTATGCCCCTAACATCAGATAAGGCCTCCAGGGAAGAGTAGAGAAAATGATGAGAAGACTGGAAAACAATAAGAATGAGTCAAATATTGTCGATTTTCTTTAAAAAATAAGTTCCAGAGCTCTACCACCTAGTGGTTAAATGTTGCACAAAATGAGCCAGAATAGTCTCAGAAACTGCTGAACCCCTCAGGCCTCAAATATTATATACTTGCTGCCGCCAAGGAGACAAAGATTATCCACTCAGCCAGCCAAGGAATGGACTCATTTCTGCGGCGCCTCATCACTACCATTACCTAAAAGCTGAAGCCAGATTCTGGTAGCTTCTCTCAGGTACAGTACTGAGGCAGCAGATACCTCAGGCTAAACAATAGTGGGCACTTCACGAGGTTGATTTTTCCAGAAATGCTTGACATCCTTTCCTAGCTTCTTGGATATTATTATGAAGGAAGATTGTGACTACCCTTGGAGTTTATAACTTGTTCATCTTCAACAATGTTCAACAAAATGAAGGGTAACACCCTAGATTCCAGCCTTAGCCGCCCATTTAATTTCTAAACTTTAGAATTTTATTTTAATTGGCTAGTTAAAAACATGTTTAATATTGAGTTTCTACGACCTAGCACGCTGAGATACAGTCGTGACTTGTAGGGAATTTGGGTCAGTTCGTTAATAAGGCAGGAGGCATACGGGGAAATCGAGGTTTGAAAACCACACACGTACAGGAGTATGAGGCAGCTCAGGCCCGACCAAAATAGGATCTGGTAAGCCACCAACAGCAACATGTTAAAGAGCTGTTGAAGAATCCAAATCTGGCAGCCAGTTAGTGGAAGTGGTCAACCATCTACGTTGATAGACTGTTGCAGCCCAAGACATTGGATCCATTTGCATGAATTTGTCAAAGTTACTTAATTTATTGCTCCGTGTAAAATAAATTTGTTTACTTGCTGATCTCGCTAAAATTCTCATTTCTGTGACGCAGTAAATAACGGATTTTTTTTCAGATTGTTTCTTATTAAATTGAATTAATTGAATACAAATCATTCAGGGAAATACTGTCACAATAAATCGATTTCGGGTCTGTGCGTAAATCTTGAGGTTGTTCCAGCCAGAAACATTAGCCCTTTTTCTCATGTAGATTTGTTGTGTCTTCTATTATTGTTTATTTTTATGATGTGGAGATGCCGGTGATGGACTGGGGTTGACAATTGTAAACAATTTTACAACACCAAGTTATAGTCCAGCAATTTTATTTTAAATTCACAAGCTTTCGGAGGCTACCTCCTTCCTCAGGTGAACGATGCGGAAATGAAGTCCTCGAAATGAAGTCGCATTTATAATTCACAGAACAATGCTGGTGATAACAGACAGTTTTTTCAACTGCCCGTTGCCAAGGCAATCAGTGTGCAGACAGACAGGTGTTACCTGCCAGGTCTCAGAATATACAAATCACCAAAAAAAACAAACAAAAAAAAAACAGAGATAGAGAGGTAGAAACATAGAAAAGACAGCAACTGACCCGTTATATTAAAAACAGATAACATTTGTTCGCTGGTGGGGTAACGTGTAGCGTGACATGAACCCAAGATCCCGGTTGAGGCCGTCCTCATGGGTGCGGAACTTGGCTATCAATTTCTGCTCGACGATTTTGCGTTGTCGTGTGTCTCGAAGGCCGCCTTGGAGTACGCTTACCCGAAGGTCGGTGGCTGAATGTCCTTGACTGCTGAAGTGTTCCCCGACTGGGAGGGAACCCTCCTGTTTGGCGATTGTTGCGCGGTGTCCGTTCATCCGTTGTCGCAGTGTCTGCATGGTCTCGCCAATATACCATGCTCCGGGGCATCCTTTCCTGCAACGTATGAGGTAGACAACGTTGGCCGAGTCACAGGAGTATGAACCATGCACCTGGTGGGTGGTGTCCTCTCGTGTGATGGTGGTATCTGTGTCGATGATCTGGCATGTCTTGCAGAGGTTACCGCGGCAGGGTTGTGTGGTGTCGTGTACGCTGTTCTCTTGAAAGCTGGGTAATTTGCTGCGAACGATGGTCTGTTTGAGGTTGGGTGGCTGTTTAAAGGCGAGTAGTGGAGGTGTGGGGATGGCCATAGCGAGGTGTTCGTCGTCATTGATGACATGTTGAAGGCTGCGGAGAACATGGCGTAGTTTCTCCGCTCCGGGGAAGTACTGGACGACAAAGGGTACTCTGTTGGTTGCGTCCCGTGTTAGTCTCCTGAGGAGGTCTATGCGATTTTTTGCTGTGGCCCGTCGGAACTGTCGATCGATGAGTCGAGCGTCATATCCCGTTCTTACTAGGGCGTCTTTCAGCGTCTGTAGGTGTCCATCGCGTTCCTCCTCGTCTGAGCAGACCCTGTGTATTCGCAGGGCCTGTCCATAGGGGATGGCCTCTTTGACGTGGTTAGGGTGGAAGCTGGAAAAGTGGAGCATCGTGAGGTTGTCCGTGGGCTTGCGGTAGAGTGAGGTGCTGAGGTGCCCGTCTTTGATGGAGATTCGTGTGTCCAAGAAAGAAACTGATTCTGAGGAGTAGTCCATGGTGAGCTTGATGGTGGGATGGAACTTGTTGATGTTATCGTGTAGTCTCTTCAGTGATTCCTCGCCGTGGGTCCATAGAAAGAAAATGTCGTCGATGTATCTGGTGTATAGCTGGACATGTATGCTCAAGCTGTCAGGAAATGCGTCAATGCCAGATTCATCAGCCGCACTCAGAAGACAGTCCAGAATGTCACCCGAGCACAACGCAACGCCATCAACGCTCTCAAGAACAACCGCAACATCGTCATCAAACCAGCGGACAAAGGAGGAGCCATAGTCATACAGAACAGAACGGACTATTGCAAAGAAGCATACCGACAACTGGACAACCAGGAACACTACAGACGGTTACCCGCAGACCCGACCAAAGAACACACCCACCAGCTCAACAAACTGATCAAGACCTTCGATCCAGACCTTCAAAGCATCCTACGCACTCTCATCCCACGTAATCCCCGCGTGGGAGACTTCTACTGCCTCCCAAAGATACACAAAGCCAACACACCCGGACGTCCTATCGTATCAGGCAACGGAACCCTGTGTGAGAACCTCTCTGGATACATCGAGGGCATCCTGAAACCCATCGTACAGGGAACCCCCAGCTTCTGTCGCGACACTACAGACTTCCTACAAAAACTCAGTACCCACGGACCAGTTGAACCAGGAACACTTCTCACCACGATGGACGTCTCGGCACTCTACACCAGTATCCCCCACGATGACGGCATCGCTGCGACAGCATCAATACTCAACACCAACAACAGCCAATCTCCGGACGCCATCCTACAACTCATCCGCTTCATCCTGGATCACAATGTCTTCACCTTCGATAACCAGTTCTTTACCCAAACACACGGAACAGCCATGGGCCCAAATTTGCACCCCAATACGCCAACATTTTCATGCACAAGTTCGAGCAGGACTTCTTCACTGCACAGGACCTCCAACCAACGCTATACACCAGATACATCGACGACATTTTCTTTCTATGGACCCACGGCGAGGAATCACTGAAGAGACTACACGATAACATCAACAAGTTCCATCCCACCATCAAGCTCACCATGGACTACTCCTCAGAATCAGTTTCTTTCTTGGACACACGAATCTCCATCAAAGACGGGCACCTCAGCACCTCACTCTACCGCAAGCCCACGGACAACCTCACGATGCTCCACTTTTCCAGCTTCCACCCTAACCACGTCAAAGAGGCCATCCCCTATGGACAGGCCCTGCGAATACACAGGGTCTGCTCAGACGAGGAGGAACGCGATGGACACCTACAGACGCTGAAAGACGCCCTAGTAAGAACGGGATATGACGCTCGACTCATCGATCGACAGTTCCGACGGGCCACAGCAAAAAATCGCATAGACCTCCTCAGGAGACTAACACGGGACGCAACCAACAGAGTACCCTTTGTCGTCCAGTACTTCCCCGGAGCGGAGAAACTACGCCATGTTCTCCGCAGCCTTCAACATGTCATCAATGACGACGAACACCTCGCTATGGCCATCCCCACACCTCCACTACTCGCCTTTAAACAGCCACCCAACCTCAAACAGACCATCGTTCGCAGCAAATTACCCAGCTTTCAAGAGAACAGCGTACACGACACCACACAACCCTGCCGCGGTAACCTCTGCAAGACATGCCAGATCATCGACACAGATACCACCATCACACGAGAGGACACCACCCACCAGGTGCATGGTTCATACTCCTGTGACTCGGCCAACGTTGTCTACCTCATACGTTGCAGGAAAGGATGCCCCGGAGCATGGTATATTGGCGAGACCATGCAGACACTGCGACAACGGATGAACGGACACCGCGCAACAATCGCCAAACAGGAGGGTTCCCTCCCAGTCGGGGAACACTTCAGCAGTCAAGGACATTCAGCCACCGACCTTCGGGTAAGCGTACTCCAAGGCGGCCTTCGAGACACACGACAACGCAAAATCGTCGAGCAGAAATTGATAGCCAAGTTCCGCACCCATGAGGACGGCCTCAACCGGGATCTTGGGTTCATGTCACGCTACACGTTACCCCACCAGCGAACAAATGTTATCTGTTTTTAATATAACGGGTCAGTTGCTGTCTTTTCTATGTTTCTACCTCTCTATCTCTGTTTTTTTTTTGTTTGTTTTTTTTGGTGATTTGTATATTCTGAGACCTGGCAGGTAACACCTGTCTGTCTGCACACTGATTGCCTTGGCAACGGGCAGTTGAAAAAACTGTCTGTTATCACCAGCATTGTTCTGTGAATTATAAATGCGACTTCATTTCGAGGACTTCATTTCCGCATCGTTCACCTGAGGAAGGAGGTAGCCTCCGAAAGCTTGTGAATTTAAAATAAAATTGCTGGACTATAACTTGGTGTTGTAAAATTGTTTACAATTGTTTATTTTTAAAGGGGGATTCTGCCAAGCTATTCACAAATGATAAATCCAGTGTGTTACAATAATTGATTAGATTCATAAAAGCATAACTCCAATGTGATAGGGATTTAGCTCGTTTAAAGTGTTGCCAGGAAATATGAGCTTTGTGTCAAGCATCATGAACGATCAGACCATGGAATTTACATACCATGATCTGCAGACACTGATGGCAGATTCCTCAACTGAATGACAGGCCTGGTGACATTGGAAGTGATGCAAGTTGCTTTGACGGATCAGCACACCCACCTGGTGCATAAATCACATTGACCACACCCACCTGGTGCATAAATCACATTGACCACACCCACCTGGTGCGTACATCACATTGACCACACCCACCTGGTGCATAAATCACATTGACCACACCCACCTGGTGCGTACATCACATTGACCACACCCACCTGGTGCGTACATAACATTGACCAGACCCACCTGGTGCGTACATAACATTGACCACACCCACCTGGTGCGTACATAACATTGACCAGACCCACCTGGTGCATAAATCACATTGACCTCACCCACCTGGTGCATAAATCACATTGACCTCACCCACCTGGTGCATAAATCACATTGACCTCACCCACCTGGTGCATAAATCACATTGACCTCACCCACCTGGTGCATAAATCACATTGACCTCACCCACCTGGTGCATAAATCACATTGACCAGACCCACCTGGTGCGTACATCACATTGACCAGACCCACCTGGTGCGTACGTCTCATTGACCAGACCCACCTGGTGCGTACATCACATTGACCAGACCCACCTGGTGCGTACAAAACATTGACCAGACGCACCTGGTTCATAGGTCTCATTGACCACACCCACCTGGTGCGTACATCACATTGACCAGACCCACCTGGTGTGTACATCACACTGACCACACCCACCTGGTGCGTACGTCTCATTGACCAGACCCACCTGATAGGTCATTTCACTTCTTGATACGCAGTTGCCTGAGCAATACTGAATTTTTGGCGTTCTTATCTCAGAAAGGTCCCAGTCCCATCCTGCCTCACAAGAAGTGGAATTCATCCTTCAGGACAGCAAGAAATGAATTTTTAAAAAGGTTCTTCTACAATTTTCCCTCCCTCCTGTTATGAAGATGTTGGTAAATTCTGGGTAGGATTCTATAGGTAGTAGCTGCCTTGAGATAAGAGTACAGTAGCATAGTGGTTATGTTACTGGACTAATAATCAAGAGGTGTGAACTAATAATATAAATTCAAATCCTACCAATTCAGTTTAAAAAATCTGGAAATAAAAAACTGATATCAGTAAAAGTGACCATGAAGCTGTCGATTGTCGTAAAAGCCCAAGTGGTTCGCTAATGCCTTTTGGGGAAGGAAATCTGCCGTCCTTACCCGGTCTGGCCTCAGTTGTATCAAACCGCTAAAAGGAATAAGAAGAATAAAACCAGATGGACCACCTGGCTGCGACCAAGGCATTGAATTCGGACACGACGAAGGCACAACTGGCCCAGTAGACCCTGCAAAGTCCCCCTCACTAACATCTGGGGACTGGTGCCAAAGTTGGGAGAACTGTCCCACATACTAGACAAACAACAGCCTGATATAGTCATACTCACAGAATCATATCTCGCAGCCAATTATCATCTTTGGGTTTGTCCTATCCCACCAGCAGGCCAGACCCACCACATAGTGGTATACAGTCAGGTGGGAGTGGCCCTTGGAGTCCTCAACATTGAATCCAAACCCCATGAAGTCTCATGGCTTCAGATCAAACGTGGGTGAAGAAATCTCCTGCAGATTACCACCTACCGCCCTCTCTCAGCTGATGCATCAGTAGTCCTCCATGATGAACACCCTTTAGTGGAAGCACTGAGAGTAGCAAAGGCACAGAATATAATCAGGGTGGAGGACTTCAATGTGCATCACCAAGTGTGGCTTAGTAGTACCACCTTTGACTGAGCTGGCCAAGTCCTGAAGTCTGGGCTTGTGGCAGGTGGTGAGAGAACCAACACAAGACAATAACCTACTTGACCTCGTCCACACTAATCTACCTGTCGCTGATGCATTTGTCCATGACGGTATTGTTAGGAGTGACCATCGCACAGTCCTTGTGAAGACCAGATCTCGTCTTCACACTGAGGACACCCTCCATCATGTCGTGTGGCACTAAATGGGATAGATTAAGAACAGATCTAGCAGCTCAAAACTGGACAGCCATGAGGCACTGTGGGACTTCGACAGCAGCAGAATTGCATTTCTCCATAATCTATAACCTCATGACCCGGAATTTCCCTCACCATCAAGCCACAAGTTGTTGAGTGAGTTTATCACATGGCGAGTCAAGCACTTGGGCAACCCAATTTCAAAAAAAGGTTCTACAAGAAGCATAGGGACCTTATTTAAATATGAGAATGAGGCTTTTAAATAATTCCTGCATGCTTCCTAGATGGCTATGGAGGAGCTCGATCCAATATGGTGGGTGGCACACTTTGCATGCAAGACACCCGCAATATCGGGCGCCTGTAAAACTAGACGCGTTCTCTGGAGGCCTCTGTGCCACTAGCCCAGTGACATAAGCACTATGCTACCCTATTGAAACATGCAGCAGAAAGCATCAGGGCCAGGCTCCTCTTGGAGTTGCACAGGAGATGTAGTCTGCCACAGGTCCCTCTACGACCTCAGCTGCCCTGAGAAGTAGGTGACCACAGTCCCAAAAAGGTTTCTTGAAGAATGCTGCAAGCAGTCACCTGATACCCTGCTATCGGTGAAGAAACATTAAGGAGATTCGGGTTGAAAAGTCATACATTTTTAGCCACTAAAGGGAAGCGTGGAAGAAAGAAAGAGTAGGGAACCAAACAAATCTTTAGCTGCTCAACATTTGGCATCGTAATAATTGTGTTTGCATGTTTTTGGCTGAATCGGGGAGTGCCTTGGAAAATACGTCATAAATGGAACTTCCATCTGAAAGCCAAATGTCTTCATATCAGTTTATTGGTGGTTTAGGAAAGGGGGAACATGGAGACAGGACTGTTTTTGCAGTCAGCAGAGTTAATAGTTGGTGCCCAGGATTAGCTGTAATGAAATATGCTGCAATATGTTGCAATGATTGTCCTTTGCAACCTCTTCCTGAAACAGTTCCTGACCTGCCTGCCCTTGGACTTTCTCTTCTACTTCCTCTGGGCTGTGCATGAGGAGGGCATTTTGAAGTGTAAGTTATGCGGTACACAACAGACCCCAGCAGGACTATATTGCAGTGACCTCCCAGATAAATCCAAGATCCTGATGCACACCTTCAGAATACTTATTGTCCGTTTGACCATTATTCTGGTGGCAACATGGACCTTATTACACTGATGTTCAGATGGCATCCTAGGTAACTGAACCTGTCCCATTACCACTGCTGTAAAGGATGGCCCTGATATCCTAATAGCCCCTCGGATGCTTGTCTCTCTCCTGCAAAGAGAGGTAGAACAGTGCACTGCCTCAAAATGATAGAAATGTATTTAACCAGCATGATTTGGTCTGACACCAACTGTACACTCAGTGAGTGATACTGTCTCCTGCGTTGATGCCATTGTCAAAAGGGCACGTATGGCCACATGGGTACAATCTCAGACACCACGGACTTTGGGGAATCCTGTCATGTGGCAAAAGTGAAGTGCCCTGTCTCACTGCTGATGGATGCTGATGGGGGAGCGGATGTACTGGGCAGCTCTAGCAAACAATGCACCTGTGCTTGATGTTTTTGTGCACAACTGATTGACTAATGCTGGGAATGGCCTCCAGAGGCAGTTGAAATGACCATGTAGCAAGGAAATGGAGGGCAGTGATGATCTTTACAGGCAATGGCAGTGTGGTGTCCGTAGTGGAGGTGGTCTCTAGGTCTAGGGTTACACTTACAAGTACCCAGGCTGAGATCAGCAAACTCAGCACAAACCCGGGATTGAACCGATACCTACAAGTCTTTGTGATTCTGTTCTACTCTGGGCAGTACCTTGAAGAAGCGAGGAATTAGAGGAAGAATAGAAAAGCAGAATATTTTTTAAAAGGTCAGAGACTAAGAAATGTTGGTAGTCAGAGGGATTTGGGTGTCCTTCTACATGAATCACAGAAAGTTAACATGCCAGGTACAGCAAGCAATTAAGAAGGCGAATGATACGCTAGCCTTTATTGCAAGGGGGTTGGAGTATAAGAGTAATTGCAATTATATAGGGCTCTGGTGAGACCACACCTGGAGTACTGTGTACAGTTTTGGTCTCCTGACCTAAGGAAGGATGTACTTGCTTGAGAGGGGGTGCAACGAAGGTTCACTAGATTGATTCCTGGGATGAGAGGATTGTCCTATGAGGAGAGATTGAGTAGAATGGGCCTATATTCTCTGGAGTTTAGAAGAATGAGAGCCGATCTCATTGAAACATATAAAATTCTTAGAGGGCTTGACAGGGTAGATGCTGGGAGGCTGGAGAGTTTAGAACCAGGGGTCATAGTCTCAAGATAAGGGGTCGGCCATTTAGGACCGAGATGACGAAAACTTTCTTAACTCAGAGGGTTGTGAAACTTTGGAATTCCCTACCCCAGAGGGCTGAGGATGCTCAGTCATTGAGTATATTCAAGACTGAGATCGATAGACTTTTGAACTCTAAGGGAATCAAGGGATATGGGGATAGGGCGAGAAAGTGGAGTTGAGGTCGAAGATCAGCCATGATCTTATTGAATGGCGGAGCAGGCTCGAGGGACCGTATGCCCTATTCCAGCTCCTATTTCTTATGTTCTTCACTGGGCTTGTAATAATTTTAGGGCCGTAAACAGATTGCCTCGAAAAACAAGATGAGGGATTGTAGCCAATCCCGACAAAACGAGAATAAAATGAGGTGTATTTGTTTGCTGTGGTTCGATAGTAAGTCTCAGTGGTTTTTTACTTCCAGAACCAGGTTGTGGCCAAACTATGAACTGTGCCAGTTCCAAATGAGCAGTACAACAAAGAGGTAGTTAATATGAAAATTAATGAGGTCTCTCACATGTGAGAAACCAATAAAGAGACCTTGAGTAGGTGGACGGTAATTACCTTGTCGCACGTAGGATCTCAGAGAGCATTTAACAAATCATACATCACAACAATAATAATAGATGGCCATAAAAACCAAGGTGCATAATTCAGTTTGACCAAATAAGAATTGAAGTCTTTCATTATTCCTGATAAGGAAAATTGTTTTTGATCACTGGCATGTAGCTTCTTAAGAAAGACTCTACCAGAGGATTGACTCATGATGCATTCACACTGCAACTTTAGTATTGACGAAAGGCTCTTTCAGCTTCATACCAGTGCTAAACTGTGGGCCCCGAATTTCTGAACGGGTGGTAGCAGAATCTGGTTAGGCCGACTTAAACCCTCCCATCAAAAAGTCCCGTTGATTTGGGGACGGATGCATAATACACGTATTATGATGCAATGCAAATTAGGGAAACATATCGCGCATTGCATTTCCCTCATTTTACAATGGCCAACTGGACTCTGCCCAAAGATTGATCAAATTGAAACTCTCCAGGATTGTCCTGAAGTCTCTGGGAATTAAAGATTAACCTCCAGGACACTGCTGCGAGCAAAAACCCGGGAGAAAAATCATAGGGGCATTAAATAAAGATTGTGTATTTTCTTCATTTTCTTTGAACAGTTTAGTTTCTTAGTTATAGAAAAGATTGGAGATGGGGGGGGGGGAATGCTGTTTGACTGGGTGAGGCAGTTGGAGGTGGGAGGTCATGTGATGAAACCTCCAGGACTACGTCCATCCAAAGTTGGCGACCTTACAGGACGTTGACAGTCTCATTTAATAAGAACACTAAACTGAAAGACTCTGAACTATGGAATATTGGTTCTGATTGTGCTGTTTAGACATTGGGGTAGAAAGTGGTATGCATTGTGGGTGGTTTTTGGGCATAAAACAGGTGCAAAGCATACCAATTTACCAATGGGATGGCCTGCGTTGGTCCCACTGCTAAACTTGTGGGGTCCTTTCTATGGGCAGCCCTGGGGGATGGCTAAAACAGGCATTAGGTCCCTTAAGTGCGTAAATTAGGGTGGCCAACACCTGAAATTCGTCACTGATGAGCAGGACAGGCATTGGACCTGTTCAGCTCAGGATTCTTCAGCAGTCCCGGTGGCCAAAAGGTCAGTTGAAAAACATTTTTAAGAACTGTCAGGAGTCGCGATGGCCGCCCCCCAACCCCCCCTCCCCCATAGCCCACTCCAGTACCCACCCACCCCCACCCCGGGTCTTAATTGAGGGCCACTGCCGACGAGGAAGGCGGCCCGACATTGATTTCTTAGCTCAGGCGAGTATGCTGATGAGGCCCGAGGAACGATTTCCATCGATCCTCAGGCCTCTCGGTTTGGGCGTGCGCTTGTCACTTGTCGCTCGGCACCGGGCCCAGACCAAAATCTACCCATTAACTTTTAGGAATTTAAGGGAATATAAGGGCTGATTTTAACTCAGTCCGTCCGGCACGAATGGGGCGGTAGTGGCCCTAAAATCGGAGTGCAGCATTTACTGTCATATTCCCGCTCCAATCCTGCCCATCCCCATTTTGCCTGGGGCCTTCACAACGGCAGTCTCTGTTCCCACCCGAAGCAGATAGGAGCCCCATTAAAGTATGAAAATCGGGGTCCTATAGAATCATAGAATCTTACAGCATAAGGAGGCCATTCAGCCCGTTGTGCTGTACCGGCTCTTTGAAGGAGCTGTCCAATCTAGTCCCTATAATGCACATCAGACCCTAATTACAATTTCAAGGTACAAATGGGCAAAACGTGCATGCTCTGCCATTTGTACTTGGAGGGGAGTGTCCTAACTAGCAGTCCTCAAAGGGACCCCTGGAGGCCACTAACACAACGGCCCAGGAACTGTCTGATACGTATCCGGGCCGCAGCCAGCCTGTCTGAGGTAACTTCGGTTCCCCACCCCCCCAAGCCCCGACTGTCGCCCAGATCAGCACGGGAACACCCACAGCTCGCCAGCGGACTGTAAATGAGGCTCAGGCCCCTAAATGGCTTCGGCCTCTTGCCCGCCTGTTCTCCGCCGGTAGTTAAAATCGGCCCTTATAACAGACGTATTCCGTGATAAACCTCGTATTGAAACTCTACAATTCACATTTGATTTCCACCTTTCGGTCAATGGCCGAACTTTCACTTGGACCATATAAAATCCGTCCACATGGAGCAATATTAACAGAATATTTATTTCTGCAGGAAAACTGCAAAAGGATTAAACCTGAAAGAAAGCAGAGAAAAACTCAATTGACCAGCTTACTGAGCTGCATTCATAGAATGATACAGCACAGAAGGAGGCCATTCGGCCCATTGTGCCCGTGCCGTGTTCTTTTAAGAAGCAGGCATGTGTGCCTGGGTTGCCTTTGTGCTATAATCCAGTAGTTTCCACAAACAGGCACATCGATGCAGGCAAGACAAGTGGAGAGAGAGGGAGAGAGAAACTCACTCTGCTTGAGTAATTGTAGGACCTTCTGGGGATTTCTCAACTACTTTTAGAACCTTATTGCAGAAAGCCTAACCAATTTAAAGCACCACCTCTAAACTAATGAGACATGATATTGGTGACCTTATAATGAAATGTCAATCTCTCTCTTTTTCTTATATTAATAATTGATGGCTATGTGTCAGACAATGTTTCTAGGCCCTGGTAATTATAATAACCATTCACAGAGGTGGTACCAGTTACTGCGATAAATTGCTTGTGACTCTTAGCAGCTTGTGGATTTTATGCCATTATAAGGAACACCACCTTGCCACGCTAAACATTCACTGTCTGCTGCTGCTCATTCAATGCAGGCTGACTGTATGTGTATGTAAGCGTACATTATTTCATTTTAAAATGTCCCAAGTGATTGTGTGTTCCCCACTCCAGTTTCAGCAAATACTCATTTGAGGTTAGCTCCTCAGATTCAAAACTTTCCATTGATGGTTTGACTTATAGGGAGAGGTTGGATAGACTGAGACTTTTTTCCCTGGAGAGTAGGAGGTTTAGGGGTGATCTTATAGAAGTCTATAAAATAATGAGGGGCATAGATAAGGTAGATAGGCAAAATCTTTTCCCAAAGGTAGGGGAGTCTATAACGAGGGGACATAGATTTAAGGTGAGAGGGGAGAGATACAAAAGGGTCCAGAGGGGCAATTTTTTCACTCAAAGGGTGGTGAGTGTCTGGAACGAGCTGCCAGAGGCAGTAGTAGAGGCGGGTACAATTTTGTCTTTTAAAAAGCATTTGGACAGTTACATGGGTAAGATGGGTATAGAAGGATATGGGCCAAGTGCAGGCAACTGGGACTAGCTTAGTGGTATAAACTGGGCGACATGGACATGTTGGGCCGAAGGGCCTGTTTCCATGTTGTAAACTTCTATGATTCTATTCTATTCTATGACTTCAATGGAGATGAGAATCGGGGCGGCTGATTCCGATAAAGCCCAGTGTCTGATTCTTTACTTGATGCAGATCACAGTCCACAACCCGCAGGAGCTCGAACGAAGGACCTGCTGGGTCCAAGCGTGAGCCCGAACTCAAGATAATCGCTGTTCTTTTCGGAGCTTTGAGGAAATTTTTCTCAGCTTGCTTCATATCTCCATCGGAGAGAAGGACACGGTGCGTGCTGGCTGCAGTGCATGACGACACAGTCACTGTGGTCTCGGTCAATCTGGGCCGAGGATAAGACACATCTTCAGATCAGGTTACTGTGAAGAATTCTGATCGTTCACAGTTTGTTCAGGGTGGTTGGAAGGATTCACTGTCCAGATTAGGTTCAGATTTACTGCAAAACGTTAACAGGAGGCAACAGCAGTGGGTTCAGTCCAGCTTTAAATGTATCAAATTGCACGTTGCCACTGCTCACATCCAGCAATGTAAATGATTAATCCACTGATTGTATGTGAGCAGTGTTACTATTATTATTATAGCATTACATTGGATTCAAATAGCGGCATTTCAAACTGTTCATTGCAGCTGGGGATTTGTCTTCACACTGAGAGGGGGCCACTGTATTTTTAAAAATAATTGTTCCTATTAAGCACCTTGGATGCTAATGTTTTCCCTTCCACATTCATAGGCACACATTCAGCGACATGCACGAGTGCACAGCTGGTTCAGACGAACATCTCTGTGAGCTATTCTAACTTTGGGCTTCAACACAACATGCACTATTCATGGGTCGATTTGTATATTCCGTGTATAGTTTCATTCCTGCTCTAGCCATTGGCTGTATGTGAAAACGACATGGAAGAAACACGGGATAGGTGAATGAACTCTTCCCCAATTGTACAGGTTTGACCCTGAGCTGAGTTTCTGACCCCATATCCTCTCCTGATGCCACCTCCATAGCATCGCCCGTTTCTGCCCTGCCTCAGTTCATCTGCTGCTGAAGCCCTCATCCATGCCTTTGTTACCTCCAGACTCGACTATTCCAATGCTCTCTTGGCTGGCTTCCCACCTTGCACCCCCCCGCCCCCCCCCCATAATCTTGAGCTCATCCAAAACTCTGCTGCCCATTTCCTAACTCGCACCAAGTCCCGTTCACCCATGACCCATCACCCCTGTGCACCCATCACCCATCACCCCTGTGCACCCATCACCCATCAGCCCTTTGCTGGCTCTCAGTCCAGCAACGTCTCGATTTTAAAATTTTAATAGTCAGACCCCTCCATGACCTCGCCTACTCCCTATTTCTGTGATCTCCTCCAGCCCTACAACCCTCTGAGATCTCTATACACCTCCAATTCTGGCCTCTTACACATCCCCGATTTTAATCACTCCACCATTGGCAGCCATGCCTTCAGCTGCCTAGGCCCTATGCTCCGGAATTCCCTCCCTGAACTTGTCCGCCTCTCTACTTCTCCCTCCTTTAAGAAGATCCTTAAAACCTACCTCTTTGACCAAGCTTTTGGTCACCTGTCCGAAAATCTCCTTATGTGGCTCGGTGTCAAATTTTGTTTGATAATCACTCCTGTGGGATGTTTTAGAACATTCAAGGCGTTAGATAAATGCAAGTTGTTGTTGTTGTACAGGTTGGTACTGAAATTAATATTGTCACTCAGATCAGAACAAGGCTATGGGCCCCAACAACATCCCGGCTGTAGTGCTGAAGCCTTGTGCTCCAGAACTAGCTGCACCTCTAACCAATCTGTTCCATGGTAGTCATGATGTGGAGATGCCGGTGATGGACTGGGGTTGACAATTGTAAACAATTTTACAACACCAAGTTATAGTCCAGCAATTTTATTTTAAATTCACAAGCTTTCGGAGGCTTCCTCCTTCGTCGGGTGAACGATGTGAAAATGAAATCCTCGAAATGAAATCGCATTTATAATTCACAGAACAATGCTTGGTGAGTACAGACAGTTTTTTCAACTGCCCGTTGCCAAGGCAATCAGTGTGCAGACAGACAGGTGTTACCTGCCAGGTCTCACAGAATATACAAATCACCAAAAAAAAAACAACAAACAAAAAAAAAACAGAGATAGAGAGGTAGAAACATAGAAAAGACAGCAACTGACCCGTTATATTAAAAACAGATAACATTTGTTCGCTGGTGGGGTAACGTGTAGCGTGACATGAACCCAAGATCCCGGTTGAGGCCATCCTCATGGGTGCGGAACTTGGCTATCAATTTCTGCTCGACGATTTTGCGTTGTCGTGTGTCTCGAAGGCCGCCTTGGAGTACGCTTACCCGAAGGTCGGTGGATGAATGTCCATGACTGCTGAAGTGTTCCCCGACTGGGAGGGAACCCTCCTGTTTGGCGATTGTTGCGCGGTGTCCGTTCATCCGTTGTCGCAGCGTCTGCATGGTCTCGCCAATGTACCATGCTCTGGGGCATCCTTTCCTGCAACGTATGAGGTAGACAACGTTGGCCGAGTCACAGGAGTATGAACCGTGCACCTGGTGGGTGGTGTCCTCTCGTGTGATGGTGGTATCTGTGTCGATGATCTGGCATGTCTTGCAGAGGTTACCGTGGCAGGGTTGTGTGGTGTCGTGGACGCTGTTCTCTTGAAAGCTAGGTAATTTGCTGCGAACGATGGTCTGTTTGAGGTTGGGAGGCTGTTTAAAGGCGAGTAGTGGAGGTGTGGGGATGGCCATAGCGAGGTGTTTGTCCTCATTGATGACATGTTGAAGGCTGCGGAGAACATGGCGTAGTTTCTCCGCTCCGGGGAAGTACTGGACGACAAAGGGTACTCTGTTGGTTGCGTCCCGTGTTAGTCTCCTGAGGAGGTCTATGCGATTTTTTGCTGTGGCCCGTCGGAACTGTCGATCGATGAGTCGAGCGTCATATCCCGTTCTTACTAGGGCGTCTTTCAGCGTCTGTAGGTGTCCATCGCGTTCCTCCTCGTCTGCCCCAGAGCATGGTACATTGGCGAGACCATGCAGACGCTGCGACAACGGATGAACGGACACCGCGCAACAATCGCCAAACAGGAGGGTTCCCTCCCAGTCGGGGAACACTTCAGCAGTCATGGACATTCATCCACCGACCTTCGGGTAAGCGTACTCCAAGGCGGCCTTCGAGACACACGACAACGCAAAATCGTCGAGCAGAAATTGATAGCCAAGTTCCGCACCCATGAGGATGGCCTCAACCGGGATCTTGGATTCATGTCACGCTACACGTTACCCCACCAGCGAACAAATGTTATCTGTTTTTAATATAACGGGTCAGTTGCTGTCTTTTCTATGTTTCTACCTCTCTATCTCTTTTTTTTTGTTTGTTGTTTTTTTTTTGGTGATTTGTATATTCTGTGAGACCTGGCAGGTAACACCTGTCTGTCTGCACACTGATTGCCTTGGCAACGGGCAGTTGAAAAAACTGTCTGTACTCACCAAGCATTGTTCTGTGAATTATAAATGCGATTTCATTTCGAGGATTTCATTTTCACATCGTTCACCCGACGAAGGAGGAAGCCTCCGAAAGCTTGTGAATTTAAAATAAAATTGCTGGACTATAACTTGGTGTTGTAAAATTGTTTACAATCTGTTCCAGTACAGCTACAACACTGGCATCTACCCGACAATGTGGAAAATTGCCCAGGTATGTCCTGTCCACAAAAAGCAGGACAAATCCAATCCGGCCAATTACCGCCCCATCAGTCTACTCTCAATCATCAGCAAAGTGATGGAAGGTGTCATCGACAGTGCTATCAAGTGGCACTTACTCACCAATAACCTGCTCACCGATGCTCAGTTTGGGTTCCGCCAGGACCACTCGGCTCCAGACCTCATTACAGCCTTGGTCCAAACATGGACAAAAGAGCTGAATTCCAGAGGTGAGGTGAGAGTGACTGCCCTTGACATCAAGGCAGCATTTGACCAAGTGTGGCACCAAGGAGCCCTAGTAAAATTGAAGTCAGTGGGAATCAGGGGGAAAACTCTCCAGTGGCTGGAGTCATACCTAGCACAAAGGAAGATGGTAGTGGTTGGTGGAGGCCAATCATCTCAGTCCCAGGGCATTGCTGCAGGAGTTCCTCAGGGCAGTGTCCTAGGCCCAACCATCTTCAGCTGCTTCATCAATGACCTTCCCTCCATCATAAGGTCAGAAATGGGGATGTTCGCTGATGATTGCACAGTGTTCAGTTCTATTCGCAACCCCTCAGATAATGAAGCAGTCTGAGCCCGCATGCAGCAAGACCTGGACAACATCCAGGCTTGGGCTCATAAGTGGCAAGTAACATTCGCGCCAGACAAGTGCCAGGCAATGACCATCTCCAACAAGAGAGGGTCTAACCACCTCCCCTTGACATTCAACAGCATTACCATCACCGAATCCCCCACCATCAACATCCTGGGTGTCACCATTGACCAGAAACTTAACTGGACCAGCCATATAAATAGTGTGGCTCCAAGAGCAGGTCAGAGGCTGGGTATTCTGTGGCGAGTGACTCACCTCCTGACTCCCCAAAGCCTTTCCACCATCTACAAGGCACAAGTCAGGAATGTGATGGAATACTCTCCACTTGCTTGGATGAGTGCAGCTCCAACAACACTCAAGAGGCTCAACACCATCCAGGACAAAGCAGCCCGATTGATTGGCATCCCATCCACCACCCCAAACATTCACTCCCTTCACCACCGGCGCACTGTGGCTGCAGTGTGCACCATCCACAGGATGCACTGCAGCAACTCGCCAAGGCTTCTTCGACAGCACCTCCCAAACCCGCGACCTCTACCACCTAGAAGGACAAGAGCAGCAGGCACATGGGAACAACACCACCTGCACGTTCCCCTCCAAGTCACACACCATCCCGACTTGGAAATATATCGCCGTTCCTTCATCGTCGCTGGGTCAAAATCCTGGAACTCCCTTCCTAACAGCACTGTGGGAGAACCTTCACCACACGGACTGCAGCGGTTCAAGAAGGCGGCTCACCACCACCTTCTCAAGGGCAATTAGGGATGGGCAATAAATGCCGGCCTCGCCAGCGATGCCCACATCCCATGAACGAATTGAAAAATAGAACAGGCTAATTTCTGGTGTTGACAAAGCTATCAACACTGGATAAATCCTGGGTGTGAGGCACCACATCATGCCAAATGCATAAATATGATATGAATGGCAGACTGCATCTGGCACATGGGCCATACGTTGCCACTGGCATTCATGTACTCTTCTCTCTTCATTCTTATCATCTTTCCTTTCATCTGTTCTCCTTTTCTCTCTCTTATTTTTCTCTCTCCTTTTCCCTTTCTCTGCTTTCCTGTTTTCATGCCCCGATTTTAACTCGGGGCGGGAATCGGACGGCGGAGGTTAAGGTGGGCGGCCTTCCTGACCTCGGCAGTGTGAGGCCCGGGAGATTTTAACTGCCAAGAGTCATCTGCATAGGTCCCGTCAGTCTCCTGCCCGAAACCGGGATCGGGGCGGGGAGGTGGGTAACGGCAGCTGGCTCTGGGCCAGTGTCGGGCGGCAGGAAACCACTGCCAGGGACCAAGGGAATGATCTCTGGCACTCGGCGGGGGGGGGCGAGGTGGCAGTGGGGGAAGAGCCCAGGGTCGGGGAGGCCTAAACGTCACTTGTGGGGCCAGGAGAATCACTCCTGTTCCTCCAGACCCCACAAGGAAAGTCAAAAAAGTAACAAGACTTACACTTTTTGGGCCTCTTCTGGCCTCGACTGCTCTCCCCACTAGGTGGACCTTTCAGGGAAGTCAGAATCGCTTCCTCGTGCAGACCTCTGGTTGGAAAAGCAGTCGGGCCCCGGTGTTGTCGTCAAAGCCTGATCTGCACATTTAAAGAAAGTGTCCCTCCTGCCTGCTCAGAAGAGCAGGTTAACATCGAAGCCTGCGGGATCGGAGGGAGAACTCGCGGATGAGTCCCGGGGCAATTTTAACTGCCTGCCTTCCACTGAACAGGCAGGATTAAAATCATATCTGATTCTTTATATTTCTCTTCTGGGTGAGGTATCTCTGCCCCCTAATTATCAGCTGTAAAATCTCAATGCAGCTGCAGTGCCGAAACTGCATGTCTCCGTCACTTGATCGTCTTAAGTTACACCTTTATTGAAAGGATTAAATGAGACGAGCATGAATAATTTAAAGAGTGTAACACTTTGTTTTGCCTTTGAAATATTCATGTGGCATTGCTCTATTCACAATGCCAAAACAATACTCTAACCAAAGTGAATTGCCAGTAATAAGATCAATACAATGTGGTTGCTAACATTTTACTAATTTAAAATCAAACATAAAACCCTGAAAACAAATACGATCACGCAGTATTGTGAGCAAAATGCGTGTGCCATTTGGCCACTGGAAACAAAGGACCGCATCGTCCTGATGTAAGACTGACACGATGGGGTAGATTTTGACTTTGTGCGAGAGGGTACAACAGATGATCGCGAGGTTTCCGTCGCCCGTTTTCCATTATCGCATAAAGTCAAAATCTACCCCTGAAGAATCAGATATGATTACAGGTTTCGTTTTCATGTCTTTCCTTCCTTTTCTTCTCTCCTCTTTCGAAGGTGCTGAGTCAAAGTGGGACCTGTAACCTTCTTAGTGCCAGAAACCCTCCAGTCCCCCACCCAAGTGGCTGTCCTTCGCGAGTGACTCTGAACAGTAAACGGGCTTGCACTGTTGTGATGGGCAAACAAGAGGAATCTCACTCGTTAACCGATCCATTCAAAATATTCCACAGAGGAATTTATCCCCAGGTCAGGAGGCTATGTGGCCGATGTGAATTTTCAGCAGTGGCGGTAAACGGGCAGTAGCGGATTGGTCGCCCATTTTACGCCTGTTGTACGCTCGGTTTTCCTTTCTGTTGACGCCCATTTTTTTACCACTGCCGAAAGTGAAAATTACCCACTTTAAGACTAAAAAACAACAAATGGACACCTTAGATGTTCCTCCCCCCACCTCCGCTCCTCAACTATAATAAAACTGATCCCTTGGAAATACAGCCACCGAGCCATCAGTGAAACTGGGTGATCTAATTGAGGTGTTTAAGTTGGTCAGAGGACTTGGTAGGGTAGATAGAGAGAAACTATTTCCTCTGATGGGGGAGTCCAGGACAATGGGGCATAACCTTAAAATTAGAGCTCGGCTGTTCAGGGGTGACGTCAGGAAGCACTTCTTCACACAAAGGGTAGTGGAAATCTGGAACTCTCCCAAAAAGCTGTTGAGGCTGGGGGTCAATTGAAAATTTCAAAACTGAGATTGATAAATTTTTGTTCGGCAAGAATATTAGGAATTGTAACCAAGGCGGGTAGATGGAGTTAAGATACAGATCAGCTACGATCTAATTGAATGGCTCGAGGGGCTGACTGGCCTACCCCTGTTCCTATGTTCCTATGGATACATCGGGTAAAGGCAATTTAAAAGAGGGAAAACACCCACTGTCACTCTCGTCCAGCTACTAAAACAAGTAGGTCCCTAAAGTAGGTGGGTGGGCTGCCCAAAGTCAGCACAGGGGGAAATTCTACCCCCATTTGTTAATAGGTCAAGCCATTTTAACTGGGTCAAAATTTGGAGCTGTTTCAAATTTATTTGTGTTACTTAATTCAAGGTAGTTTTAATTTAAGGTAGAACTGATCAGTAACAATTGATTCTCGCTTTGAACTAGAGTTATGTGAGAGGGCAACAAGATCCCCAATGGCTGGCCGGGGATGGCCTGCACCCCTGGGGTCTAGCTGCCTTTCTTCCGCCACATTCCTGGGTCCTGGGGAGCCTTCCCTTTGCCAGATTTTCCATGCCTCCCTCCCCCTCTGCTATTCTGCTTTAACCATTTACACCTCCTCTGGACCCATCTTTTGTTTCTTTACTTGTCCCATTGTCACCCCCTTTTCCCTTGCACCATCATCAATTTTGTCCTTTAATCACTCCTGCCCTCCACCCCACCACAGACCTCTCTTCCTTTTGTTCTTTTCCTGCCCTCCGTTTTCTCTGGCTCTGTACTTAAAAGCTGTTCATCTCTGACACCTTCCAGTTCTGATGAAAGGTCATTGACCTCAAACGGTATCTGTTACTCTTGCCACAGATGCTGCCTGATCTGTAGAGCGTTTCCAGCATTTTCTGTTTTTATTTAAGATAGATTAGAATATCCATTGAGTGAAGTGTTGATCCCGCTGTCCAGCACCAAACAGTAAGGAGCATTCATGAACAGGTGCTATGGCAGTGTAGCAAGCACTCTGCACAGTCTCCAGCTTCCTCTCCACATTCTAAGACACGGTACTCATTTTATCCGCCTTGGAAGGATGAAAGGCCCCAGGATCTTCTAGCCCTGAGAGTCAAGCGTTCAACACACTGAGCTACCTGACATTCATACTCACAAATCCCACTAAAATGATGTTTTTGGGAGTCTACAAAAGCAAGTTCTAAGTGGAAGATGCTGTGGACATCAGTTTTATATATGTCTTGTATCACAAGCTGTATTGTGAAGTCTTGGACTTAGAATTACATAGAATGTACAGCACAGAAACAGGCCATTTGGCCCAACTGGTCCATGCCGGTGTTTATGCTCCACATGAGCCTCCTCCCTCCCTACTTCATCTAACCCTGCCAGCACATCCTTCTATTCCTTTCTCCCTCATGTGTTTATCTAGCTTCCCTTAAATGCATCTATGCTAGTTGTCTCAACTACTCCTTGTGGTAGCGAGTTCCACATTCTAACCACTCCCTGGATAAAGAAGTTCCTCCTAAGAACATAAGAAATAGGAGCAGGAGTAGGCCATACGGCCCCTCGAGCCTGCTCCGCCATTCAATAAGATCATGGCTGATCTTCGACCTCAACTCCTGAATTCCCTATTGGATTTATAATTGGCTATCTTTTATTTATGGCCCCTAGTTTCTCTACAACTATCTCTAACCAGATATGAAACAACACAAGTCAAAACACTGAGCTAATAAAACAATAGGTAAATAGTGTGTGCAGTGCTACTTTGCGTTGTTAATTGGGGTTTAATTTGTGCAGCCGGTAGCAGTGTGCCTCAGGCTCCAACTCCCCTGGCAGCTCATTCAGATCAAACCCAGTCGGGCACAACCTCAGATTTTTGTTTGAATCGGAACTGAGTTTTGAACCCCGATTTCCCTAAAATGACAACAATGGGTGTGAGCCAGGCCATCGGTACAGGCTCGCCTGCACTAGCAGCTCAGAGGGTGGACTGTGCCGAAATTTAGAAGAAACCCTCTCCCTAATTTAAATAGCTTGACCGCACTTAGCTAGGGACTATAAAATCCAGCGAAGCATCAAGCTCTTAAAGGGCTGCAACTCGCCATTAAAGGGGAAGTTAAGTGCTGGCAAATAAATGAATAATTGTTTGTAAGGACTCAGTAGAGATATGTGGCAACATCTCTCCTTTTGATGCTGAGAAGTTCGAGATCCTACTGTAGAACCATAGAGGTTTCGAGCACAGAAGGAGGCCATTCAGCCCATTGTGCCTGTGCTAGGCTGTTTGCCAGAACAATCCAAAACTAATTCCGCTGCCCCACTCTCTCCTTATAACCTTGTATTTTTTTTCTGCTTCAAATATTTATCCAATTTTCCCTTATGAAATGCAATGTTCTCTGCCTCAACCAGTCCCTGTAGCAAAGTGTTCCATTCTCCAACAACCCTTCCTGGAAAGAAATTTCTCCTAACCTCTCTCCTCACTGTTTAAGCCACCGTTTTAAATTGATGACCCCCCTCGTCATGGAGTCCCCAACCTGAGGAAATAGTCTTTCCCTATTCACCATCAAAACTCTTATTCATTTTAAAAACTAAAAGCACAGCTGCAAGCTGCTTGGAGAGAGTTCACCACGCAAGTCAATGTAGTCACCCAGGCTTCTTCTAACTTGCTGCAAATGAGAAAGAAGATTGCTGGTATCAGGAGGAAGGTGAAGGTAAGCATGCTCTTCACTTTTGCACACCTTTCTTGAGGGGACCATTAAACATGGCACAACTCCAAGTTTGGATGTCCCATGGCTTCCATTTCAAGCATTGTACATAACCAAGCCCTTTTGCTCACATTCTTTCATTATTTCAAAGCTGGACACTTTACTTGCAGGTGGAGGTGGTGTCTGAGGAGCAGGTGCTTAGGCTTCCAACCCAGGCCTGTCTTCTGTAGTTAGGAGTTTCTCAGTGGGGTCAGCAGCCAATGGTATAGCAGATAGCCTTGGTCTCCTAAAAGCTATCCCCCAGTGTTTCTCCTCCTTCAAAAAATGTAGGAGCCATGGACTGCTGCTACATCATCATGGCTGGATAAGAGCCATAGATGCGTATATTGATGTTTCTGCGGTCAGATAGCACCCAGATACATGAGTGGGAATTCTTACTCTCCATGAGACCATGAGAAATCCAAATACCCTGTCCAGCTGATACCTCTTTTCCAAGGAGAAAGTGATGAAGGTTTTGGTCCTTGCAAACATAGCATTTGTGACTTGATTGATACATGTGTGCCTGATGTGGCAGATGTGCCCAGAAGTGGCTTAGAAGGATCGGATAGCATGAAAGCGTCATGCTTCAAATGAAGGTAACCTTCACTTTTACAGATGTTGTCTGCATTGTTGTCATTGTGCAGCAGATGGCACAGCTCTGTGACTGCCTGCCTTGTGAAGCAGAAACTGTGAAGACAGGTCTCCTTTGACATGTCCAGGTACATAGAGAGGGGTCTATAAATGCAAGACCCCAGATAGTGAAGAGGATGCCTCTGGTGTTGATGAATCTGCAGTTGTCTCTTCGTGAACTCATCTTTTTTTGAAATTCATTCTCGGGATATTGACGTCGCTGACAAGGCCGGCAGTTATTGCCCATCCTTAGTTGCACTGATACAACTGAATGGCTTGCAAGGTCATGTAAGAGTCAACCTTGTTCTCCACAGATGCTGCCTCACTTGTTGAGCTTTTCCAGCATTTTCTGTTTTTATTTATGTTAGTGTGGGACTGGAGTCACATCAAGGCCGAACCAGGTAAGGATGGCAGGTTTCCTTCCCTACAGAACATTAATGAACTGGTTGGGTTTTTAAGGCAATCCGACAGCTTCATGGTCAATTTTACTGACTCCAGCTTTGTATTTCCAGATTTTGTTTTTTTTTAAATTGAATTCAAATTCTTAAATTGCCGTGGTGAATTTGAAATGATGTTTTCTGGATTGTTAGTCCAGTAACATAATCACTACAGTACCGTACCCTCTGTAAACCATACAATGCTATGGGAATCCGCAAAAGAATTCCCATAGTCACCATTTTGTACAGTGCAGTTTAAATGGCACCAGGAACTAAGAATAATGAGGGAAAGTATTGAAAATAAAATGCAAAAAGGACACAGAACAAAACAAAACCTTCCAATGCATCAAAAGATTGCAACACAAAAAAAACCAACTCTCTTCATCAATTCAAACTTTGAGAAGTATAAGAAATTACACCCCTACCTCAACCTTATCTCTGCTAAAACCTTCATCATCTCAAGGATTTTTGTATTCTCACCTCACCCGTCATAAACTCCAACTGATTCAGAAATTGGGGAGGGGGGAGTTGAGCAGAGACTGAAATCAGGGTCAAAGAGATTGCCTCAAGTCCTCTTTCACACAAAGTCCTGCACACCCACCACTCCCCGCACAACTACACTTGCTCCCCGTGTCCAGCAAATCGATTTCAAAATCCTTGTTCTCGTCTTCAAATTGCTCCATGGCCTCATTCCACCCTATCCAGGAAATTTTTTTCAGCCCAGGTCCGTTACCTTCCTTTGTCTGATTCTTGATTACTGTATTTCCCGTTCCCGCCGCTCCACAATTAGAGAATGATCTTTCAGTCACTATGCCTTGCTCCCTGGAATTATCTTCCAAAACCACTTTGTCTTGCTAGCTCTCTCTTCCTGCGTTCCAAAGAGATATATCTCGAAAACCCTGCCTTGGTCTCTTCACCTCTCCCCTGCAAATTCCTTCACTTTCTGCTTGGCTGTTGTCAATCTGTTCCGCTTGTACAGTGTCCTGAATTGTTTTTCTATTCATAGAGCGTGATATAATAGCAGTTGTAGCTTGACTTGTGTTTTATTTCGGGACCCAGGTGGGTCTAGAGATGATTCCTATTAAGATATGGTTTCTCATCAAGGCTTCGGAAACCATGGATGCTCCATACGTTTTGAGAAATGAGACAACAATAATTTTACATCAATAAAGACACAGTTCATTGGCAATACAGATCTCCCCTACATTGTATAGACAATGGGGTCAATTTTAGGATAGCCGACCGGGTGCGTTCGTGGCAGGAGGGTTCCTAAAATTGGGGAATCCTGGAGCGGGTCCGGAGCCCGGCTCCAACCCACCCACTTCCGGGTTCCCCAATGACGCGAATCGGTGCGCGCGCAGCCCCCGCATGCGGGACTCCCACCGGCAATTAAAGCCGGCGGGATGACAGTTTAGATAGTTAGGGAGCTACTTGAGGTCGTTGACAGACCTCATTGGGAAGAGATTTTAGCAGGGATGTGATTTTGGACTCTCCTCAATGTGTTTCCCATGCTGTGGGAAACACTCCCTGTTGTTGCAGACGTGTTTCAGTCAGCAGTCATTGGGAGATGCAGAGGATTCCTTGACAGTTGGGGGGAATACCTCATTCATTGCAGCAGGGCACTCTGTCACCTCAGACAAAGCTTTGCCAGCCACACTGTTGTCTCCACACTCAACATTATTACATAATACTCTAAACTCTTCTGTCTAAACACATTTACCTACTTTGCGGACCCCCTCACACTCACACTGTCAGGATGGCGGGGGAGGGGGGGTGGTGGTCGTCCATAGCTGCATTCATCACTCCATTGGAGGACGAGCAACATCACCATCCTCACCAGGCACGCCGTCCACCTCCGCCACGTGGAGCTACACAACACAGTGCTGTGCAACAGGCACCTGCACAAAGTAGTCGTGCAACTACACATACACCCACTGTAGGGTGACCCAATGGGTGGCATCAAGGGTGTTCATGGAGAACCTCATGAAAGGGTCTTATTGCACAAGCCAGTCAAGAATGGCCAAGACGTGACAATTGTGGTGACAATATAATATGTAATGTGAGTTGATCAGAAATCAAATATAAGTAAAAACCATGACAAACCCTCAAACACCCTTGTGCACCCCCTTCATGCTCACGACACATCCGTGATGCATGCCCTGTGGCTGCAGCACATGTAGTGGCAGGTTGGGTGAGGCTGACAATGAAAGAGATGCATGAGAGGGTGAGTATGAGAGCGAGCCATGAGATTGTATGAGGATTGGGTTGAGTGGTAGTGGCGGGATGAGTACTGGCGAGGTGAGTAAGTGCAGGTAAGATGAGGGTGAGGTTTGAGTGGGTGTGAGGAGTGATGTGACAGAGTAGTGTTGGCAGTGCAGAAGGAGATGTGGGGTGGGGGACGGTGATGTGGCAGACGGAGTGTAGGGGAATGAGTAAGAGTACTCACTTCGGCTGACCTGGTTCAGTCATTGAAGCGCCTCCTGCACTGTATGCAGGTGCGCGATATGTTGGTGGTGCAGGTGACCCCCTCTGCCACCTCGAGCCAGGCCTTCGTGGTGGCAGAGGCAGGCCAGTTCCTCCTGTCCACCGGGTGGAAGATCTCCCTCTCCCTCCTACTCCTCCTCACTGCATCTCGGAAGACCTGGAGTGAGGCATCATTAAACCTGAGAGCAGCCTTCCCCCTGGGCTGCTCCAGGCTGTAATTTTGCCTATTTTCTGCAGCATCAGTCAGTGGAGGACTGCTCCTTTAAATAAGGCTCCTCCAGCTAACAGCCTATGATGCGGGTCCGCAGTCCGCCCAGCTGCGCAGCTTTCCAGCGTGAAACCCAGAAGCCAAGGTAAGTGGCTTCAATTTACTTACGATCGGGTGCCAAGCCCACTGATTTCACTGGGCGCGTTACCCACGCGCCCAGTCGACCCCCCCCACCCGCTGCCAACCCGCCTCCCTCTTAATAACGGGCCCAATGTGTCTGTCTTTAGAGAACTGAATTCAAAAGTAGGGTCAGTTGAAGTGAAGACCAGTGTGAGAGAGTATTTATATCATTTTTAGAATCATAGAATGATACAGCACATAAGGAGGCCATTTGGCCCATCGTGTCTGTGCCAGCTCTTTGATACAGCTATCCACAATTAGCCCCACTCCCCTGCTCTTTCCCCGTAGCCCTGCAAATTTTTCCCCTTTAAGTATTTCTCCAATTCCCTTTTGAAAGTTACTATTGAATCTACTTCCAACACCCTTTAGAGCAGTGCGTCCCAGATCTTAACAACTCACTGCGTAAATGTTGATTTCCTCATGTCACCTCTGGTACTTTTATTTTAGTTTTCCAAATCTCACTACTGCAGTTTGACATTTTCCTAATCTAGAGTCAATATGTACATTTAACTAAATTTATTCTCTCGGTAAAATCCGTGACAAATGAATATGGAAAATACCAAAAGTTCCAGCAGCTACTTACAACTGGAATAGCTTAATTTAGGTAAAAAAGGTTGAAATATAATGCTTTAAATGTTTGTTCAGTTATTATTTGTCATTTGCTCAATGTATAATTTCAGTTGTATGTCGTGCCTGCGATAGTACATCTCAGAAAATGTATAGACTAATAGCCGTAAAGCAGAACATAAAATGCTGCAGATGCTGCCTGACCTGCTGAGTGTTTCCAGTATTTTTCTGTATTTTTGCATTAATAACCTTTTGGTGGCATAGAAAGTATGTTAATGGGAAGCATCTTTTATCAAACCACTGCTATGCATCTCTATAAAAACATTGATCTTGTTGGGAAAAATGTTTTCTTTAAATGAACACATGAGGTCAGGATCACCACCAACTGCTTCAGCCATTAATGTGAAAGATTTGAGCTATTTTTGGCACTCAGCATAACCCAGGTGGCCATCTGGCCTGATTCACAGACAGTTTTGGCCGATTTCCTCTGCATCTGGGAATCTTGACCCTCCTGCTTCCAACTAATTGTATCACATTGTCTCCTTTTTGTTTGCAATTTTCCTCTCGTCAAAAGGTTGCAAAAATCTCATGCGCTATGTTCTAAAGTCTCAATTAACCTCTAACCCTGATTGGCTGCATGCGGCTTGGGTTACTTCTCACACCCAACCGTGGGCCCATTAACACATTGTCGTAAAACAAAAACTGTTTTGACGTGCTGTAATTGGTGCTAAGTGATGTTGAACAATGGTTTCCTTGTGTAAGCAGCAAAAAGGGGGGGGAGAATGGACAATGGAGCTGTTCTCATAGCTTCAGTCAGTCAGATTCTATTGGAGATAAATATGAGACCATTACCATCATTCAAAGTATTCAAACTATGGATTTGTGGGGTGACACAGGGCTAACCAAGAGACAGAGCTGGAATTAGAATATGGAGCTGCAAATGGAATCAAGCTTAGTTATTGGAAAATATTATGAACTTAAGGAACTGCTTCTTAAAATATTTTTAGATTTCTTTGTGCCTACATAAAATCTATCTGTAATTTGATTTAAAATGAATCCACCTCTTAATTTCTTATAGAACTGCAAAATAATCTCCTTGTTATACTGTAGTGAGATACATGTAAGTATTATTCTGCAGTTGCTATATCATAATCAGCAACATTCTGCACTTTTAATTGTTGTAACTGCTTTTTTTATATACATCATTGGACATGATAGACAGTGATTGTAAAACAGTGCTGCTATAACCCAACAATAATACTAAGAGATTTTGGACAAGAATGACTCATATTTTTTAAAAAGTAACATGGCTGAGAGTCTGTGCAATGCGTTGAAGCATTTAAATGATGTCCATTACCCCTCCACCCGAACTGTACTCTCAAGGTGTATATCATCATCAAAATAGTTTGATATTACTCACTCTGTCCTACATTATTATACAACTATATAGGATTGTTTTTATATTCCTTCTCAGGATATGGGTGTCGCTGACAAGGCTGCCATTTACTGCCCACCCTTGGCTGCCCTGAGAAGGTTGTGGTGGGCTTTCTTCTGTTTGATACAACTGAGTGGCTCACTGGGCCACTTCTAAGAGTCAACCATATTTTTGTGAGACTGGGTAAGGACGGCAGATTTCCTTCCCTAAAGGATATTAGTGAACCAGTTGGGTTTTTATGACAAACTGACAGCTTCATGGTCACTTTTACTGATACTAGCTTTTTATTGTCAGATTTTTTAAACTGAATTCAAATTCTCAAATTGCCACGGTGGGATTTGAACTCACGTTCGCTGGATTATTAGTCCAGACCTCTGGATTACTCATCCAGTAACATAACTACTATACTACTGTTGCCCTTGTGCAGGATATGTATGAGGTTTCATTGAATAGAGAACCTTTCAAAAGGGAATTGGATATATACTGGAAAAGGAAAAAATTGCAGGGGAGTGGTGCTAATTGGTTAGCTCTTTCACAGAGCTAACAGAGGCACGAATGATTCGATGAATCTTGTCAGTGCTGGTCTCAGGTTTAAAGTTAGCATGGAATCTTTTACATGTTATGAGGGAAGTGCAAGTCTAACCCACAATGTCCCATAGGGAGCAAGCATGTGAAATACTCCCTTGTCATTGAGCTCGATGCAAGCCGCAGCAAAGTGCAGCCAGCAGTATAACTTTGGTCTACCAACAGTGCATCGCACTATACAATTAATGGTAACCAGTAACTGCAGCATTAAGGGGAGCCTAAGGGAATGTTACATGTACTGATTGCATGAGATACATACAGATTGTTAAATTTATATCACCACCACCAGTCCTTCGGTGTGGTCAAAACATAACGAGCACACAGGGCCACTTCCAGGAAGCGTACAAGGCCCAAAACTGACTACCCACCAGGTATATATTTTACAAAGATAATGGACACCGTAGTGCGATTTCAAGGCCGTAATCTCATCGTGATAATCAAATGACAGTTATAAACTACTCAAGCCTCACTATCACAGCTCAGGTCACTTTTTGAACCCCTCAATGACATTCCTGCCTTGTAATCCCACTCTGCTGCCCATTATCCTCAATTTAATATCTTTGATGAAATCTGTAAATTCCTTCCATCTCATTAGTCGTTTCTTCTGTCACACTCCCCAAAAATACAGTGATTATTTAATATTACAAGTATATTAGTTATCATGTCCAATTTAACAATTAACTGTAACTTTATTCCCTTGTTTATTGTGAACACGTCTCTTCATTGCCTTTTGATTTGAGGCCATTTATTTATGCCTCAATAATCATGAGTAAGTGTACAGCTTTCTGTTCAAAAAGAGTCAAACCACAGATCAAAGCTTATCCATTGCAAAAACCAAATGTCGATGTTTCCTGTAACTTTTAAGGATCTTGAAACCATTTATCAGATTGTGGAGCAAATAGGATTTTTACTGGGAAGCAGAAAAAGAACAAAAATAGCTTAACCTTTGAAATATGGTACCACTTTTTACACTGCATCAAAATAGATCAGGTTACTGCATAGCCGTTTATTCAGAGAATGTTATCACTGAAGAAATGCACTTTGTGCTTTGTTCTTTATCTCGATCCTTGTTGAAATGTTCAACACTAACATATTGTAAAGAATGTCTTGTGGATATTGTTGAGTGGATAAAAGGAAATTTGGTACGCTACTAGTTAACCTGTTAAGCACTGACAGATATTTTTAGCATGTACTCTGTCATTCATGCAATGTCTGTAAAAATAATTTTCTATACATTAGTAAGGCTGACTGATATCATGTAGAACTGGCAAAATGAACAGAACCCCAGGGTGTTATATAATTCCAAAGTCTTAATAAGTCCAGAACTCTACTTCAGATTTAAATCGTGACAGGGGGAGCAGAGTACACAAGGTCAAAGCTGCAAAAGGCCAAACTTGCAAGAGGCAAATTCAAGACCAATACTTGCATGCTCTTCTTCACATGAAGAGTGGTCAGCACCTCGAATGGGCTTTCGGGTAATAGTAACAAAATCTTGAAATCATTCAAGAAGTGGGCAACTGTAGAATCTTTCTGGATGGATAACCAAGGGTGGGTTGAATGGCCTCTCATCCATAACTGTTTTATGATCTTATGAAAAAAGCTTCCCAAATCCATTCATAATTCTTTCTATTGACTCCAGTGAAAGATTAGCATTAAAGAGCTAATAGATGCAATTTTACTAAATATGATGAAAGATACATACCTAACGGAATGGATTCTGCTTTATATTTATCATGCCATATCACAAGATACATTAAGAAAATCTTGGCATTCAAAAAAAGTTTAACATTTTATAAAATATGTAAGAAAGTATATACCTAAGAGAAAATTGAGCTGAGTGACTTGTTTTTATGCCGTGGAGAATCTCACTAGATTTTAAACCCCTGTCACACAAGTGTTATAAGGTGGGCTGGATAACACAGTTAATAAAAAAAAAACTTGACTCCAAACTGAAATCATGCCTTGAGGTATTTGTCTTTTTTAATAGATCTGCTGTCAGTACCAGGAAATGGCGTTCTGGTGTTAATTCGGTGCGTGAAAGAAAATTTCAAATCACTGCAGGTTGTACTATTTGCACAGTATGCTCTCTTTAACATTTTTTGGCCAACATAACTGTTAATGCCATTTTACCAACATATGAAAAGAAGGGCGGGAAAAGACCATCAGTGCCTAAAAACCCAGCCCATCCGGACATGGTGAACCATGTACACCATTGACCCACTCCTTAATTATGATGTCTCCTGGGAAAATCAAAAAAAGAGATAAAACCTGCAGCCAATTCAGGAAAACCTTTGGGAAATTCCCCTCCAACTCCCTAAAGCAATCAACCAAAGCTCTAAGAGACAGCAGTAGCCCAAAACTCCTTAGAATTGCAACTATCTTGCGAAGGTAACCTGGATTACTGGAAATGTCCGCTTCACTCAGGAACCTGTCAAGTTCCTTTAAAAGAGCTAGTGAATCTATGTTAAGGAAGGCTGCTAGAGGTGATGCTGCAAAACGAAATACTTCCTGGCCTCTAACTGAACTCTGTGCCTACATATTGTATATGCATGCACTCTTTTATTTGTTGTCAATCATGGTGCTACCTAGGCCCTCTTTGCCCCCTTTGCCCAGCCTTGCAAAATTGGAAACAGAAAATATTAGCGGGGTCAAGAGTTCCTCAAACCACCCTACACTTGTTGAATTAAAATATTACTTTTATTTATAAGTGAGTACTGGGGGATGGCCTTGTAACCATTGGTGTGCTGCTCCTCCCACACATGGTGGGAGAAGAAAAGCCAACACAGTCATATCAGTGCTCTGGAGCTTAGCTTGTCATGGGAAAATTTACGTAAAGACAACCTAATAAAGAAGACAATGTACATTTTTTTTTGCATCCAATTCGCCTTGGCTCAGTGGTAATACATTTTCCTCTGAGTCAGAAGATTGTGGGTTCAAGCCCCCACTCCAGAGTCTTAAACACATAGACCATTCATTTCCACTGGAGTTTCTCCCGATCATTTGTCTTAACTTCAGTGGAAGGTACGCGGAAACCCCGGCAAAATGGCGGAAACAGCACTCCGCCGTGCCTCCAGGGTTTCCGCCAAAGTTACGGCGGACAATCGGGAGAACCCTGGTAGAAATTCCACTCCTTAATCTAGGCTGACACTTCAGTGGAGTACTGAGGGAGTGCTGCACTGTCGGAGGTGCTGTCTTTCAAGTGAGATGTTAAACTGAGGTCCTGTCTGCCCTCGCAGGTGGGTGTGTAAGAACCCATAACACAATTTGAAGAAGAGCAAGAGAGTTGTCCCTGCCAATGTTTATCCTTCAACCAACATTAGCAAAAGTGATGATTTAATCATGTGTCTCATTGCTGCTTGTGGGACCTTGCTGTGTACAAACTGTCTGCTCTGTTTGCCTACACTACAGCAATAATTGCACTTCAAAAGTCCTTCATTGAGTGTGCAGCACTTTGGGACATTCTGAGGTTGTGAAAGGTGCTGTACAGTACAAGTTCTTTCTGTCTAGTCTCTGTACAAACTGCACTTTAAAAGGCACATTTCATCAAAACTACCAGAAATTAATGCTCCTTCTTACAAAGCTCAATGTATTGGTCATTTGTTTTTTTTTAAAACATATTATTTTTATGCCAATTGTTTTCCGTTGAGACCGCTCACCACCAACTATCTCCATCCAGTCGAGACAACAGGGCAGTCTGGACATCTCCATCAGCCATGGTGCAAATCCAGTTGGATAAGACGTCAGTTTTCTTTTTTCTTCCTCGCCCTCGGAATGAAATGGTCTTGTGGCAGAACTAATGGAACCCACCTCGCTGAGCCAAGCTAATCTGAGTAACAAGTAGCCCTGGAACTGCGACCTATGACCTTCCAGTCGGGTTGCAAAGGCTGACGTTAGTGTTTTGATGCGCAATCAATGGTTTCTCGGGGTTAGCAAAATAAAATACAATAGAGAACGACATGTCAGAAATTGTTTGGAGCATCTACATGGATGCTTTGTGATCCTCAAACACAGTGGCGTCAGTTGTAACAGGCTAAAGGTCTCATTTAGAAATAATCTTTTATTTAGAGACAGATTATATCTTTAATATGTTTAATAGAGCATGCCTGCTTTTGAAGTACACACTGAGAGTTTTATTGATTTTTTTCAAAGAGCTACAAATGTCAGCTCTTGTCACACTGTATTCACAAATTATGACACACCGGGTCAAAACAGTAATTAATTATGGGATACTAGTCAAATCCATGTTGTTTCCTGGCACTATTACCAGCCATTCAATAAGACACCTTTCAAGGCCGCACAGTTCAAATGTAGCTAATTGCTTCAGTTCCGGTTGCAGTGATTCATCACACAGATGTCGGCTGCCTCTCTGCACCAGCGCACTGCAAATGCCAACATACAGCCATCCCTGTGAGGGATGCATCAGGATATTCTTTACTCTTGTCCTATTCACATGATCCACACTGAAAATGCCTGATGAATTGAGCTCTTGACACAGCAAACCCTTCCAGTTATCAGACTTCCCACACATGAGGGACTAGCATGAATGCAGCCTTTTTTCCCCCTCTCCAGGTGCAGTGCCATTCACACTTGAACTTGACAGCATCGACAGAACAGTTTTTATTCACTGATCTCCTTTGCGAGTATTCTTTTCTTTCCAGTAGCTTCTCATTTGCCCATGTATCTGTGCGCCTGCCTAGCCAAATTGAAAATAAATTAAGTACAAATAAAGGACTTATAAAGTACGATTGAGGTTACCACAATGATCGCCGATGGGAAAATGCTGCACTGTTTTATTTCATTTCTCTCCAAAAGGTCAACGTTAATCGTTCCAGCCACGTTGGAACTTCAGTTTATCTTAGAATGATGTTCCCCATCATCTTCTCAGAGGCTTCCAAACCGCACAGATATATTCTAATGTTTATGATAGACTCGATTTTTTTGGTTGGTTTTATAGTTGGAAAAAAAGCATCCAAATGAGACCTTCTAGTGCTCTGCTTTTCACCAACTTTTGCAAGCGCTTAACTGCTTGTAAAAAGTGTTTCAAAGACTTTTTATAGATGTACAGTAGGTTTTTCTTTTGCACTATTAATGAGAATTGTTAAGAATTTTGATGATACATAAAAGAGGGTTATGTGAAAGATCCTTTTAGCATACTTATTAGCAGTTGAAAATACATTGCACTTTTACAAAGTCAATCAAAAGTGCTGATAAAAATATCCTGTACGATCATTTTAAAATCAGACAATTTTTTTAAACAGAAGCACCTTGTCTTTAAACTTTCCATGGCGATTGGTTATCAAAATGGGTGGCTGTTTATTTTACAAGGGAAAGCCCACCCCTGTACCTAGTAGTTTAAACACTTTAAATAAACAATCTTTGTAAACACTGAGAAATAGTGCATTTACCATTGCCTTTATAATGGGTTCATTTATCTGCACATTTGTGGAAAAACTAAATAGAACAAAGGAATACTTAAACCTTGTCATCAATGGAATTAAATCTTTGAGCTTAGGCACCTGATACTTTCCTTTAAGGATGCCCATTTTGCAGGCCTTGTTTAATAAAAGCTGAAAAGATGCCTTTTGTAATGTTTTCAGTTAAATACTCTTCACTCTGATTTTAAACCGAGAGGCTGCAAATTTGTCCTTCCTTATTTTCTGACGTGCATCTCAGCTCCTGCGTTGCAGGAGTGTATATGAATCACTTACGTCGGTGGATGGACACTTCTAGAACAGTTAGAGGCTGTTTATAATTAACAACCCCTGAACTGTAGTAAATGGGAGCACAGCCCTCTACCAGCCCTGTTTTGTTCAGCACCACATTAGCTGATGAGCTTGCATTAACCCTGTTAACTGTTCCATGAAATACATCTTTGGAGCAGTGAAACCTCCCTGAAACAGGACAGCCTCTGTTAGGCAACAGAACATTCTTTGTATGAAAAAAGCAAGGCTAGTCTCTCTTCCCCCCTCTTCCACCCCCCCCACCAGTACTCATTCATTAAATGGGTGCATCAGCTGTGACCAAACAAAGCCTGACGGAAGATTGTAATGGATTTCCAAGCCCAGGGAAAGCACTTGATGTGTGGACTCAATTGTCCATCTTCGCTTCATTCCCTTTCCCCTGATGCCTCTCCAAGAAGCCTAATGCTATTTTGTTTTTGCAGGAGGAAGGCCATCTAAAAATTGTTGAGACGCAGAACTTTACAGCGTCAAGAATACACAGCAAAAAAGGAAAGAAAAGGAGATGGGCAAACAAACTAGATGTTGTAGATGTTTGCAGTCCTGGTGAGTTATAAAGCAGGTTCTTAGTCTAAGCCAGATTACAGACTCCACGAGCACTCAATGAAAGCTCAAAGATATTTCACATTTAGGTTCAAACACTTTTGCTTTGTGACTGAGGCCCATATGAACATTGGGATCCAATGGTTTCAACCAATAGTAAACCATAATATCCAGCAATGAGATGGTTTGCAGAAATAATCCCAGACTCATTACAATGACCAAAAGAAAATGCAACTACTTGTATAACCTTTGGAGGAACTTTCATAGCCATTCGAATGCGGTATTAACTTCAGCAAAAAGGATTTGTCAAAAGTATTCCTTTATGTATCATTGTGCCATTTCTACATGGCAGTATTGAGGTGAAAACGCCACATGACTCTTCTCCCTCTCATGGCGTTTTAAATACTTTAAGAAAAAGACACTTCCCCTGTAAACTTTATAGAATTTGATACCTGTTGTTGTGGTGAACAATCTCAGTTTTCATTGATACATCCTTAAGACCATTAGAACTTGTTTCACTTGTGACCTCAGAACAAGCTGACCAAATTTCTTGGCTTAACAAGGATGGCACTGTGTCTTTTTTAATTTTTTTTTTTAAAAAGTATTTTCCTCTTTGGTTCCAATGTACCAAATACCATGGTCACCTACCTTCTCCTGCAATTTACCAATGAAACTGTGTAACCAGCCATTAGGAGGTACAGAAAAGTAGCCCACGGTGACCCATTGGCAATTTGTCTTTTCCTTCTTATCTGGATGTACCCGACCCCTTCCATCTTACTGCCAGCAACTAAGCCAAGAAGCAAGGTCAGGACCTCAAGGAGAGGAAAACCAGCAGCACAAGCTCACATCATACTATTGTACGGTGGAGTATTCGGGTACATCAACCTGCAGCATCAATTGGCTACTGTTGATTTGGTTTCATTATCTCCTGATCTGTATCTCACTAATTTTATGGAAATTACTTTATTGGGGGGAGAATTCTCCTCCGAAATCAGGTAAAATCACACCAGAGAATGAAGGAAAATTCAGGTGGTGAGACCTGCTACCTGCACCACCTCGTGCAAATTGGTGGTGGAGGTATGGGTACTGGGTCTGCAGGGGATCTCCCTCCTTTCCACCACACTTACTGCCACTTCCAGGGGTCACCATGTGGCAGATGGTGGTAAGCCCCGGGAGGTGATGATAAAGGAGGGAGAGGACCTTATGGCAGCCTCAGTTCCCTCCAAATAAGGCCCAGCAATAAAGGTCTCGGGCTCAGCTGAGGTCTTCAGCAGGAGCCTTGCTGCCACCTTCTGGGTGCTTCTGCCCCTTTAAGGTCCCTCCCCATCTCTTCTGGTGCTGCAGCGGCATCCCCACGACAGCACCGCCAAGATGTTCTGCCCTCACTTGGGGCTTACCCTTGATGGACGGATTCTGACCTTGCATGCAGCAAGACCTGGACAACATCCAGGCTTGGGCTGATAAGTGGCAAGTAACATTTGCACCACACAAATGCCAGGCAATGACCATCTCCAACAAGAGAGAGTCTAACCACCTCCCCTTGACATTCAACGGCATTACCATCGCCGAATCACCCACCATCAACATTCTGGGGGTCACCATTGACCAGAAACTTAACTGGACCAGCCATATAAATACTGTGGCTACAAGAGTAGGTCAGAGGCTGGGTATTCTGCGGCGAGTGACTCACCTCCCGACTCCCCAAAGCCTTTCCACCATCTACAAGGCACAAGTCAGGTGTGTGATGGAATACTCTCCACTTGCCTGAATGAGTACAGCTCCAACAATACTCAAGAAGCTCGACACCATCCAGGACAAAGCAGCCTGCTTGATTGGCACCTCATCTACCACCTTAAACATTCACTCCCTCCACCATCGGCGCACTGTGGCTGCAGTGTGAATCATCTACAAGATGCAGTGCAGCAACTCACCAAGGCTTCTTTGACAGCACCTCCCAAACCCACGACCTCTATCACCTGGAAGGACAAGGGCAGCAGGCGCATGGGAACATCACCACCTGCACGTTCCCCTCCAAGTCACACACCATCCCGACTTGGAAATATGTTGCCATTCCTTCATCGTCGCTGGGTCAAAATCCTGGAACTCCCTACCTAACGGCACTGTGAGAGAACCTTCACCACATGGACTGCAGCGGTTCATGAAGGCGGCTCACCACCACCTTCTCAAGGGCAATTAGGGATGGGCAATAAATGCGGGCCTTGCCGGCGACGCCCATTTCGCATGAATGAATAAACAAAAACTCTGCTGTCTTTACAGAACCAACCCGAACCTAGGAAAATGGGTTAGGGTTAGGGCAGATCTGAAGTGACAGGCGGAACTCCAACCGAATAGGAGAATTCCTCATCCCCTCCATATGGGAATCGGGCAGGAAAGTGGTGTTGAGGTTGAAGATCAGCCATGATCTTATTGAATGGCGGAGCTGGCTCAAGGGATTGTATGGCCTACTCCTGTTCCCATTTCTTATGTTCTTATGTCCTGGGTTTAAGTTAGCCACCCAATATCACCTACAGAAAAAGTTTATAAGAAGTGTATTTATCTCAATTTTGTACATCATAAATGGTCTGATAGTGTTTGAATTTGAACAGATGTTATTGGTTGTCCTGTTGGTCTCCCAGAATAACTCCCCCACCAACCACCTCATCCTTCAAAGGAAAACTGTTCCTATCAGAACAGGAGAGTCAATGTTATTAGAAAAGACCATTTCGGCTCATATCAAGCATGTTTCTTCAATCCACTTTACCTTGGACTTATCCAACCCTATGGCTGTCACTGTGCTTTGCACAGTTTCCCCCTATCCACCAGATGTACCTAAGGCAAGACTCCCGAATATCTGCTCAACTTTACGTCCTACATTATACACCCTAGACTATTTGCTATAACTGGTATGACATTTCCATAGTTCCCAACAGCTCAGGAACTGCCATGTTCCAACAACCTTCAATCGTTTCTTTTGGTGGCTTACCCTGTTTCGCTGGGATCTCATCCAAACTTCCAGCGAAGTTACAGCGGCTGATTGGGAGAGCCTCTGCGGAAATTGTAGGCATCTGTGTTTACAAGTTACCGGAAAATAAAACCCGATAGCTTAGACTATTGTTTTGAGTTGATAAACCATTGAAGATGAATGCATTAGCCAGTGAGTAGCTGTGCCACAAAGGTCATGAAGGCTCCAGGTTTGATTCCAAGTGTGTGCTGTTAACTGATTTCGGCCGGGGTGCGAGTAGAGCTGCTATAATTGGCCTCAGCATCCTTGGGTTAGGTAGGGGGAAGGAAGCCAGGGTTCCCATTCTCAATCCATATCCATAAAACCCTGCTGAAAAGTGTACCTTTGTAGATGTCAGGTGAGGACAGGATTGGGCATAGCTCCGATGCTTCCTGCAGTATTCCATATTAGAGAATGTTACAGCTCAGAAATAGGCCATTTGGCCCATCAAGCCTGGGCTGGTAACTTACGCAGTTCACAAGGTCTCACCAATTATGCCTATCTTGCAACAAAAATCAAACTTTTTCAGGCAAGTTGCTTAACCAGAAGTAATTAATGGAAATTAGTGGAAAGTGAATTTTAGAACAGAGATCAGGAATAAAACTACTTTCCTCAAAGAATGATTTTTTTTGGAAAAATCTACCAAGCAAAGCAACAAGGTCAAAAACATTAAGATTTTAAAAATACAATTAGTTGCCATGATAGGAGAGTTAATGTGCTGAAGGGATGAGGTTCAAAGGGCCAAATGTCTTCTTTCTCATCTCTGGCTTCTATCAGTTCAATTGAGGTCAATTCAGATGTAGATTCGACTACAAGATAGGTAGAGATTTTTTTCTTTTCAGGATGAGACTCCATCTTAATTGTAATCTTACATTGCCTTCCCTTCCAAACATCAGCCTTGATCTTGCATGAGTGACCTGCTCCCAGATCTAAGAACATAAGAAATTAGATCAGGATCAGGATCAGGATCAGAAGGCCATCCAGCCCCTCGAGCCTGCTCTGCCATTCAACAAGATCATGGCTGATCTTCCACCTCAACGCCATTTTCCTGCCCCATCCCCATATGCCTTGACACCTTTAATATCTAGAAATCTGTCAATCTCTGTTTTGAATGTACTCAATGACTGAGCCGCCGCAGCCCTCTGAGGTGGAGAATTCCAAAGATTCACCAGCCTCTGAGTGAAGAAATTTCTCTTCATCTCAGTCCTAAATGGCCTGCCCCTTGTTCTGAGACTGTGACCCTGGGTTCTAGACTCCCCAGCCAGGGGACACATCCTCCTTGCATCCACCCTGTTGAGCCCTATAAGAATTTTGTATGTATCAATGAGATCACCTCTCATTGTTCTAAACTCTAGAGAATACAGGCCTAGTCTACTCAATCTCTCCTCATACGACAATCCTGCCATCCCAGGAATCAGTCTGGTGAACCTTCGTTGCACTCCCTCTATGGCAAGTATATCCTTTCTTAGGTAAGGAGACCAAAATTGTACACAATACTCCAGGTGTGGTCTCACCAAGGCCCTACATAATTGCAGTAAGACATCTTTACTTCTGTATTCAAAACCTCTTGTAATAAAGGCCAACATGCCATTTGCCTTCCTAATTGCTTGCTGCACCTGCGTGTTAGCTTTCAGTGACTCATGTACAAGGACACCCAGGTCCCTTTGAACATCAACATTTCCCAATCTCTCACCATTTAAAAAATACTCTGCATTTCTGTTTTTCCTACCAAAGTAGATAACTTCACATTTTCCACATTATATTCCATCTGCCATGTTCTTGCCCACTCACTTAGCCTGTCTATATCACCTAGAAGCCTCTTTGCATCCTCCTCACAATTCACATTCCCACCTAGTTTAGTGTCATCAGCAAACTTGGAAATATTACATTTGGTCCTCTCATCCAAATCATTGATATAGATTGTGAATAGCTGGGGCCCAAGCACCGATCCCTGCGGTACCCCACTAGTCACAGTCTGCCAACCTGAAAAAGACCTGTTTATTCCTACTCTCTGTTTTCTGTCTGTTAACCAATTCTCAATCCATGCCAGTATATTACCCCAATTCCATGTGCTCTAACTTTGTTCACCAACCTCCTGTGTGGGACCTTATCGAAAGCCTTCTGAAAATCCAAATACACCACATCCACTGGTTCCCCCTTATCTATTCTACTAGTTACATCCTCAAAGAACTCCAATAGGTTTGTCAAACATGATCTTCCTTTCATAAATCCATGTTGACTCTGCCAAAGCCTATTATTATTTTCTAAGTGTCCTGTTATAACATCCTTTATAATAGTTTCTAGCATTTTCCCTACTACTGATGATAGGTTAACAGGTCTGTAGTTCCCTGTTTTCTCTCTCCCTCCTTTCTTAAATAGTGGGGTTACATTTGCTACCCTCCAATCTGCAGGAACCGTTCCATTCTCTACCAATGCTGTACTTAAGCCTGCTGCTTACAGTTGGGCCTGCAATGACTCCTCCAAATTCATTGCTCACTCCTCTCCTATGCTGCGACAAAGTGCTTGCACTCTACTTGACCCTTCCTTATAGCATGTCTGAGATTTGGAACTCAGTGTGTGAGGGATATTAAGTACATATAAAGTTTTAGTAACACAAAAAGGGCATTAAGCACAAAATGGTTGATGGATCAATCTTCTCACTATATCTGTCAGTTGTTCTCATTGGATCTTGAACTCATTGCCTCTATGTCCTTCCTTGGTGATTTGTCCACAAGTCCAATGCCCTTTACAAGAAAAAGTTCTGCTCGATTCAATTTCTTACTCCTAGCTTCCTTCTGTTTCATTTCTTGTCCCCTACTGTTTGAATCCTTTAAAATAGTGAACAATTTGTCTTAAGCAATTTTATAATCTTGTTCAATTTGGACAACTTGAATGAGATCACCTTAATGTCCCCTTTTTTTAACAGGAACAAGCCCAACTTCCCTAAATTTTCCTCATTACTTAAGGTTTCTGACACCTGGGATCATCTTGGCTTCTCCTCTCTGTACCCTCTCTCTTCAGGGTAACAACATCCTTCCCATGATCAAATGACCAGAACTGCATACAATATTCCAGATGGGATCTGATCAACACTCTTACACAGTATAGCAATACAATTCAATAATTTATGTCTTTTATTGGCCAGAACATAAGAACATAAGAAATAGGAGCAGGAGTAGGCCATACAGCCACTCAAGCCTGTTCCACCATTCAATAAGATTATGGCTGATCTTCAACCTCAACTCTACTTTCCCGCCCGATCCTTATATCCCTTAATTCCCTTAGAGCCCAAAAATCTATCGATCTCAGTCTTGAATATACTCAACGACTGAGCATCCACAGCCCTCTAGTGTAGACAATTCCAAAGATTCACAACCCTCTGAGTGAAGAAATTTCTCCTCATCTCAGTCTTAAATGGCTGACTTCTTATCCTGAGACTGTGCCCCCTGATTCTAGACTCTCCAGCGAGGGGAAACAATCTCTCAGCATCTACCCTGTCAAGCCCTCTCAAAATGTTTCCATGAGATCACCTCTCATCCTTCTAAACTCCAAAGAGTATAGGCCCATTCTACTCAATAAGAATAACCCTTAGATCTCCTACCCAATCAACATTCTGTATGAATATTCAATTTAGCACATGATTTCTTGCTCCCAACCTAATTATTTGACACTGAACCTCTTTGAACTTAATTCAATCCACTTCATACCACAGTCCTATACCATGGGTCCAACCCATGACCTGCAGCCCAAACTCAGACCATTTTTCAATTTCATAAGGCCCACTAAGAAACTTCAATCAAAAAAAAAAGTTCCACATCTAATCTGATCCTGCCTGCTTCTAGCACAAAGCCACATATATGAGTGAAAAACGAGAAACATGTTAGTAAAAACTGCTTACCTGGTGAGGCAATAAAGCAAAAAGACAATGCTGCTATCTCTGTCAGTGGGAGCACACATCCAGCTATAGAGGTCCACGTCTCCACTCAGGACATTTAGTATGAAGTTCTGAGTGGAGTCATTTCATGCAGAAGAATAAGAAAGATGACAGCTGTATCTTTTCATACTTATTTTTAATGGTCAGCCATTTTATTTCTTGCCGATCACAGTTGTAATGATGGAGATAGTCATCATAGGAATTAATGGTTTATATTGTTATCAATGTTGTGGCACAGAAACACATGGACAGGATATGCAACAGCGGTACAGGATGGGATAGTAGTTGATCTTAGTTAAGTTTATTTCAAGAGTTGTCAAGCATTAACAGTGGCTGCAACAATCACTTTACAATTGGCAGTATTGACAATACAAGTCTATTATGCGCTACGGCATTGAGTGTGGGGGGAGAAAATAGCACAATTCTGTAACTAAAATGGCACAGTGCAATTGTCTTCCTTCTTTGCCGAAAGATTTTTGACCTTTGCCCATTCCTTCTTGTAAAAGACAAATTCAGTGCAAAAAAAGTTTCAAGTGGAAGATTAGCATAATAAGCATACTGGATCTCTGTTTTGGGTCTTCAGAAATCCGAAGGTCACTAATTATTACACTTACAAAAAGTTAGTATTGGACTGTGAAGTGATTAGTCATGGATTTTCACCATTGGAGGTCTAGTTCAAGAACTGCTGATAAATATTAACGGTTATTTGTCCCACATGAAATAGCTTTGATGAAGGTTAAAATACAAGTTCCCTAGAGTAAACGCAAAGGAACAGATCTGACCAAGTCCTTTTCTTTATCGTTTCCATGCTTTAGCTTTACATAAACTTGCACAGATTTTAGGACACAGCCCCTGAATCTACAGCATGACCTTAACAGGTCTCCTGCAGTCTCTGATTACTTTGTGTTAATCCAAAAATGCTCCTCAAATAACACTGCTAATCAAAACCTGAAGGTTTGCCAAGAATTTGTACCTTCTACATTCCCTGTTTAGTGCTGATTTTTGTTTCACAAACCATTCACACTGTCCAATACTTAAGCCACTAACCTTTCAGTGAACTATGGTAATTTGAAGATCTGATCCATCGAACCATTTCCCTGCCATCTTCCTCGAGATCGGTTACTTTGCTGTTTCTACCAGACTGTGATTAAACAAAGTGCAATTGACTGAACTCGCGTGCATCACGCACAGCTGTTTCCCAATCTTTGACTGCATTTCTGTTATGGATCAGTTTTAAGAATCCGTGGGATCAGTCCCAAATGGTAGCCGGTGGTGTTTTCTTCCCCCCCCCTAATAATTCCTCATTTATTAAATCTTTTAATAACAAATGTTTGCAAAGTCAGTCAAACTTGCGGTGATCTTTCTGATCTGTGAGCTAAATTGGGGGGGCCACAAAGCAGTGAGCTCAGCACTTATTGATAACTTGCTGGGCCCACCTCTGGGGATTTTCCGAGGTCAGTCCCATTATCTATTCATGGTGCGATTCAGGCTCTGATTGGATCTCCTGGAGCGGGACCTTCCTGTCAGCAGGATTGTCGGGGGGGGGGGGCGGGCGGAGAAAATAGCACCGAGAAGAAGCTTAAAATGGCTGCAGCTGCTACTTAAAGGGGCCGCTTGGTTGTTGTTAGGCAGAAAATGAATTGGGGTGTATGGAGTCAACCCTAAATGTGGCACCTCGGCATGGCGAACAGCCGCACCCAGAAAGGTGGTTTTACTAGCAGTTGGTGCCAAAGACTCACCCAGCTCTCACTAGTGGCTCCATGCGCCACACCCTGGGAACTTGCCTCGGTTGGCATGCTAAACCTAGTGAGAGTAGCCAAAGAGTAATGGTCGAACACTTGGTGAATTCCAGACCTCTGAAACCGAAAAAAAAAATCGGCCCCATCGTCGCTACTGAGCTGACAGATGGGAATTTAGTCGTAGCAAAAATTTGATGGAGCACTTTGATTTTCAGATGGAACTTTGGAGTGTTTATGGAAGAAGTATAACAAAGGAGGGTGGCTGCTTTTGGCACCAAAGGCACCATGCTCACAGAAAAGGTGTCAAGGCTGCTTGGCAGGAGGTGGCTACGAGGATGAATGCAGTGACAAACATTCAGAGGACATGAATGCAGATGAAGAAAAAGCATAATAGCCTCAGGCCTTCCAAGGCAAGGTCCAGCTAACATTCCAGTATATCAAGAAGATGGGCAAAGTATGCAAGCCCATTACAACGCAACAGAAGCTGTTTGCTGAGCCCTTTGAAAACTCCTCTTTTCCAGGCTTCACATGCATGCTCATACTGCAGCCACTTCAAAGTTACAACACAACTAACCTGCATGATGCATGTTCATGTACTCACACACAAGCTAGGACACCGCCCTCTCAGCTGTAGCTGGTGGAGGGCTAGATGCGGGTTACCTACTGCCCTCTTGGCTATAGCTAGTGGCAGGATGGTTCTTCATCCCTCCGACCAATGGACTTCCTTTCTACCTTGACTATTATAACAAGTTACTTACATTATGTCATCGAGTGAAGGGATTTAGCTGTCCATGTACACAAATCACTAAGCACTAGCGCACTGGCACAAAAAGTAATCAAAAAGGCTCTTGGAATGTTGACGTTTGCCTCAAGAGGGTTGGCATACAAAAGTGAGGTAATTATGATTCAGTTGCACAGAACTTTAGTCAGACCCCATCTGGAATATTGCGTTCAGTTCAGGAAGCCTCACCCACTGACCATGTATAATGGGAAATCATAAATGCATTGTCCATGATTTTCTGTCCTGTACAATCAGTCCTGTAATTCCTGCCATTGAAGCGTAAAATAAAACGTCACCATTTTTTAAATCACAAATTCAATACTTTTTCACATAAGTATTCAGTTGTTCCTTCCCCAGAAGTTGCCATTTTGTGACAACTTAGACCGAATTCCATTAACAAAGACTTAATTAACTGAGCCTTCAAGATATTTTGATAAGGTGACTGGAGTTTCTTTTTAATAAAACTGCCAGCTGTTAAGGAACTAAAATAGAGCCTTGGCTCGTCCCATCATAATTTCTAGAAGATAATTGACTGGGCATGAATCTATTTTTTTGAAACATGTACATTTGTACTTAGTATTTAGTGGAAACTACTTTGAAAATTCAAAGGTAATGTGTCAGTAAAATTGGTAGTTCAGATTCCATCGGGGTTATTGAAATACAGGTATGAGCATCCAATGAATCATGATCCATGAGACCTTTTGAAGTTTAAGCAGAAGGTGTCAGAAAAGCTAATATTGGTCCACTGTAAGACCATAATAGATCTGACCGTGTAGGTGGGTTCTAATAAACAATGTGCTTAACAGATACTTGACCAACATGGTAAAGTGACAGAACTGAGTGTCAAGTTTCCTGCAAACTCGCCAGTGCTAGGTGGGGAAAGAGATGGTGCTAAAGTGCCAACTACGATGTAACAGCATAAAATAAAATCCCCTCCCCGAGACTAAGATCTCTTAGCAGGAAAAATCTCTTGTTAGTAGGTTGAGAAAGTACATCTGTACTGAGACCTGCAACAGCTTTACCTAACGGAGGCACTAGAGATGTGTTTATTTTCCAATATCATTAAAAACAGATCATCTGGCCATTTATCTCATTGCTGTTTGTAGGACCTTGCTGTGCACAAATTGGCTGCCGTTTCTCCCTACATTATAACAATGGCTACACTTTAACAGTACTTCTATGGCTGGGAAGGGATGGGTCCAGAGGTCATGAATCAATCAATCAATCAATCTTTCTCTTTGTTCTTCCTTTCTTCACAGCAATCTGAAAGTTTTTACTTGAGGACATAGTTGACACACATAACATCAAGAACTGAGTAGTGAATTCCCTTGATGACTCAGATGGAAAAGATGGCATATAACTGAGTCCGACAAACCAGGACGTTTGATTCCTAGTCAATACTGAGCTAAATGATCTCAACTCAGATTGCGGAAGAGAAGTCAAAATTGGCCTCAGCAGCAAGGAAGGGGAAAATCAGCCAGGCTTCCAACTTGATCGCTATCCAGTGACCTCTATTGGAAAGTGTGTGTGTGGACATTAGCTGAGAATAAGGTGGGCCAGAAATCGCACAGAGCAGCGAGGCAATGCTCACCGCATCTCCTGCGAATTAAATTAACCAAAATACTTACTGCGGTTTCTGTGGCTTCGAATTGCTTAAATTTGAACTTTAAACAAAATGTGCACTACCAACCCAGCCCGAGCAGCGTGCGTTGCCGCGCGGCTGGAAAAGTGTGTGAAGAGAAGACACGCCCACAAAATCTGTCAGGCAGAGAAGTCACACCCACAGGTTCAGGCTGCATTGCTCAAGCAGGTAAGCAGACTTCATTCATTTAAAGCTAGTATTCTGGATGTCATTTTAAATAAAAATTTTAATTTTTTGAAAAAAAAGCCAAAGAAATAATTGAATTCAATTAAAGAGACAGAAGGGAAAAGTGAAAAAAAAACAATTTTTAATTTTTAATGTTTTTTTAATGACCAAAAATTATTAAAATAAGGAGTAATATGAGACTCCACATTTTTAAAAGTTAATTTTTAGTTGTTTGGCAGTCCTTAAGACTAACTGCGCTGTTGAAACTTAGTTTAGACCTGGTATTTTTAAGCGTATGTGTTTGGTGGCGTAATTAGTTACTTTCCAGCTGAGCAGATAAGCAAGTTGGCGCTTTTTCAGTGATTTCTCTGATTGCAGCGTGCGATGGCCCTTTAATTCGAAGCTGTCATATCACCGGCGAAGCACTGGGAGCAAGTTCTGGATTTCCGCGTTTCACTGAGCATGTGCAAACGTGGGAACTTGCTTCTTCAATTCGCCACTAAAAACGGAGAGCGCTGTTGAGCGCTATTTCTGGAGCGATTTCTGGCCCATTACCTTGCCCTTGACGTCACTTATGGTCAAGCAGCCTGCCAGCTCTCACACATGAAGAATGACCATGAGCGAGATACCAGAAGATGCCCTGCTCCTATGAAACTGTACCTCAGCACCTGGAAGGAATAAACATAGATGGGATTAAACCAGGTATTACAAGGAAACAATCAGAGTTCCTAATAATCTTAAGGAAGCCTTTTGGTAGAACCAATATGAATTCAATTTAAAAGTCTAATGTACTTTCTGACTAAATCCTAATGACAGGGCTTATTAATGCATTACTCCAAAACTATTCTGTGGGTGTCAATATATCTTAGATTGCAGAATTAACAATACATTTGAACTGCACCAACAACAACAACTTGCAATTATATAGTGCCTTTAACGTAGTAAGGCGTTATATAATAAGGCGTTTCACAGGAGTGTTATCGAACAAAATTTGATACCAAGCCACATAAGGAGATATTAGGACAGGTGACCAAAAGCTTGGTCAAAGAGGTAAGTTTTAAGGAATGTCTTAAAGGAGGAGAGAGAGGTGGAGAAGTTTGTGGAGGGAATTCCAGAGCTTAGGGCCTAGGCAGCTGAAGGCACGGCCACCAACGGTGGAGTGATTAAAATCGAGGATGCGCAAGAGGCCAGAAGTGGAGGAGCGCAAAGATTTTGCAGGGTTGTAGGGCTGGAGGAGGTCACAGAGATAGGGAGGGGTGAGGCCATGGAGGGATTAGAAAACAAGGATGAGAATTTTAAAATTTAGGCCTTGCTGGACCGGGAGCCAATGTAGGTCAGCAAGCACAGGGGTAATGGGTGAACAGGACTTGGTGCGAGTTAGGATAGCAGCACACATAGCACTTTTTTCATTTCTCTCGTTTTCTTCGTGGTTTAATGAATACTTATATTAAAAAAAGAAAGTAGTTTCCAATATAAATGCAGCTCAGCAAGTCCTGACAAACATTCATTGGACAAATGGCCTGAATTTGTGATTTTGTGCACAAAATCAAGCTGCAAGGAAATGTTTGCAGGGGTACAATACCTTGTTTGTGTTCACTGTCTAATGGATGTCTCATGCACAGAAATTGCATTATTTGCCTTGAATTATGGGCTGTATGAGAGGTAGAGTTGAAGGCCTTGGGACACTTTAACTACCACCATGAGGCAAACTTGCATGCTATTTTTCTTTGTCATGGTTTCTTTTCTTTTTATGAAGGTCATAGTGACACAATTGGGAACACTCTGGGCTGGAGGAGGTTCGGCAAAGAAACAGCTGATTACGAGTTAGTTTGCAGCCACCGTGCTTACTCCCTGATCAGTTGCAGATAGGGGAATCAGTGAAGTTCTGACAGAATAAGTCACTCTAATTACATGACTGCTATGCTGCCATGGATCTGGGAAGGTGAATTGTACAGTTCTTTCTTGGTAGAGCTGGGTGGGGTTCATTGCATGGTCGGGTGAATTCAAAGCAAGCATGCCCACAATTAAGAGCAATGATCTACATTAACTGTGACCAATGGTTTTACCCCTCAATAAGTCTCAAAGCATATGGAGTGACAGCATACTGGTGGCTGGTATTTCCTGGCTTTGAATTAATGAAATACAACACCTGCTGGCTAAAAACTATTCAAATGGTCAGAAAGTTCATGGCTCAAAGATCGATGACTTTCTTTACTCCTAGTACTCTTCATTCAGATAGAATCTTTACATATTTGACTGTCAGTAAAATAAAATGATCAGAGTGTTTAACTCTGGAGACTGAAGTTCACTATGTCCTGGGGTAATAATAGAAAGTTAGCACATGGCATCATATCATTCAGGAGTGGGACCATTGTAGAGTGTTGCCTTGTAGTTCCAATTATTTATATCACATCTGAAATAGTTCCAGTAAAAATTGCTCTTTTCATGTGAATTTATAGAAGGTTTTACATTTGTTTGTAGTTTTATTTTAAATTTAAACTGCATTTTTAATATAGAAATAACTACAGGGGTGAGGAAATAGCAACCAAGAACTTTGACATTGTGCTTCTTCCTACCCCCAAAATTATAGCCTGTTAGGAACATCGGCCATTCAGCCCCTCGAGCCTGTTCCGCCATTCAACGAGATCATGGCTGGTCTGTATCCTAATTCCATCCATCCCTTGATATCTTTGGCTCGCAAAAATCTAACAACCTCAAATTTAAAATGTCTTTCACTTTTATTTTTGAAGTACATAGGGGTGTTTTTCGGACTTTGCATGCTGGCAGGGAGCCTCGCCCCCCTGGGAGCACAGAACGGAATTTCGGGCATCACTGCCGACTATTCCAAAAATGACCCCTTTTGTGTAAACTTCTGAAATTTTGAATTTTCTATTTTTGAATATTTTGTTCACTAAGGCATTGGTGTCCAAGCTTTTTGCCTTCATAAGCAGCGTAGATACAAACCATAGAGCCTTGGGGGCCTCATATAATTACTGTTCCCATCAGTTTTTATGTGGGTTAAGTTACTGATACGCAGAGATTGTGATTTTCGGAATTAGGATTTATCTCAATGAAGCGACATTGCTAAATACAGCCCTTTCCAAACTTCAAGGCCAACAAAATGCAAACAATAAACCAGCAAATAAAAAATATAATCTAATATTAAAAAATCCAATTGTTTGGATGACAGTTTGTCACTGCTGCTCTAACGAGTGAACATTTCAATGGATTCAGAGTTCGAGTTCCCATTCGGTTTGTAGGGTTTACAGTTCATGCTCCCTTGGTCCATATATGAAGCTGGCTGGAAGTTTACATTTCAAGATTATGTGACACAAATCAAATGGGTTGTACTTATATTAGTAAAAACAATCATCTTAACTTTTACATTATCTGATAATCCAATCTAATACATTGACAGGGCTTATTAATACATTACTCCAAAACTCAATATATCTTAGAATTAACAATACATTTGAACTGCACCAACAACAACAACTTGCATTTATGCTGCATCTTTAACATAGTAAAATGTCTCAAGACACTTCACATGAGCATTAGCAAATAAAATTTAACACCGTGACACATAAGGAGGTATTAGGACAGGTAACCAAAAGCTTGGTCAATGAGGTAAGTTTAAAGGAGCGTCTTAAAGGACGAGAGAGAGGTAGAGAGATGGAGAGGGTTAGGAAGGGAATTCCAGAACTTAGGGCCCAGGCTACTGAAGCCACGGCCAGAGGTTACAGAGATAGGGAGGGGTGAGACCATGGAGGGATTTGAAAATAAGGATGAGAATCAATACCAATGTAACCCTTTCTCCCCACCCATCAAGTTGAGTATAGAATACTATTATAGTACAAACAATAGCAATCCATCGAAAGGGACAAACTGTTCATGAAGAAAGTGTTTGGCAAACTGTTTTGTGTTTGTTTATGAAGGCACAACACCTTGATGTAAATTGTATTGAAACAAACTGAGGACCATTTTGAGATCATTTGTACCAACAATCAGGGCAGAGACCTTCACCCATAACAGACAGGACTTAGAGGTCGGAAGCTCTTGCTTTGAATAGACAAGTACTTCATTAAAACAATGAAAGTAGCACAGTCCAATGTAAACACATGCAAATGATTGCATATGCAATTTCCTGTGAACCATTCCAGGAATGCATTATACACCCATTTTGGCCATTTATTAGATGCAGTAAAACCTTCTGCTGACAGGAAGTCAGCATGAAAAGAGACACCTTGGATTTTTTTTCAATGTGGAATTCAAAACTACAATTCAACATTCATGTAAGCTTTGGTCTATTTTTCCAGTGTTTGGTTAAGACAGCACTTTATTTTAATAGATTTAGATTGAAGAGTTTTGGCACTGGTATATTTACTGCAAATTTCCACCATGGACATGCCCATGAGAATACTTTATTTATGTTGTTTGGAGGAAGAGGAGGGTTGCCATTTAGATGAGGTTGCACCAGAGATGGTCAGCCAGAACCCAAATTTACCCTGGAATACAGATACACAAGAAGAAGTACACATGCCAGGATTTGTCCAAGGAACTCTATCTTCATAGGCTGCAATTCATGAGAAAGGTTACTGAATCACATAGTGGAACCTGAATGCCAGCAAATCTCCAGTACAGAAATAGCACTGCTAATGGCTGTCAAGATCACCAAACCGCTCAACGTTTATGCTACAGGGTTATTCCAGGGAACATCAGCAGCATCAGTCAATCAGCAGTGCACAGGTGTATCAAACAGGTGGCTGATGCCAGAACAAGCAACTACATCACTTTTCCCATGGAGTATCAACAGCAGCGCGAGAGGATGCTGCATTTTATCCAAATGGGAAGATCCCCCAAGGTCAAGAGTGTCGGTGATGGCATCCATGCGAGCTTACATGCACCTGTACACAATGGATGTGAATTCATGAACCATAATGGCCATCATTCCATCAATGTGCAGCTCATTTGTAACCAGCAGAATAGGATCATGTATGTCATTGCATAGCTTTGAGGCAGTAATCATGATGTCTTTATTTTAAGGGATTTAACCCTGCCCACTTTATTCAACCCACAAAAAAAAGTGCAAGGACCCAGCAGACAAAAGCTACCCTCTGCAGCCCTGATTCACGATATCTCTATGTCATCCACATATGTTGGCTAAACACAGGTACAATCATAGGATCTACCCTGGGCTTGTTAAAGCAGAGATTCAGATGCCTAGACAGATCAGGAACATCCTACAATACAGGTTGAGTAAAGTCTTCAAGACCATCATAGCCTGCTGTATCCTCTTGCAACTTTGCTACTCAATAAGACATCAATATGGAGCACCTGGAACAGGAAGACAACCAACAGCAGTAAGGAGATGACCAAGATGAGCAAGAAAAGCTGAAGCTGCAACTACTGAAGTACTTTTGTCAGCTGCTAAATCCGTACAGAAGCCTCTCAGTGATGATATATGCTTCTAAGAGCCATGGAGATTTTTTGAGTCCTCCCCACATATTTGCCTCTCTGTTAACAAATATACCTTCACCTACATTGCCTTTAGCTCCGCTTCAACTGTCAAAGATCTCATTCCTGTTGATATATTTATATTATCCAACACCAATAACAAGAATGCTTTCTGAACACGATACAACCTCTTGGAGACAATACTAGGGAAAATTATTTCCTAGACTTAAAGCTTACCCGTGATCCCGAAATCATATTGGACATCCACGTGGGAAACATCTGGCCAACAGTGATCATAATCATGAACGGTTTTGATAGAGTAAATAAGAAGAAACCGTTTCCAGTGGTGGAAGGGTCGTTAACCAAAGGACCCAGATTTAAAGTGATTGGCAAAATAACCAGAGGCGACATGAGGAAGCATTTTTTTACACGGCGAGTTGTTATTATCTGGAATGCACTGCCTGAAAAGGTGGTGGAAGCAGTTCAATAATGGCTTTCAAAAGGGAATTGGATACATGCTTGAAGGGAAAAAAATTACAGGGCTATGAAGAAAGAGCAGGGGAGTGGGACTGATTGGATAGCTCCACTGAAGAGCCAGCACAGGCTGGGCCGAATGGCCTCCTTCTATGCTGTATCCTACTATGAGACTATGATAACATTATCAGATTTAAGTTGATTCACCAGGTTATGGCTGCAGATAATTTAATGCTAGATCTTAGGAGAGCTAGATTTGTGGCAATGAGAGATGATTTGGATGAGGTTGTCACAATTAATGTAGTGGTAATGGTCAATCTGCTTTTGAATCAGCTGAACAATGATTAAGATATTATTGCATTACCATCTCACCTATTTATTTTTTTTAGCATGTTATGCCTCACTTTAGGGGGCGGGTACATCAATCTCCCAAATTATGAAGTATCATATACAATAAGCAATTACTTTCAGATTTGCATCTTACCCAGGGAAAAGTGGCCATTTTGAAAAAGAAGGCATTTGTCTTTGTATGTGGTTGACGTTAAACTTCACAGGGATGGTAAGAATGTTGTCTTACTGACAAAAACTTAAATCAAATTCTGGTTCTAAAAATAGGAATTCACCTTTGGTGTTAACATGGCCCATGCTGTTGCCTGCTTATCAACAGAACAATATGGAAGTGCAAAGCAGCAGCAAAGCATAAAAATGTTGATATGCTATTCCACTTACCAATATAAAACTTCAAAGTACAGCTGATGTACCAAATCAGATTCTGATACAGATCATGTACCAGTAACTGCAAAAAAAATTGCAACTGCAATGGAAAAAATGTTGTTGGACAAATTACATTTGGTTGACTCTAAAATGTCCATCGTAATCAATTAAGCCATGTTTGGAAGTGTCTGCTGAAATGAATAATATAGTTGAGGATACGTAGTTTCTGCTACCAGTATCGGCACCTGAGCTACACAACTATTTTTCGGGCATGATTAAATCGAAAATGTCATTCCGCCCTTCGAGCCTGTTCCGTCATTCAACTAGTCATGGCTGATCTGTATCTTATCTGTACCTGAATGCTTGCCATGTCCCCAACTCTCACTACAAAAGCCATAGATGCGCGGAGAATTTAGTTTGTTTCCTATGGTTTACTTGAAGAACCTGCCCAAAATAATCAACCTCAACTTATATTGGAGGAACTCGCAGCTTTCCTTAAACCGAATGACATGGAGCAGGCTAAAATCACCCCCTATTTCCTGCTTCAAATGATGCAGCTGAACAGCATGTTCAGGTGTTAAAGCAATCCTGGCAGAAGTCTGATCCGCTGGAGAAATTTTCCTTACTATAACGGTGGTAACATTTTCTGTTCATTTATCAGAACATACCACGTTCTACTACCATGAAGTCACCTGCAGAACTGTTTCTAAACAGACAAGTCAGAACCAAGTTCAGTATGTTAAAACCTGATTTTACTAGAGCCATGAAGGAGAGGTAAGGTCAAGTAAAGGCCAGACATGACGCCAGACATAAATTGTCTTGAGGAATCTTCCACGAAAGCTGGTCAGTCTTGATCAAAAAGAATACAGGGATGGTAGAAAGTAGAATGTTGATTGGAAAAGTGAGTTTGAAATTGAGTTCCGTGACTTGTGGGTGCAAGTAGATGTTTAGAAGTGAACAAGCACTGAATAACCACTTCAGAGGAAGAGGGTGATTGTTCACACAGGGAATCCAAAAACATTTCCTGAATATTGATTTTGAAGGATCGTTCTGCAACCAAACAACTCCAGTTATGAGAACTCACTCCTCCAATGGGTCTGTTTGACATTCCAAAATGTCTGTTATGAGATTAGATCAGGAAACTTTCAAGACACCTTAACAAATTTCTACAGTCTTCTTTAAGACTATATCTATGATGTTGTTTAAGTGCCAAATGTATTAGTTAAGAAGTTGATCTAATCGAGGTGTTTAAAATTATAAAAGGATTCGATAGGGGAGATTCAGAGAAACTATTTCCTCAGGTGGGGGAATCCAGACCAAGGGGACATAAAGTTAAAATTAGAGCTAGGCCATTTAGGAGTGAAATCTGAAAGCACTTTTTCACATAAAGGGTAGTAGAAATCTGGAACTCTCTCCCCAAAAAGGCTGTGGATGTTGGTTCATTTGAAATTTTCTAGACTGAGATCGATAGAGTTTTGTTAGGTAAGGGTATAAGGGATATGGAGAAAAGGCAGGTACATGGGGTTGAGGTACAGATCAGCAATGATCTAACAAAATGGCGGAACAGACTTGAGAGGCTGAATGGCCTACTGCTGTTCCTATGTTCCTAAAAGTAAACTGCTTCTCCTTTTTTAACTACAAATGAAGAAATGTAACATATTACTGTGCAAACAGTACACTGTACTATTAAATTAGAGTCCATACTGTGGAGCAATTTGGAAATTTCTTGAAGGCAAGCATATGTGTTAAACATATGACTGACCATATGGTGAAGATCAAAGCCATCGTCTTCTGCCCCCACCATAAACTCCGTATCCTCCTCACCAATTTCATCCCCTTCCCAGCCATTGCCTCAGGTTGCACCAGACCATTCGCAACCTATTTGACCAGGAGCTGAACCTCCGACCCCATGCCCTCTCCATCACAGACCGTGCCTACTTCCACCTCTGTAACGCCACCCATCTCTGCCCCTGCCTGAGCCACTCTGCTGCTGAAAGTCTCATCCATGCCTTTGTCACCTCAGAACTCGACTATTCCAATGTTCTCTTGGCTAACCTCTCATCCTCCACATGTATAAACTTAAGCTCATCCAAAATTCTGTATTCTATCTGCAGCCATCAATCCTGTCCTTGCTCCCAATCCCCAGTGCCTCCAGTTTAAAATTTTCATCCTTGTGCTTAAATCCCTTCATGGCCTTGTCCTTCCCTATTCTGTGACCTCCTTGAGCCCTCCAACCCCTTCCAGAACTCTCTATTGCTCTGACTCTGTCCTCTTGTGTGCTCCCCCTCCCTAAGTACCACCATTGCTGGCTGCATCTTCAGCCGCCTAGCCCCCGTGCTACGGAATTCTCTCCCGAAACCCCTCTGCCTTTCCAAATCCTTCCCTTCATTTAAGAACCTTCTTAGAACCCATCTCTTTGACCAAGCTTTTGGTCACCTCCTAATATTTCCTTCTTTGGCTCAGCGTCCACTTTTGTCTGATTACATTTCTATGAAGCACCTTAGGATGTTTTTCTACATGAAAGATGTTATATAAATGCAAGTGGTTGGAAGAGCAGATAGAATAGTGCCATGAAGACATGTTGAGATTTTACACACTAATATTGCACACAATTGTTTCTAGGCTAATATGTTTTAATGAAATTAATAAGCATTTACTTGATTCAAATTGCATTGCTTAGATGTCTACAAGAAGGAGCCTGTCACAACATTATTATTGAATAGAGTTGAGCATCATAGATCTAAGTGATCAGTAGCACAACACAGTGCTTGGGATGTGGCTGTTTTTCTTGGCTGCATATAGTGACACCATTATTCCCGGCCAGAATGGAGATGATTGGGTAATTCCCCCGTCAATCATGCCTGGAGACTGCACTGCTGTATGTGGCTGGGATTGATTTTACGCACATAATTTGTACGTGACTATCCTCCACTCATTGCATTTTGCTGGTGGAATAATCAATTTGTATTATGTAACTATCCTCCACTCATTGCATTTTGCTGGAGAAATCACCCTACTTTTATCGGTTGCTGCAGTTTCGGTCATGAGTTCTGTTTGCTGTAGTTCTTACAGACTCTTTTTAAATAGACTCTGTAGACTGTTTGCTGTAGTGTGCTGATTAAATGGACTCTATTTGCTAAGTAAATAGATTTTATTCGCTGTAAAATAGCCTGTTTGCTGTAAGTCCCACCCCACCTCCAACTCATTGACAGACACAGTGGTATCAATAAACACTGATTTTTCTTTCTTCTGAATTAATTGCTTTTCCTTGTATTAAACTTTGTTAGCACTTCATTTGCACTTGATAACAAAAAAAACAGTCAAGTCTTTCCTGGGTGACACTGTGCATAATCTATTGCAAACATTCTTGTTAAAGAGTTAATGTTTCAAACCAATTAAAAGCCATCTAGTAAAAGGGCTTCTGCTAAATAGTGAACAGACAATCTATTGTACAATTATGATCAGCATGCATTTCCATTGAAGTCCTGAATTTTTTGTTGAGTATCAGCAATCTAAGGGTATTGTGGTAAGTATGAATTCTGATTCCAATTTGTATTTAGATTCCTTGGTGTCAAGATACTTTATTACCCATGTTCTGCTTCTCTGAATATTCCAAAAATTTGAAGTAAATATATTTTTTGTTTAGTTTTCATCCCTTAGAAATGTTTTCTTAGACATGTGGAAGCTGTTCCACTTCTTTACAAAAAACAAGGTTCAAATTTGTGAAGGTCAATACTGCTATGAGACCAAGAAAACAGTTAATTAGAATCTGGGAAACGCATGTGGTTTAACATCAAACACATCCAATGAAAGCACATGACGTTAATCATTTCAATTAACAATGACTTCAAGTATTACACTACAATCTATACCACACTTACATTATACATACACACTATACATATGGAAATTGTACGTAATCTACTGGAAAGTATTGCTAATAAACCTTTAATAATGACACTGAAAAATTCTTCTTTAAATGTTATTCAACGCTGCATCAAGAGAGTGAATCACTCCTAAAATCAAAAGGGTCTGAGGGCCTGTCTCAAAGACATCATGGGGATGAATTTCCACAGGTGTTTCTTCCGCTCATGTGCCGTAACTTCAGCGGAAATGCCGCAGAATCCCCGCTATTTTGCCAGGGTTTCCATGGCTCTTTTGCCAAAGTTTTAGCGGACAATCAGGAGGCCCCCCCCCATGGAAATTCACCCCGCAAATATTTAGCTACAATTTGGCTTCTTGCTTTACTCATGCACAGAGACAACATACACAAGCAGATTAATAACTTAAAAAGGGGGTGTCTTGTTCTTACACAGTGCTGAAGTTTAATCATCTTCTGTCCTTCTTTAAAGTGGGACTTAAATGCATGTTCGACAAGATTTAAGTTCATCCACATTTTATTTGCGTGCAATGAACAAAATTAAAATAAATAACCACACAAGGGTTTACTTAAAGAATGAGGGCTAATGACCGTTAAAAAAATAAAACCCATGGAAAGTTGAAGAAATACTGAAAGAACGAGTGGATAATGGGAGATGATTCATGCCAGTAATAGTTACTGCAGTGTAGAAACATGAGGTGACAATGTGGACTCCTGCTTTGTTATATCATATGAGGCCACTGAATTTTTTACATCATTGAACTCAGGTTCTCTGTACAATGCTGTTGGCATCAACTTGATCAGCTTCCTCCTGCCAAGCTCTTTGACCCACTCTTTGGCTAACCCAATGCCCATCTTGTGGTACAATGAGGTCCCTCCAGAGCTGGATTTGCTGCAGCAACATCTCAACTGACTCATCCTCAAAATGGTGTGTCATGCTGCTGCCACAATTGTTCACCCACATTGTCTTCAGTTGCTGACCCTGCTTCTGCAACCACCAGATAAACTTAAAAATTCCCATTTGAGCTGCTGCAGGCACAAATCCGTTTAATCTCCTGTGAGAAAGTTCTACATAAATACTCCCTGATCGCCAATCAAGCAAAACTCCAGAATACTTCTTTATCACCACTATACAAGCCCAGCTTGCTGCCCTCCTCAGACAACACCCTCACCGCTCCATTCAGAGCTGCCTGTGATCAACTGCAGAGATAGCTCCTCCTCCTTCCCTCCCCCACCCAGTCAAAAGAGATTGGTCAACTTATAAAAATGCAATAGATCACTTTTCACCGTTGTTGGCATTTCAGTCACGAGTGAGAGAGACTATTGGTTGGATGACAGTTGTTCTTGTTCTTCACATGGGGAGATCGATTTGAATGTCCAGGTATGGATGGTAAGAACTTTCAGATAAATGCACAAAAGAGTTTTTGTCCTTTTACACAAATGCACCTTTTAATTTCGAGGAACGGGCATATCCAAAGTGGATCCAAATCCATACTATTCCGAAGTGGACAAATTCAGACTCGTTGCATTAGTCAGTGAATACAAAAACTGATGGGAGCAACAGATGTTTTCTGTAACCAAAAACCTCTTTTGGTTCAACGTGGATTTGCATCTTTTTCATTCCTGGATTAGAAATACTTCAGAACTAAATTACCAATGTATAATGGATGGTCCTTATCAATCTGTATGAGATCCTCTGACTGTTTGACTGATAGGACTTCCTATACTTTACAAGAATTATTAAAATTGCAATTTTAAACAGCAAATTGGTGTGCGAGAGGTGTTAGCAAAAGCTCTGAATAAACTTTTGACCTTTTACTGATTCAATTAGTTAAAGCAACAATCGGAATATAATATGTAGTTATGATATCATAATGGACTTGCCACAGCAGTTGAGATAACCACTGACAAAAATCAAATTATGGATTTTGATTCAGAGAGTTCAATATTTCCTTTTTCCAAATCTTATATCCCAAACTTCAATTTAAAACACAAATCACAAAAAGAATCTCTACAACTTGCTAGACACTCAAACACATATTCCTCTCACCACTGGATATGTAACTACAGATTTCCAACTAGACCACCAGTGATATGACACTCCCTCCTCCCTTCCAAAGAGACTCAATGGATATTGCAACCTGGGGAATATTACCTCCCCTCACCACCTTACAGGCCTCCAGGATCAGATAGATGGCTAATTCATCTTCTTTCCCCCTTCCCCAACCAAAAAGAAAATTGCTCAACTTTTTAGAAAAGACAATAATGCACTTTCCCTTATTGCCGCTGTAGGTTCATTCATGATGAATGGAAAAAGTTGGCTGGATATCAACTGTGCAGATGGAGAGACTCATTTGTCCAGTACGTACATAGATGGCAAAAACTTTGATTTGAAAACAGAAAAGGGACTTCTGTCGTTCTGCACGTGAGCACCATTTTATTTCTAGGGATGGATCATATTTCATTCCAATAAGAATTGGACAAATTCAGACCAGTTCCATTTCTTATTTTGAATATAGTGTTCATCCCTGGCACTTGTCTTATCCCTGAAACAAAGAACTGAGAAATCCCAAAGCACAGTTGGTCCATTAGCGACACATTATTTGGACGACAATTGATACTAGCTCAATTGCTAATTTTAAATCTGAGATAGATAGCTTTTTGCCAACCAAAGATATTAAGGGATGGGGGCCAAAGGTAAGTATATGGAGTTAGATCACAGATCAGCCATGATCTTATCAAATGGCGGTGCGGGCTCGAGGGGCTGAATGGCCTACTCCTGTTCCTATGTTCCTGTACTCGTGTGCTCTACTGCATGGAAACAAAGAGCCAACATCCCTGATAGAGCACAGAGTTTGTCAGTGGTGCGGGATAGTGTGTTGCTGATTTGAATTTACTCTTCAATGAAATCTTAACTGTGCTAGGAATCTGTTGAGACTTTAGTTAGGTTTATACTGGACATTTTACTCTGGAGTAACGTTGACTCTGAATTCATGGTAGAAAATAAAGAAAGTTACTTCAGATAAGCGAGATAAATACACAGCATTGACCAGGGTGGAAAAAACATCTGTTTGCTTTAATTTTACTTCAGTTTTATTCAACTTGAAAGACATATGCAACGGCTGTTTATTATCTTCACTTTAGATTTCTAAAATTCTCGATGCCAATGACTTTAAGATTTTCAGTTTGTTACACTGCTGTGCACATTTTTGGTTGTTCAAAAGATGTGGGCCCGTAAGCTGCAGAATTATTTTAAATGAAAGACACATGCAGAAAAACTGCTCTATCATGGACTTCATTCAGTAAGAATGCTTTGCATACATCCTTTCCAATAAAGCCTTTGCAATTTCTCACTCATCTGGGGACCATTTCTTGTATGTATCAAAAGAAGATGTCACACATTTTCTTAAAATGATTCTCTAACGGCACATTCCTGAAGGAAAGCCATTCAACAGCACCAAATAGACCAACAGACATTCCTGGCATCAATCAAGAAAACTGAAATTGCTACTACATTAAAAAGCTGCACTTTTCAGCATTGACTAACACTTGCATTTTTTTGAAAAACAGACATTCCGCCCTGTATTATCTGCACAAGTGTTTTTATCAGCACTTTCAACCCTACTGGTTATAATATTGATGGGGAAAATGTAACCTTAGTTATTTCTTTACGCTAATTGTTTACATGTGCCTCTTTAGGTCCACGTACTGTCATCTGGCTGACAGGGTGGGTGGGTGATGTGCCCTTTAGGATGTTGCTAGCGTCCTCTCGAGATAGGTACTGTGAAGTAAAGGATGGAGCACCTCGTCTTCACTCAAGACTATATCCGAGATTGGTGACATATCATGTAGAAAATTATGGATTTGAGTGGGCTTCCTAACACAATGTTGCAAAACTCTGCAAGATTGATAATTCAAAGTGATTTTGAACAATTATAAAAAAGGAGGAATATAATTATTATCCTGCTGTTGAAATCCTCCTTCAGTAATTTGGGATATGGCAATGATGAACCAAATGTTAATTGTATCCATATGATTTATATCAATTAGTGTTAATTGTATTCAGGTGGTGTGTATCAATTGGGGACTCTCTTGTATCCATTTATATGAGAGCTTATCGAGGGGGTGCGCAGTGGGTAATGTGGATCTCTGTGAATAAAGGCTTGGAAGCAACTGAAGACCAGGCTCTAGTATTCTATCCTTCCCCACCTGGCTATCCAATTTATCACACCAAAGAGTCCTTCAATCAAGTAAAAATGAAATACTTTCAACTCCATGTTACTGTATGATTGGATGTTTATCATTGCTATTTGATAAATGCAATGAAGATGTTTGACAATTTAGTACCACCAGCAATTATGGAGGATTGAAGGTGTTCGATCTAATGTGGTTCTGTCACATTGTTCCACAAAATTTCTTCCTGTGTTGGTGCAGAATTTTGCACGACCTTTTCATCAGATTTCATCCAATTCCTGCTGTAGATTTTACTCAATTTCCAACAAATGCACTCTGCTTTGCTCAACTCCATTTTAAGATTCCTTTGCAGCATGAGCAGGGCTAAATTTGATGTTTTATGCCATTCATTTTTGGAGTCAAATGGTACTTCTGATGATTTTAATATGTTTATATTGGAAATAAATTCCGTCACTGATCAGATACGAATGGAAATGATCATCTAATGCATACAACTGGAAGGATTCTATATACGTAGCAAATATAATTAGGGAGAATGCAGAGGCAAGACTATTCTTTAACTGAAATTTTAAAAAAGAATTTATGGTCCCAATATTAACGGGGAGGAGGGGAGGGAGCGGGGGAGGCCAAAAACAGCTAAAGAACCTGGCAAGGCCGATGACGTGGAGGTCCTGCCGATCTTAAAGGCAGGGCCTCATCAGCATATTGTAGGGCAGCCTCCCACCCGGCAGCCAGCCCAATGGACAGCTTATCCAGCGAGCAGGAGGGAACACCAGCAGCAGGAGGCCACACTTCAAAAAGTAATTCATTGGCAGTGTAATGCTTCAGGACGTCCCAAGGATGTGAAAGGCAAGTTCTTTCCTTCTATCAAGTCACTTGCTAGTTCATCACTCGGGAGTTGTCCAATCAGCCTTACTCAATGAAGTTGAAACAAAATAACTTTCATGAGGTACGATTGAGTTTCTCTGTCTATACAATCTTCACTCAATCACAATACTAGGGAATGGTCTGGTGACTGACGTAAAAATCAACAATAGCAACTATTTATTTCACCCTTTTAATGTAGCAGAACATCCCAAGGCATTTCACAGTAGGGGATCAGATCCAAGTAGGAGTAGGAGGGAGATTGGCAGAGGTGGGTGAAGGCGTTGTCAAAGAAATCAGTTTCAAGGAGGCTTTTGAAGGTGTTGAAAGACGTAGCAAGGTAAACGGGTTTCGAGGGGAGTTCTTGAGTATAGGACCAAGATGGCTGAGACTTTGCTACAAAAACTAGATTGAAAGAGGGAAAGTGTGGCAAGGAGATAGAACTGCAGGTGGTTGCAAAGCTGGGGGTGAGGTCATCAAAGGATTTGAGGGTGAGGACAAAGATTTTGAGATTGATGCACTGAGGGATGGGAAGGATCAGGATTGTAGATGAACACGACTTTGTGTGGGATAGGATGCAGTCAGCAGAGTTCTGGATGAGTTCAAGTTTAGGTGGGGAAGCTGGTGAGGATAGCTTTGGAAAAGTCAAGTCTAGAGGCCACAAAGTGGCAGATAGGAGTGGGGTGAAAAGAGGTCAGAGACGGGCAATGTTTTGGAGGTGGAAGTAGGCAGTTGTGGTGACTTACGAGATGTGGGGTATGACACTCAGCTCAGGGACAAACTGGTCGAACACCACTTGGTTGAGCTAGGCAGGGAGAATGGAATCGGGGTCTAAGGCAGTTTCTGGCAGGATGGCTTTAGTCTTACCAATGCTGCGTTGCAAGAAAATTTGACTCCTTCAGAAATTAATGTCAGACAAGCACAGTGACAATTTAAGGGCGGTGCTGGAGAGGTATTTTTGGAATACCTATGATAGCTGACTCCATGCTTACAGATCAGAAACAGAAGGAACCAAGGAATAGACCTTGTGGCACACTGGAGGTAAACGTACGGGCATGGGAGGAGAAGCCATTCAAGACTTGCATTAGAACTACAATGGGACAGATAGGGCTGTAGTGATAAAAGTGCCATGAGATTGGACCACAGAAGAGAGGTGGTTGAGGAGGAAGGGGTGGTTGCCCATATCAAAGGCTGTGGAGAGGTCAAGTAGGATAAGGAAAAATAATGTACCAGAACAAAGGAGTAGGACGGGAACGGATGAATCTGACAAGGGCTGGGATGGAGATAGGGGAGTAGTTATAGAGCGTTGTGAGGTAGAGATGGTTTATACTGGATAAAAAGAGTTTGGGATTTCCCTTGCCCTCCTGGTATAATGAAATGATGTGGCTTTGAAGATTGAGACATGATTCTTTTTTAGGTGGTCGAGCAAGACCTGCTGGTGGAACACCATGGACACCAGGACGGTCATACACCATGCACTCAAGACTGCAGTACTCAGATTTGAGGACACTTAAGATGGGCATTGCACCAGGGTTAGTGGCCAGGATGGGAGGCCGTGAGGCTCCTGGTGACATCAAAGGCATCAAAAGCAGAGCCAAGGAAGCAGAGACAGCAGCAGCATGGGTGGAGGGCCAGATGAAAGGGAGTTGGAGAGGGTGCTAGAGAGTAATGAAGGTTTCAGCAGCAGAGGGACAGGGTATAAACAATCTTTTGGAGGTAGAAGCCAGTCTTGGTGACAGGGATAGAAAGGAACAACAAGTCGTACATCATCGAGCTCAACTTGAACAAGCAGCTAAGATGTTGATGGTGGAATTACCAGAGTGCTGGCTGAATGAAGTCTTTTATTTTTTGTGCTCATCAGGATATATGATACAAGGGAGTTAGTAACCTGCAACAATAGCAGGCTTTAAGTGGTTAAGCCCCATCTGACCAGGTCCAATGTGCACCACATGTCCTATAGTCTCTGACCAGTGGTCCTAGGACCACAGAGATGGGTATTATTACCAAGGGGAATGCTGAGGGGTGAGAGACTGCCCAGGATCTGGAGATGGAGGCAAAGCAGTTGCTGAGTAGTTTGATGGAGGATCTCAGGTCAGGAAAGTGGGAGGCCACAGGAGAGAGGATTGGGAATTGGAGAGGGAATTGGTGATCAGAGTTAGGGTTATATCAGATTATTTTCCAATATAGTGACATTAATAAAAACAAGGAACACAAAACCTGGCAAACACCAGGGAAAAATATTCAAATTAGATGCGAAAAAAATCTCTGACATAAACAAATACAAAGAGAGTTCAGAAAACTGACAGTTGGCAGTCTGGGTCAGACATCAATTCCCAGGCGGTCTGGTACGACATTCATTTTTCTTGATTTGCTAGCAGGGGTACATCTGTTTTTCAGGGCAGTCTGGTGGGGAGCCGGCATGGACTAAGATGGGCCGAATGGCCTCCATCTGTGCCATAACTTTCTCTGAACATATACCCTTTCTGCCGACTGGCACTCATAATATGGTAATGTGTCTACTATGTTCCTTGGTTTTCCAGTAATACTCACTGGGATTGGGGCACGGATTCAATTCCTCACAAGTAATGAAAAACATAAGTAGCAAACATTTAACGAAAAGGATAAGCTCTTTCTACTTTTAATCAAGGCATGTACTATTTCTAAAGCCATTTAATCTTATTTTTTTTTAAAGTGTAGTCGTTCCCATTTTTATATGGGAATAACGAAAACAACTTAATTTCACAGCACGAGGAAACAGGCTACATCAAGCCTATCGATCCAGTGTGGGCTTTACAGGACATTTTCATTAAAATGTCCTTGAGATTAATCATGCAAAAACAATTAGCCTTTCCAATTCACTAACTATTGTATGGTAAATTGTAAGCATGATCTAGAAAAAGAGAGGTTCAAAATGGCCTGTGAAAATTGTAACCTACTGGGGTTTTAGATTTTAGCTGTGTTATTTGGATAACCTGCTAATGGCCCTGAGTTTTGATAATAAAATATATAGACTATAAACTGCAAATGCTGGCTTTATTTAATTTTCTGTTATTACGCGTAATCCAAGAAAGTCAGTTATAATATTGGCTGCTCTTTCTTAAATAAAGTGACGTTTCTGTGAACTGGTGATTTTTTTTTACACAATCTTTAATGAGGCAGCACTGACTGTATTCATAAAAGGTTAGCAAAACACACTGAGCACATCCTATATCATTCTTCAGTTTCTCTTCATTAGTGGCTTACCCAAATGCCCAGATAACTTTACTAAGCAGCCTTGAACATAAGCTTTCTTGCCTGTTTGCTAAACCTAGAGGTTGCTTGTGTGTTTATAAGAGAGAAGGGGCTGATTTGTCAGCCCAAAGTCTTTGAATCTTGCTCCTATGCAACCTGTTTCCAAGCGAACCGTAAAATGGAATTTTCCTCTACAAAGCAATCCTATACAAGATTCCTTTAGGACTACCATATGTTTTGAGAAACACTGAATTCCATAGGTAATATTCAAATGCCGTAAGAGTTGACTGCGTCTCATTGGATCGAAGAAGCTTCTACATATTTGGTGAGGATGTTTCTGCGAGCTGTTTGCAGTTCAGAGTACCTTTGAAACAAGGATTCAGAAAATACAAACCCAATCAAACACATGTCTAACTCGTAGTGTCCAATACTGAATTCAGGGTATAGAACTGGAGAAAAAGTTGAAACAGTAATGAGTTTCAGCTCTTCTGTGGCAATGCTCACAGTGAGTCAGAGAGTATGCTGTTTTGGCATCTCCATGAACACATGAATGGTTGCCCATGGTTGGTCTCATTACAGCACCCGCATAAGTTAAAGAAACTGAAACCCTCTTTACTTTATGAGTGAAGTTCAAAAAAAGAGGCTTATTGTTTACTGAGACATTCAAAGAGTTAATGCTGTATGTTTGTGTAGTATAATTATATTAAATCTATTGGTCCCTTGTTTGACACCTGCACTGGCATGAAAAGTACACAGTAGTTACAAGACGGAAATAAGTCATTTAGCCCCACCAACCCGTGTCAGCGTTCACCCACCACCTGAGCAAATACTCCGCATCGCATTTCCCCACACTTCTTCATCCAAAAAATCCTAAAAGGTTCTTTGTTGCAGTAAATAAAAGATGCTCTTAGTTTGGTACGGCACTTACCAAACACCTTATAAAATACCTTATATACCATGAGCAAAGTCACAAAAGATCTGCTCATCAATAATGGGTTTTGTTCCTCTTTTAACTCAGATACTCCTGGATCTTGCAATAGGACTAGATCTTTAAAGGGAAGTCAGAGGTCAAAAATTCACATTTCCCAATGGAAGTATTAATACATTAACTCAGAAAATGATTTCCCATGTTCTTCTCCCCCGAAAAGCTAATTACTCTTGGATTGTTAGGCAACTAGCAGGGTGCTTTATTTCCAGTTTCAGTGCAGCAGTTAATTGGTTTTAACAAGGAGTATTCCAGAATTTTATGGAGGGTACTTTTTCATTTCCAGTTGTTTTGCTGTATCTTAAGATGAACAGGGACACTGCTGGCAAAAAGTAAAGCACATTCCACTTAGCATTTACGATAATACTAAGCGTTTGAGATGAGCAAACCATCCTTTGGTTGGGTTGATCCCACCCAGCCCAAGCCCTGCCCTTTAAACTCGGAGCCAGACCTGAACCTGCAAAAATAACTAGTCCTTCTCTGATGACAAAATGAACAACTGATTCAACTCCCGAGAGTTCAAATTACACCATTTGAGAAAAAAAATCTCCAACCGATTAAGTCAACCAGACTTGGATTAACTTAACTTAAGGCTTGGAATTGTGCTCAGATTTTTCATTCACATTAGGCATGTTTTAACATAGTGTAGCAAACCAAACAGCAATGTTGTCCTCAGAAAGTGATTCTTTCCACATTCATCCTCTCCAGAAACGTACTCTTCTTCACTGAAGACTGTATGAAAATTATTTTGGACCTTTGAAACTTGTACATTTTTTGGGGCGTGCAGGATAGTGTCTGAAAGTATTGTCTGGGGCAAGTGAGCCACCGATAATGAATACAACATGCAACAGACTAGACAGTTTTTAAATATGTTGACTGTAAGATCTGAAGCCCTAGTCAATCAGGAGTGGCTGGCATGAGTGTACAGTTTAGTTAGAAAAGAGCCAAGAATTCGAAGCAGTTGATGTTACAGCTGTGGACCTTAGCTGTATTTGAGCTTAAACAGTATGAATCTTGGTACAAAAATCTTCATGTCATTGCTGTCAGATCACAGCCAGATGACAATTCGATCCATAACTGCATCCCTAATCATTTATACCTCATTGAAATTGCAATGTGACAGCTCATATAGTCTTTAAGGCATTGAGACATCTTTCTGCACAAAAAGAGCACTATAGAAATATAAGTTGTTGTTGAAACCAAGTGATTGCAGACTCATCAGGTTAATATCAGGTGAGGGGAAGTTACTGGAGTCTGCCATCAGAGACAAAGTGACTGAGCACTTGGACATGTATGAGCTGATCAAAGAGAGCCAGCATGGATTTGTGAAATGTAAGTCATGTAGTTGAATTTTTTGAGGATGTCACCAGCATGGTGGATACGGGAGCTTCCATGGACATTGTTTATATGGACTTCAGAAGGCATTTGATAAGGTTGGTACTTGGTTAGGAGGTAGGAAACAGAGAATAGGGATAAAGGGAATGTTCTCTAATTGGCAGAATGTGACAAGTGGTGTTCTGTAGTAATCGCACTGGGACCTCTGTTTTTCACCATATATAAAAATAAATGTCTTGGATGAAGGAATAGAGAGATGTATGTCTCAAGTTTGCAGATGACACTAAGTTAGGAGGCACAGTAAGTTGTGTAGATGGGAGCATGACATTACAAAGGAACACAGACTAAGTGAACGGGCAAAACTATGGCGGATGAAGTTCATTGTGGGGAAGTGTGAGGTCATCCACTTTGGCTCCAAGAAAGACAAATTGGAATATTTTCTTAATGGTGAGAATCTAGGAGCAGTGGAGGAGCAAAGGGTTTTAGGTGTCCATGTACACAGATTCACTAAAAGCTAGTGCATAGGTGCAAAAAGTAATCAAAAAAAGCTAATGGAATATTGGCCTTTATCGCAAGAGGATTGGGATACAAAAGTGAAGAAGTGATGCAAATGGAGCCTTGTTCAGACCCCATCATCACAAGATACCAGGCCTTAAGAAAAAAGGTTGGCAGCCATGACAGCAGTAGTTGTTAGCAACAACAGAATGTTCTCCATCCTATGCGCGATTCAATATGAATTAGTCTTTTACAAGTCAATACATTGTGTTCACTCCACACAGAATTACAGCTCAACCATTGTAGAGGTGAATTTCTAGATGGGTTCTCCTGCTCATCCACTGTAACCACGGAAACCCCATCGAATGGCATTTATGCCGGGAACTCCGTGGCTCTTCGGTCAAACGTACGGCAGACAAGTGGGAGAACCCCTGGGAAATTGATCACCAAGGAGTCTACAACTACTGCAGCCGCTTGAGAGAAATTGTTCCATTTGTGATGGACACAGGGCACTGCTGTAAGCACATTGGGGAAAATGCTCTTTACATTAGTAACGCATGGTCACATATAACCCTGATGTACGGATATGTGCGGTAAACCAATGTTTGCCCTGTGCAATCACGCAGTTTATTGCGAGTCTTCCCTCTCCCCTCGATTTACACCGTGCACATCTAGGACAGATTTTTCCATTGGGGTTACACCAGCTCCCTGGCATAAACTCCAGTGGATGTGGGCGGGAAATTCTCCAGCCTCTTTCTCCACAGATGCTGCCTGACTTGCTGAGTACTTCCAGCATTTTCTGTTTTTAATTCTCCAGGCCTACTGCTTTGCCAGGAGTGAGGGCGGACATAGAATACATCCACTCTAATCATGGGCGGGCATGTTCTAATAACACACAAATGACGGAAATAAGTCACCAGATACAATTCCTGTTACTTGAGCCCTAAGCAATTCTGAATGCTAGGAACACTGATGCATTCCTGGCATTCAGCAACGTTTCGGTGCCGGGGGCCGGGGGAGTGGTGGGGGGCACATTTCTAGGGCCACATCAGTGACCAATTTCATGGGACACAATTTAAAAAATCGAACCAGCTTTGCAGCCAGCACTGGAGGCTACACTTTGCTGCGTCACTCAGGTGGGAATCCACAATTGAAGTCGGAATCCTTGCCGGGAGACCACGACCAGTATTTAAATGACCATGACCAAGTAAATCAGCCAGGATAAAAGGTGCTGGCCACTGGAGGGAGTTGGACTTCCACTCTACCGAAGCTGCGGGGGCAAATTCAACCAAAGCAGAAATTCTCATCCCTAGTGCCTTCAGTCAATGAGCAAAATCGGGCACAGGGTTGTGCCATTGCTTGGTATGTTATGATGGAAACTCAACATGTTGGTTTCAGGAAATGATACACTGATCACATCTGTACACATCTGACAGGACATGGACAAAAGTATTGGTGTACACAAGTAAATTGTGACGATCCCCTGTTCACTGCCCATTAATTTATAATTACAACTACCACCTAGAAGGACAAGGGCAGCAGGCACATGGGAACAACACCACCTGCACGTTCCCCTCCAAGTCACACACCATCCCAACTTGGAAATATGTTGCCGTTCCTTCATTGTCGCTCGGTCAAAATCCTGGAACTCCCTTCCTAACAGTACTATGGGAGAACCGTCACCACACGGACTGTAGTGGTTCAAGAAGGCAGCTCACCACCACCTTCTCAAGGGCAATTAGGGATGGGCAATAAATGCTGGCCTTGCCAGCGACGCCCACATCCCATGAACGAATTTTTTAAAAAGCCAATACATTGCATACGTCATTGTATATGACTGTCACTCCCATTCCGGATGGTATCTCAGGCTCACAACATTCATTGGCAGTGTCACATGTGAGATTGCAATATCCTGTCTTCAGGGTTACAGTCTTGCACTGAGGTGTGCCAGTATTTCCCAAGGGGTTACCCTGGCAGCCAAAACGTTTTCTAACCCTCTCGTGCTCGTGAGAGAAAAAGGAAGAGAAAGACAAGAAAAAAAATGGATTAAAGAGGGAAGAATGCCCCATTTGAGTTTATGCCCCATGATAGACACAGCTTGCCGCTTTTTAAATCGCCGGGGTGAGTTTTCTCGGGGCTTCTCTTGCGCCGCCGACCATAACTCTGGTGGAAGTTTGGCAGGAATCCCATTTATGTGCCTAAACAGGGTTCCATCGAGGTTACAGCGGAGGAACAGAAGCCCTGAAGAAATCCACCCCCCCACCCCCCCCCCAACCCAACGGTTATGTTTTTTGTGCAAAGAGACATTTCAGGTATATAGAATCATAGAATGATACAGCACAGAAGGAGGCCATTTGGCCCATCGTGCTTGTGCCGGCTTTTCGAAAGATCTATCCAATTTTCCAATTACTCCCACGTCCCTGCCCTTTCCTCATAACCCTGCAAATTTTTCCCCTTCAAGTATTTATCCAATTCCCTTTCAAAAGTTACTATTGAATCTGCTTCCACCACCTTTTCAGGCAGTTAATATAGGCCGTTAATGAAAATTGCGCATCCAAGATTGGCCTAAGGTATGCCAGCTTGGTTCAATTGTTAGCACACTCACTTTTAGGTCAGAAAGTTGCTGGTTCAAGCCCTGCATCAGTCGTCGAGTATGTAATCTAGTTCACTACTCCAGTGCAGTATTCCAGGAGTGCTGCATCTCAGAAGTGCCATCCTTTGGATAAGACTTTAAATTGCCCGCTCAGGTGAACATAAAATATTCCATACCATTATTCGAAGAAGAGCAGGAAGTTCTCCCACTCTCCTTACCAACATTGTTCCCTCAACCAACATCACCAAGAAAATCCAGATTAACTGGTCATTAGTCTCACTGTGAGACACTGCTGGTGCAATATAGATTTTGCATTTCCCTACACGACATCACAATTATGCGGAGTTTCGAAATGATTCGACATGATAAGGCTCCATGCAAGCGTAGGTAACAGATAATTATTCCAATGGATTTTACTTTTACCGTTAGCTGGGTTCCCAATAAATGGGTGCCCACACAATCAGCACAACGGTCACGGTAGATCTGATACAAGCTTAGTTAACGGACAGCTGCGAGCAAATCAGCAGCACAACAACAGAAAAAAAAAGCCAACCAAAGCCAAACATCTGCAGAGTGCAGCTCAAATCCCAACTCATAAAGTGAGGCCTGCTTTCTGCTAACTATTAACTGAGTTATTGATTTTAGATGCGTATCACACAGTTATAATTTTGTCAGAGGGCAGACCACATAAGTTGTTCTTTTTCTGGTTATTTCATTTAGTCTTATTCCAAAAGTCTGTAAATTGACGACCAGGACAAAAATTATAATTGACATCATCTGTGGGAAATATTTTATAAAACAACAGGCCCAGATGAGGATTAAAGCCATGTGGTAATAAAATACAACCGCACACTGAAAAAGTCAGGTTTCATGATTTCTTACACAAACAGCTGGGCTATTACTCTGCTGGGCTCATTTTTTAAAACACATTTTACTTCAAATAATTAGTTCCTTTTTCTGCACATTGCAGTAGGAGGCTGAATATTGATTGACTACAGCTGCCATTTGTAGCTGAAAATCTCTTCCTGCCAACATTCGGGAAACAAAAATAAACATAAATGCAGGCAGAAGTCACACGAAAGATAGTGTGGTGATTATAAGAGGCTACGCAGAATTCTCTGGCGCATCCTCGCGATGGCAATGTGGGCCGACTGTGACACTGGAAAGTCAAGATCGTTCTAATGGACCAGGAGGATATTCCACAACATGAGGTTGCAATACACTGACTATTAGTGTCAACTTACAAAGCATTTTATTTACATTTTGCAATGGATACTGTGCCATTTTCAGATAGAGTGGAACTGCTAATTCTCTTTTGACTTTGTGCTAATCCCCGAGCAGAATGGGAATTGCCAAAGTAGTGTCTCTTCACCACGGACCTGATTAGTGTCAAGGTTTGGGTCTGTGCCTTGCACATTACAGTTTAAATAGAAAGATCAGCTGCGAATGTGCCACTGACTCCGAGACGCACCTCAGCAGGCAGACTTCCTTTTATTTACCAGTTATTTACTTTTACATGTGGATTTTGCACCTTTCCCTGAGGCAGTATCTAGAGCAGTTTTCATTCTTTTGCAGCAGCTCAAAAATCCACCTTAGAATCAAAGATGCTCTGGATTTTCATTTGTACTTTAGCTGCTTGAAGATAATGGACATGCACAAAAGAAGACAGCATTTTGTGATTCAAAACTTATGCAGAACTGCAACTGTAAGATGTTTAAAGATCAAACAATTTTATGCATGCAAGCTGTAAAATAGTTTATCATTTTGATTGTAAATTTGTGTGAAGACTAGGAATTTCTCAATATTAAATTTCAAACATTCTCAATATCGAAGTAAAGTGGTCCATTACAACAAGAACGTCCATTTATATAGTGCCTTTAAAAGGTAAAATAACACCCTTCAGAGAAGTGGAATCAGACACAAAAATCGACACTGAGCCGAAGAAGGAGATAGTAAGAGGGGTGGCTAAAAGCTTGGTCAAAGAGATGGGTTTTAAGGAAGTTCTTCAGGGAGGAGAAGGAGGTGGCAAGGCTTAGGGAAGGAATTCCAGAGGGTGGGCCGAGAGGGCTGAGGGTTTCGGCAGCACTGTTTTCATTTGTCAATGAAGGGGTTAACTCTCCAGGCACTTGACCTCTGCTACATTTAGCAAAAGAATATAAAGC